>NC_138785.1:31147999-31476935 GCF_965178545.1 Coloeus monedula
TGTATTATGATTCTTTCTAAAAAAAACCCTGACAGACCAAGCCATTAAAAATAAGAAGGAAATTGTTTTACCAAAAATACTGAGTAAACACAGAAATTAAGCAAGAACAAAATTCACCATTTGTAGAGTACTTGTTTAAGTTACAGAATTTGCTAGAGGATGCAGAGGTAATATTAACTTTGCTTCTTCTGCACATATAGCTGTGTAGTTCAGAGAGTCCCTTGACTTCTCCTTGAATAATGGGAGGTGATATCTCAAAGAACTTTATGGGCAAATTGAGGTTTCCTTTAGAGGGTGAAGAAGAAGAGGTGGCTTAAAATGATCCTTCTGTTTTTCTTATTTACAGTCAAATTAACAGCACACATCTTTATTATCTTAAGGGAACTTTTATATATTTTGCAATTTTCAATTCTGATGTTGAGCATACATACAGCTTTTTCCCAAGGCTTATCAAAATCAAAATTATGTCCTTTTCCAACGAACATACAGAGCATTTTTATTGAGATGTACTTGCTATAACCTCTGCTTCTACCCACTGTCTTGCAGATTCCCCATGGAAGCTTCAGAACCTGTCAGCAGGAATGCTCTTATTACAGTAGCTTCCTCAAGTAAGATATGCAAGACAATAAGGGAAGTTCTTTGTCACATTCACATGCTTATCCAGGTTTTGTAGCAGAGAATTGTTGTAGGGTGATGGTATTTTCCACATTTCAAAGTCAATATAGCAATGCTGGCAGCATCAAGCACCAGTGTGGAGAGTGCTAAATGCTGTAATGTCAGTGTCACATGCTCAAAGCCAAAACCAATTTACACCTGGATTAGCTGAAGATGTAATACCTTCCTGCCAAGTACTAATATCTATTCTCAAACAAAGGTTATCCAATTACCTTCAAAATTACATGAATCCTTTAAATGCATTGTAAAAAAAAAAAAAAAGTTTTAAAACTCTGAGAAATAAAATGTATTTTTTTCTTTGTATAAAAATTCAACCTGCAAAATTAAATGTTAAACTTTATTTGGTGACTCTGTAAAGGCTTTGAAAGCTGTAAGCAACCAAGACCAAAGGAAACACTGGAACAAAGTTAACATTTAAAAACACATTGTTGGTAACTATCACCACATGAAACAATCCATGGTTACAGAAATTATGCTATCACCTTTTTTTTTCTCTGGCCAATGAGAAGATTGCATTCTGTCATATAAGTACTGATCATTTTAGGATTGCTTATTTTAGCTCAAGACAAAGCTGGACTGACACCAGTTTAGAGCACAAGTTTCCCATCAACTTAACCAGGACAAACACAATCAGGCCATATAATAGTCCCATCAACTGATGTCATGAGAAGTCAAGAGTTGTCTCAGGCAGTGATAAATATAAACCCCATTCTCAATGACACAATATTTTCTGGTTTTCACATTCAACTCCTCTCACCTTCAATGTGTACTGAAGTTTTCAAAACTTCATGCGTCTTAACCATGAACACCTCTTGCACTAAAAATGATCAAGTATAAACATCTACAGCGAAAAGGCATGTTACAGGAAGAATCAGAACTGAGCAAATTAGCAGTGTAATTCATCATTTTTCCCTATACATCATCACAAAGTTATAATTTAATTTCTAACTTGAGACCTAGAGGTCATAGTTAAAAAGTATCACCACACCATCCCCACAAAATTTTAGAAGAGATGCAAGAATTATCCTTCTTGAGTTGCTCCAGCTGTGATCTTGATTTCCTGCCCTCACAGCCTTTGCAATCCGTCACACACCCACACCCAACATAACATACAATTTCTAAGGAGAGAGGTACCACCTCCCTGCAGCTTGTTTTTTCAACAGCATCCTTTGCTCCTGACTTTCAGTACTGGCTGCAGTCCTTCCCCTTTTTTCAACCACACCTATATTAGCAGGCTTACAGGATTATAGCCTACATTCCCACGGAACTGGGGCAGCAAGGACTTTACATCCTGATCTGACATAATGGGAACTATGTCCGTGAGATAATGAAATTAGTGTCTCCTGTTCAAGCAGACTGTCCATACATACCAGGATGCAAAGAAACCCCTGCCATATATCCACAGAAGGAGTTCTCCAGCTCCCTCTCCTCAGGGAGGAGTCCAGTAAAATTCAGGCATCCTGGCTAACATCCATGCTAACTTGGAGAGCACCAAGAATAATGAGCGTGCTCCAACTGCAGCTGAAATAAGCTGGAAAAACATTAAAGAAAACTACTGACCTAGAAAGACAAAGAGCCTAAATAATACAGAGTATGTCATTTAAATAGCATAACACTCCTGGACAGATTTTTACCAACACTGTTCTGCTGAAATGCAGAATTTAAAACTAGAAGAGGGTGATATTGCAGGGTTAAACTAGTGTAAACTTCCAAGAACAATCTCAAATTGTAAAGCAAATTGTTCTCAGTGGCTATTATTCATCAAGAGCAGTCAACTACCAGCAAAAAACCCCCTCTTAAAATAAATTTGTTTTTTTCTAGTGAAATCTCAGCAAGCTCGCCGAAAATACTTCAGCTGTTTCAGAGAAGGGCTGCTAAAGTTTCAGGAAGACTTTGTTGCAGTTCTATGTCCTTAGGACACAGCATACAGAAGTTCAGGGGGTTGACCTTAGTAAATTTAACATGCTGGAGGCTTTGCAGGGCTATACATAAAATTGGATTTTTAAAGAAACCAATTTAAGTCTAGTGGTGACAGCTTTTTTGATTCAAGCAAAAAACAATTAAAACCAAACAACTTCTGAAAAATCTTGCCAGCCTAAGTTACCAGCCTAAGTAAGTCCTATTTGAACACACAGACTTTATTAACACATCATTCCTCTACATAAAGCTTTCATTTTCATCACAGAGAGCTTTCAGGGCTGACTGTACAAAAGTGCTTTTGAAAAATACATCTAAACTGTAGCATCCTGACTGACAGTCTTTCTGCAATTTGCTTATTTATAATTGAAAGACTGTAAGGGTCATCTTTCACAGCACAGGGGCAAGGACAGCAAACTGTCTTATCGGCATCGTTACTAACAGGAGGATACTGTATCCAAGTTTCTTTACACAAACAGTCACAGAAAGCACTTACGAATTTCAGTGTATCTTAATTTTTTTTTAAAGTAGTTCAGCTAAAAACTATGCACAGAACAGATGACAACTGTTTCCCATCGTTGCTTCTTCCTGGGGAAAGCAGGGAGTATGAAATAATCAGAAAACTTCCTCCCAACAGATATTTCATTATTTCCCTGTGCTCCTTATGTATTGTATCCAGACACTTTCCAAGGATGTACAAGAACTGGCAAATAATTTTCAAAATCCAACTCCTTTTCTTAAAGGCTGAAAACAAATAGAATACTATATATAAAATGACCACCTCTGAGAACAGTAAGACTACATTGGGAAATTTAGAAAGCATCTCAGCATCTCAAAAGCAAACAAATTATGCCAGGATCAAACAATTACTGTAATTACTTTACAATTTTATTATTATGCATTTATTTGTAATTATTTATGTATTTTACTATCCAGGTGTTGTAGCAATTGGATTTTTAACATATTTTAGTCAAAGATGTTCTAGATTAAAAGAAATCAGATATCATTGGAGGCAGTTTGTTTAGCCCCAGGCATCAAAAATGGTTTAAAGTGTTCAAGAGTTAGTAATAAAATCATACAGCTCTTCCTTCAGCCTTGCTATCAGTTGCTATCTTTATCTGCTTTTCTTAGTCAGCAAATACAGAATCATTTGTGTGCTGAGGCTGAACCAGAATTCAGAGGAAAAAAAAATTATTTTCCAGATAATTCACTTCCAGAAACCTGTCCACTGTGCAATGAAGCACAGGGCATGCTTCTATCAGCAGCTTCACAAGCCCATAAAGAGTTTTAATGTGGTTTAACTACTGATGCCTACAGTCTGGCAAACCAACCAAGGACTGCAGTATTACCCAAGTGTAACAGAAACAGTGGATCAGTGTTTGTTTTCATAACTGCAAAGTGAGCATCCATGCCACAGCCAAGTCTAGCATTAGTTCTTCAAAATTCAAGTGTAATATTACTACTTTTTCTTGAGGCCATGTACTAATTCAATCACACCCTTAAGAGCAGCATTGAACAGTTCAAAAATAAAACTACTGCTCATATTGCTCTTCACCATCTGGTCAGCTCCACTGTTCCACCCTTAAAACAGCTGCTCATTACAAAAAAAATTGCTATGAACAAATCATCTCAAGGCACCTCCACAGGAAATAAAATCAACAAGCATTAAAATTAAAATAAAACACTACCAGTGTCAACAAACAATAAGTTGTTTTCGGACGCCTACTGCATATTGTGCTATTCTGGAAAGATACCTGCACTCCTTCAAGTCCAGCTGCAGATTCTGCACTCCACAGAGTCAACTTCTTTGGCCAATCCTTGAAAGAATTCGTTTTTATGCTCAAACACGAAATGACAGTAACTTCAGGAGCTTTTCAAGGAGCTCCCTATTTTTCTTTTTTAAACGGTATTTTGTTTCATGGTTTTGAAATACTGGAGAAAATTACACAGAGCACTCCTCAGCACAGAATTCAAATCTACTAATACTAAAAGTATAAAACTGAGCTGAGCATGACACACTACATCCTAGCCTTGGGCACATGGGAAACAATATTGAAACTAAATTCAAACTGTGGATTGGATGAGCTTCATTTAAGCTTAACTGCTTTTCCCAAAGCTTTACCAAGGCCATATTCTTTCTTAAGTCCTTGGTCTGAGAAAACCTCAGTTACAAGGACTCCTAAAACGGTTTCAATGTTACACCATAATCCAAAATATTTAGCATTAAAAAGGAAACTGACAGCTATCTAATATCTGTCTTCAGTAGAGAAAGCAAGCCATAGTCTGGCACTGCTTACAAGTCAAAACTCCATGAAGTCTGAAAATTCCCAGTTTAGAAAGAAAATCAGAATCTTCCTGCACAGACCATTGCTCTCTCATCTGCAGAGCAGGATGTTTTAATGTGAAAGAACTCCCACATCTCTAATCTCTTCCATGCTTCCGTAGTACTAAGTACTATCCCATGAACTGGGACTCAGTTTTCCTACAAAACAGAAGCTGAAAGCACCAGTGAGGACTGAAAATACTTGCCCTCAACTGGCACCTTCACAACTTTATAGCTACATCCATACTAAAACTATCAAGTTGTTGCCTACAAAAATCAGCTACAACTTCCTAACTCTTTCAAATGCTTATCAAAACTATTGATTAAAAAGCCTCCAGCTGACTCCAAACCCATGTAGGGCTCCCCTTTTTCCCTGAAATTTGTGAGAAAATGCATGTGTGTTTATTAAGATACAATTATTACTATTACTAGAGAGATGATTCTGCTGAATTAAGGTGCAAATGAGACCATATGCCAAACTCAGTGGTATGAATTTCATTTAACAGTAAATGTGAAGTAATGAGAGAATAAATAAAAAGAGAGGAGAGGGGAGGGGAGAGAAAGAGAGTGACGACAGATTAAGACCCATCAAGAGAGTGGCAAGGGGTAGACAAGAAAAATACCTCAAATCCTGCAGGCACTCCCAGGCTGAGAATAAAACATGCTCTCATTTCACTGGGAACTGCCCAATTGCACAGGATACAAGAATTAAAAGGCACAATTACCTATGTGAAATGTTATCAAAGGAAGCAAAAAAGCAAGATTGGACAGTGTTTCAGGAACCACATAGAAGAGATAACAGCAATGGGTTATACAAACCGGACTTAATTTTTGTGAAGGAAATCCAAACATTCGTGGTGGATGTGACTGTGTGATACGAGTGTACTGACACATCTTTAGAAGCAGCGGCCATAGAAAAAGTGAAGAAATACCAACATCATCACAAACACATCCAGGAACTCGCAAATGTGGTAGACATCGTATTTGTGAGCTTTCCCTGTGGAGCATGGGGGAAATGGTACCATAGAAACCACAAACTTCTGAGGGCCCTGGGTCTCTCCAAGTCAATGCAGGAGAAGACAGCTCACACCCTGGCCTCCAGAGCACTCTGCACTTCTGTAGGTATCGTACATGTGTCTGGGAGTAAAGCACGCGCTGTTACATCACCTTAACTCACCAATGAGGTTTCAGCAAATGGCATGGGCACTGGGCAGCCACAAGCCAGCTGATAACAGGCATGGATAGCACGTGGGGATGAGAATGGACTCATATCATGAGGTGCCTCATACCATCCAAATGGGACAAAATTCTACTGATTTTCACTGAAGTGGACAGGCCACCTATACTTAACTTGGAAAAGGAATATACATAAATTATATGTGCTTGATAAATAGAAAGATATCACCACCTGGGGATCCAGTGTCCTGTTAGTCTTCTTCTTCTGGTCTTCTTGGTGGTGGGAGCCCAACACAACAGAGTTCAATGGGTTAATTATGTTCAGGTATACAAGGGAAGTCCAAGCACTTCCCTTTGCATGCAGGCGGGAGAGTTTTACACTGCCTTTTGCAACACTGTGGATCATGCCCAGTCCTTTGGTGGAAGGCCTCAGAAATTGAGTCTGGGGGCACTTTGGGGGTCTTTGATGGTTTATGAGCCCTTCTAAGACATGATGCTGCCTCTCATGTCAGTGCAGTTGAGCCAGTTATGCCCCATCAGAAGGGATGAACACCCTCTGGCTTAAGCGTGACAGTTGTGTAAAGAAGGACAACTGGCATGACATAAAATATCACCCTGCCTCCATAGGGTCTGCTTCTTATCTAGCTCAAAACCCAGCTTCTAGCCACTGGTGGTGGGTGTTCACCCTCCCTGTCTTGTGTGGATCAAAGGCTTCCCCATCACACACCACACTCCCAAAAACACTTCTCCCCCTGGAGAAAGTGTGCACACCTGGCCTCAGCAAAGCTCCCTGTGGCCTCCACAAATGGCTGATTGTTTTGAGTCATTACGACTAGCATTTCAGTCTCTCACAGCGTTCACTAATGCAAAATTTAAAGAAATTACTTAAACCATGAAAAATTCTCTAGCCAGAAAAAAGTATCTTTGTGATTAACAGATATATTTCAGAAATTACCCATTCCTGCAGAACTGCATGAAAAAATTCCCTTCCAAGGCTATGCACATGAAAAACACACCAGTAAACTAAAACCATCCCCTAAATAGTGAATTTTTTCTGCATCTCTCAATAGAAACAAGTAGCTGCTATTGTGAGGACTGTGGTAACCAAATTAGAAAAGCTACAAGAATGAGTGACAGAATTCAAAATTACATTACAGAATTCCACAGTGAACAAGCCCCAGCCAACAAGAGCACATGATTACTTATGCTTCCCAGACAAATCTGGAAGTTCACGATCTTTCAGGTAATACCATACCTGTATTTATTTGGTTGTTTACTTTAGCAACTGATCCAGTGAGATTCCTGCTGAGGTTGTCTTGCACAGACTGAGCAGACGAAACAGTTGATAATGTTGTATTATATCCCACGGGAACGTGCTGTTGAACAGAATGAGGTACTGATGTACTCTGGCTAGAAAACGCATTTGTGTCTTTGAACTGTCCAACAGCAGGTAGACTCTGCGAGGTAAATGTCTGCCCATACGCACCGCCAGCAGCCACGGGAGGATAGGAAACATTAGGATACATGGCACCAGAAACCACAGGCATGGCATAGTGATCAGAATTAAGGGGAAATCCCTGAGATGCAACTGAAGAGCTGACAGAAGTGCTGTAGTGATTATCAAATGCTGAATATGACTGCTGAGCACTCATATGCAAGTAGGATGCAGATGATATTGCTCCTTGAACAGGTCTGTCACTGGACCCCCCCAAATGGGGAGGAGTGTTGTTGTACAATTGCTGTGATTCCTGTGCATTCAACACATTGCTACCCCCAGATGTCACAACGTTTTGTGCTGGTGCTGAATAGTAACCAGGGTAGTAACTGGCTCTGTACTGATTATCCAGATGTGAAGCAGCAGCTTTATTGGGCACTTGGGAATAGTGTCCTGAAGGCGCACTGTAGTTTGGAAGATGTGAGCCATAGCCAGAGGGGAACTGCATCTGACTCTGCATAGGACCTGAAATGAAGAGAAAACATCACATGTATTAAATGAGCATCTGCTAGTAGTGCCAAAGGGACTCTGCACTTGAACTAACAAACAATTACTTTCTTCTTCTTTTCTGTCACTATTTTTGAGTTCAATCCCCATCAGCAGAGAGAGGATAAACCAAGTATAACACATGCAAATACAGTATTTGAAGAAATTAGTAAACACACACAGAAGTAGCAGAAAAATGGATTCCATGCTAAGACTGTTGGCCTCTTGTTTGTATTTTGAATATTTTTAACAGTTTATAAGAGGTTAATACTTAAAAAAAATAGTGAGCAACAATAAACACCAAACTGGTGTTTCTAAGTGTTTGAACACAAGGGTTTGCCTTACAGAAACTGCCTGAAGATGGAAACTGAAAAGCTGCAGTCAAATCAGTGTGTCACTACATAACAATATAGGTATTTCTTCTTTACAAGTCTTCAATACAGTGACCAAGATAAAGAGCTGCAGGGCAGTTATATTTGTCTTCTATGTCCTTATGTATTATGCTTTCAGGAAAACTGATGTTTTTATGGAACTACAGAGTATTTGATAAGGCATGTCATTTTAATTTACTGTCTGATACTTACATCACGTGTAAGAGATGTTGATATCAGAGAAACTGACCTCTGGTATCACTGCAACTGACTATGCAACATTAGAGGTTAATTACATACTGGCCCAGCAAGGGTCAAACAAGTGCTTGCTTGCTAGAGACCAAATGTTAACTATGTCCAAACTGATTTTCTCAGGACCAATTGCTCAATGGGAAATCTCAAAGTTCTTCCTCACATTCTGTTCCTTAACCCTGTTTTTATTTTTAGTGAACCACAAATGCTGTGTCTGGATAACTTAACTTTCTTAAAATTGCCACACCCTATTGCTTACACCACGCAGAATGACTACGGTGTTATTTCTCACTCCTTGGTCAATAAAAACACAAACACAGCACTGGCCCACTCACAAATTAAATGGCAGCTGAGGTAATAATGAATAGTTGATTCCCCTGTTTATATTTACAATGATTACAAAACTTAAGCATTCATTCCCTTGTCTTGAAATTCTGAAAAACCACTGTTTTCCAAGTAACCTCTAGGTGCCCTATGATTAACTTGCAAGGCAATTTTAATAATGAATTTGTTAACAGACCCCTATAAATAAGGAAGATACTGCCCAAAATTGCTGTCTGGTAAAATTAAAAATGCCCTTTCATAACTGACAGGAAGTTGAGCAGACAAGAAAGGAGCTAAAAAAAATGCAGAGCAGTAACTTGGACTGCTGGGTAAAAGACAGAGAGGCACTTTGGAGAAAAGCATAAAGAGCTTTAAAAAAAAATTATCTCATGTTTTGAGGAGAGCATGTAACTATGCTTCTGATTCACCTTTTCCTTGAAAAAGTGGGAACTACTTTATAGAGCTGCATAGTTTTTTCTCCTTTAAAGGAAAATGACTTTGAGTTAGCAAGTCATTACCTGATACATGAACTTTGCCAGACTTTTGACCTGCTTTTTAAAGTCTGAAAAAGCAAACCCAAAGATACACCAATAACTTACATGTGTCAAGGCTTATGGCTTTAAGCAGCTATGTCACTTAAGGTGGCAAGAAAAGATTTTTTATTTGAAAAGTCTGTGCATCTGTTCTACTGATATATGCAGATTCAACTAACTGAGCAGGTATAATTTAGAAACTGGTCTAGGAGCACCTGACTTCTAAATAAAAGGTTGCATATCAAATCATCTACTGCGAAGTCTTCCAGTACCTAGCTCTTTTTTAAAAGCACACACCATAAACAGAGATTAAATTACCAATACAAGATTTCAGTCTCTACATAATAAATGCAGAGTCCTTTTTATTCACATTTTAAGTAGAAACATCTATAAATACACACATGAAAATTTCACTGAGACAGACAATATTTGAAAATTATATTTTTGATTTCAAACTGCAGGTCCTTTGAAAGCAAGTTTTACAATTAGAGATGAAAGATTAACCTCACTATTTGAAGTGAGTTTTTTGTCCATTTGATTATAAAGAATGTGAGTAGAAAGTAATTTTTGCACTGCAACTAGTAGCCGAAGCTACTAATGGTGGCTAGACAACTGGACAGTTTACAACACTGGAAATCAGTATACATCTTCAGTATCATTTCAAAATCTCATTAATCGCACACCAGCTGCACACAGCAGGTGTATTTCTAACACATCATCTCTATAATGAAAGCAGTGAACCTCTCCTACGAACAAACTAATATTCTATATAATGTTACAATGTGTAATTACACAGACATTAACAGGTAAACTGTGGATTTTCATTGTAATTCTTATTGTATTGCCCATGTTCTCATGTTTTTTAAGCTGCTTTAAAAAGGGTATTGGGGAGGCGTTCTTGGTAAAAAAAGAAGGGGGAGTTGTGGAGGGCTGTGACCCCTGGCACAAGAGCCCTCTGCACTCTCTTGGAGGAGAGAGGCCTGAGGGCAAAAAGACTCTCCCAGAGATAAGCAACCTTTCTCTGGGTCATGGTGACAAAGTGAAGCACCCCCAGCATGCCTTGTTTCTATATGGTAATAGCCTGTACCCAGTTGGCTAATTGGTTTCTACCCCACCCCCTGCCTTTCCCATAAAAAGCCCCTGTTTCTGCCCCTGGCCAGGGAGCCTTTGTCCCTGGCCGTCCCTTCCCAGGGGCTGCTGGACAACAAAAGCTGCCTCTGTGGAGCTGCCAAACGAGGCTCCTGTCTCTCTGTCCCCGAGATCACCTTGGGTGATTTCACAAAGAGCTGGTATCACTTATAGCAGAGAAGTTGCTACACTCGCTGAAATCCCCTGCTGCCCAGGGAGGCCTGCCATCCCCCCGGAAGAGCTGTTCTTTGCAGGACGCTCTCTCTAGGAAGGTCGTGGCACACCGGTGCTGACCAGCATCGGACCCCCTGTGATAGTAAACCTCAAAAATCTTAATGCTTTTTAAGGGGGAGGGGGGGAGGGGGGAGCCACCATGCAAAAAACTCCAAACTCCCACACAAAAAAGCAGCAGTGATCTATGACTATACCACAATGTGAATTAGTAAAGTTTTGCTTGCTAATACCATGTTTGGTTTTTACGTCCATGCATTCCCTCAGTAGCATAATTCAGCCGTCTGCCACATACCCTACCTACACGGAGTCTACAGATGCTACAATACCAAACTTCCTTTCTATCCAAAACCACTTGTGAGCTTTCCAAAACTTGCAACATCCCTTTACCCACCTCCAGAGAAGACTCCCACAGCTTCCAAACACGTCCTTCCCTCCGTGGGCAGAGGGCAGCACCACTGTCCCTTGTTTACTGCTGGCAAACAAACCAGCAGATCAAGCTGCTGCTGAGCTCTCACTACAGCTCAGTCACAGAATTGATGTCTCCTCCTTCATTCACTCAGCTTCCCATTTTCACAAAATATTCAGAGGTTTCCCATCTTTCACATCTCTATTCTCTTTGTTAAATTGACTGAAACTATCCCAAGTCTGAGGAGGGATGAAAAACAAAGCTAAATAACATAATAATGGAAATTTTGCTTCCACAATGCCAGTAGAGATACCAATGGCAGCCTTACAAACCAGCTGTAGATAGCACCAAACAAAACTCTTCTAAAGAGCCATGGGGATTCAATACAATTATCCTCTCAGTGCTGCATTTCAATACATTAAATTGTTAGCACTGAAGTCCTCCATCACTACTGAAGAAATACACCATCTTTCAGTACTGATTTAACAAGAACCATTTTGTTATGCTGAAATTAGGAAATAGGTCATTTTCCACTTAGATACAAAGCCACTTGTAAGATTACAAAAAAAAAGATTCTCGAACTTGTAAGAGAGAAGGAAGAAAATAATACCATATACACAAGAAGTTACTTTTAAAAACCCAACAAAACAATCACCCCTAAATTTAACAAAAACTAAAGTCTCCAAGGATCTCAAACGGACTTGGTCATTGAACCAAGCAAAACTTACTAGTAATAAACCTAAACATCCTTTTTAATACCATCATATGTACAACAGGCTGCTTGCCTTCTGCAAAAACCACTCTTTTTCATCAGATGGCAGCAACTACAAAGTTTTAACTGAAAAATTCACATTTAATCAAATTAAAACACAGAGCACTCTAAACACTTGAAAGGATACACTGGTATTTTCCTTCAGCCAATATAGAAATAGCTCAATTCACTTTAGAATCTTACATTTAAACTCCATTACAGCGACATAAAATTAAATTTCAAAAGCAATGACAGTCCTCTTTGTGAGGTTTAGTTTCTATGAGATAGAATAGAAATTTCCACTAGTCATTTTATGTTACTATTCCCCTCTACTTCCCCTCCTACTTCAATTAAAAAAAAAGCCCCAAATCCTGTGTTGTAACTGCAGGAGATTAGCACTACAAGACAACAGATAGACCAATAGAAACATTTTATAATGCTACTGCTAAATGTCACAAAATAAAAAATTCAGAGACTAAAATTATTGACTAATGTCATCAAAAGCATCTAAAGGAACACAGAAGCCAATTCAAGTCTGTTATTGAACGGTGTATAAATTTCTCAGAATTAAAGTGTTTTTCAGAAAATAAATGGCCTATGCCCTGGTTTTACAGAAGCTATTTCTAACAATATTAGCAGCAACAAGGAGTTAATTAATTAAAACAACAAAAACGATGGCTCTTTAAAATTAGTATTTCATTCAGCTAAGAACATGAAGAGAAGATGTGATGACAGTTTCTATTTGTTTCTGGAAACACCTCCAGGTTATTCATGCTGTAGCAGTTGTATCTCGATAACAGCATATTTTTTGATTAAAAGCCATATCAATTGGCATTTTCTGCACAATTTTTACAAATACCAGCATTACAATACCAGTTTGGACACAACTGAGGCATCACTATCTCTTTAAAACCTACCGTTTAATTACGTTCATTTTCTTCGGTGACTGCCTCAACACCTACTTTATAAGCATTTAAGTGCTTAGCACTTAATTTCCCCTTTGGACACGAGAAAAATTCACAATTCTCAAGTAAAATATTTTGTAGGTCCTTACCCTGCATACTGATCTGCTCAGAAAACACACCTGTGCAGGAAATAGTCTGCTACAAAAGATTTAACAGTATAAGCTAGAACTCTATGCAAGAGGCCACATTTATTTACCACACCAATATTACATAGAGGAGATGATTATGTAGGGATTTTGAAGAGTTAATGTGGTGTGTCAATAAAGAACTGATTTTATAGTGCAGCAATTTAAAAATGCGGAAGTGTACACTCACTACTTTCATTCATAGTCCAGTCAGTCTCACTACCTCTCCACCTGAAATGGGAGTCAATATTTTGTGACTTCAAACTATTCTGCCTTTGTTTTTCAGTGACCCACATTTCACTGGTCCAATGTTCCAATGGTCCAATGCCTGTTCAACTCAAATCGCAAGATCCAGTTGCGTGAACGTTCACCCCACCTACTACTTTTAAGTTCATATACTGATACAAAGTGAGTACTCTCGCCCCCAGTACGCGATTTTCTGCCCATTCTCACGCACGACAGCCAGCGTCGAGGCCTGGAGGTGCCTCGGCCTCCAGAGCCTTCGTGAAACGCCACAAAGCAGGCACCACAGCACCGGGCAGATCCAAATCTGCGAGGAGAGAAAGGCGCGGATATCCCCTCCCTCGCCCCTTCAGCGAAGAGGCTGCGCCTTCTCAAGTTCTTTCCGCACGCAGCCGCGGGGGCCCAAACCTTCCCCGAGCAGCTCCGGCGGGTCCTGCTGCCTCTGAGCCAAAGGGCTTCGCTACGTGCCGGATCCGCCGGGCCCACGCCCGCCCCCCCGGGAGGAAGGAAGAGCGCGCAGGCCCCCAGCCCCCACAGGGGCCTCACCGCCGCAGGAGCGGCGCAGCTCGTCCTGGGGACCCCGCGGGCGGCCCTTCCCCGCCCGCCCGGGCCCCGCGTAGGCCCCTCACCGTTCTGGCAGCGCGGCGCGCCGCTCGCAGGGGCCGCGGCCTCCAGGGAGCTGCCGGGCCCGCCCGGGGAAAACGCGGCGGCGGCGGCGGGCCGCGGCGGTAGCCCCGCGGGCGCGGACATGACTCCTCGCAGCGCTTCTTCACTGCGTCCCACTCCTGCCTGCGCCTCTTCCTCCTCTTCCTCCTCCTCCTCTCCTTCTCCTCCGCCGCCCGATCCACAGCCGGGCGCCGAGCGAGGGTCGGGAGCCGCGGGAGGGCCCAAGCAGCCGCGCGCGCCGTCGCGGCCCTGAGCGCCGCCGCCCACAGCGCCCCCTGGCGGCGGTTCCGCCGTGAGGCCGCGCCCCGCCCGGCACTGCCCGGCCGCGGGCCCGGCAGGATGGGCTGAGCAGGGAGGACGGGCTGAGCAGGGAGGACGGGCTGAGCAGGGAGGACGGGCTGAGCAGGGAGGGTGGGCTGAGCAGGGAGGACGGGCTGAGCAGGGAGGGTGGGCTGAGCAGGGAGGACGGGCTGAGCAGGGAGGGTGGGCTGAGCAGGGAGGACGGGCTGAGCAGGGAGGACGGGCTGAGCAGGCAGGATGGGCTGAGCAGGGAGGGTGGGCTGAGCAGACCGGATGGGCTGAGCAGCGAGGATGGGCTGAGCAGGCAGGACGGGCTGAGCAGGGAGGGTGGGCTGAGCAGCGCGGCCGGCCCTCGCACCCCGCGAGAGGCTCAGCTCACCCGCTCCCGGCGGACACGGCCCCTGTGGCGGGGAGAAACCGCCCGGCCCGCTTAGTCTGTGTGTGGCGAGGCCGCATGCCCTATCTGTGACTCTGTGAGCAGGCCGGGGCAGGGTGAGGAGAGGCTCGGGGAGGTGATCCTGCCCCTCTACTCGGCCTTAGTGAGGCACATCTGGAGTGCTGGGTTCTGTTCTGGGCTCCTCAGCACAAGAGAGACATGGAGCTCCTGGAGCATGTCCAGTGGAGGGCAACAAGGATGCTTGAGGGACTAGAGCATTGCTTTTCAGGAATGGCTGGGGGAGCTGGGCTTGTTAAGCCTGGAGAAGAGACAACTGAGAGGGGATTTAATCTATATATATGTAAATATATATCTGTACACATATAGTCTATAAATATCTAAAGTGGGGCTGCCAAGAGGATGGAGCCAGGCTCTTCTCACTGGTGCCAAACAATAGGACACAAGGCAACTGGCAGAAACTGATGCACGGGAAGTTTCACCTAAACTTTTTTACAGCGTGGGTGACTGTGCACTGGAGCAAATTGCCCAGAGAGGTTGTGGGGTCTCCCTCACTTGACTATCAGGAGATACTCAAGAACCATCTGGATACAATCCCATGCCATGTGCTGTAGGATGACCCTGCTTGAGCAGGGAGCTTGAACCGGATGAGCCACTGTGGTCTATTTCAATCCGACAGATTCTGTGAGGTTGCTCCATGTCCCTGCCTCAGGACACAGATATACACATGTACAATACACACACCTCTCATCATTTTGCTTGAGACATTTTTGTATGTATAGGTAATATGTGCTACTTTAGGTCTAAATGTACCCTAGAACACACAGAAGTAATGTGCATGTTCTGCACAGAGGAAAAGGCCTCAGAAGGTGAGGTGAGGTGAAAGCTCTCCCGCTGTAATTATTCTTGTACAGACAGAAAAGCCTCAGTGAGATGGGGTGAGCTGAGGCAAGGCTTTTCATTCAGTGTTAGGAGTGCACACTGTATTCTGTCTGTCTCCAGTGTGGATACATGCTATCTATAGAGACAGGCCTTCACAAGGAACGATGAGGGAAGGCAAGACTTTCCGGTCTCTGTGCAGAATATATGCTACATATTCTCTGAACTCCAGGAAGACAAGTGTTGGAGAGCCTCTGCTATGGTTCAACCCCAACCAGCTACTGAGCACCACACAGGCTCTCGCTCACTCCACCCCACTCCATCCGGGTGCAATGGGGAAGAGAATCAGAATTGTAGAAGTGAGAAAACTCGTGAGTTGAGATAAAGTCTGTTTAAGAGTTAAAGCAAAAACACAAGCAAAGCCAAACAAGGAATTCCTTCACCACTTGCTGTGGGTAGGCAGGTGTTCAGCCACCTCCAGGAAAGCAGGGCTCCATCACATGGAATGGTTATTTGGGAAGACAAACACCATCACTCTGAACATCCCTCCCTTCCTTCTTCTCTCTCACCCAGCTCTATATGCTGAGCATACCACCACATGGTATGTAATATCTCTTGGGTGAGTTGGGATCATCTCCCTCAGTTGTGTCCTCTCCCACCTTCTTGTGCTTGCCCAGCCCCGTCGCTGGTGGGGTGGTATGAGAGGCAGAAGAGACCTTGACACTATGTAAGCACTGCTCAGCAGTAATAAAACATTCCTGTTTTATCGACACTGTTTCCAGCTCAAATCCAAAACATAGCCCACACCAGCTGCTGTGAAAAAAATTAACTCTATCCCCAGCCCAAACCAGCACACCCTCCCCTGTTGGCTGCCGTTGACAAAGGATTTCCATTCAGTTTAGCACTTTCCACAGTCAATCACGCACTAAACCATATTAATTTTGACTGTTTGTCTGTCTCTATCACCTGTCTATCACCTATCATTCACTCAGACACTACTCAAGACTGAATTAATCGCTCAGGTTATTTAATTAATTATACAAAAAGGTCAAGAGCACTATAATATACAGGTGATTATATCGTCAACACTAAATCCAACAACACTGAATCACCTTTACTTGTTGCATGCATTTGACCAGTCCCATCCCTGTTTGTATACTGTCCTTCCTACTGGTTATTATGCATGTCTGTCCTTAAATACTTTTTAAATTACTTTGCCTGTATGCTTAGCATGTGGCCCACCTCTGACTGTTACAGTTAATAAAGGGGCATCTTTTAATACTGCAGGAACTGCTTGTATTGGAACGTTTCTCAGCCTTCACACCCTACCAGACAATGTAGAGGTGTCTTGCGCAGGCCTCCATCCTCCTTTGATAGATTGTAGATCCATATCTGAAAGAAACAGTTTCTTCTCCATGACCTAATAAGCTTGGGCAAGAAATAATGGGTCCAAAATGCAGCAACATTCAGGTGAACTATTAAGAAATAAACATTATCTTAGGATACTATAGGACTAAGTGGCTTGGGAATGTGTGACATTGCCATAATAGAAGGAGTTTTCACAGGGGTTACACAAATATTTTGAGAATCAGACTGTCAGCCAGAAAGTGACCTCTTGAAGTCTCTTCCAGGCCTGTATTGCTTTGACAGGGTTAACAAATTCTGCTGTTAAAGTTGTTCTTCCTTCTTTGTAACCCACGCTTTCCTTTCTTTGTAACCCATACTCCATCCTACACAAAATACTTCTGAGAAATGAATGCATGACAGCAAAATAATTCAGAAATATGGACAACCAGTTGATTTGTCTTTTCATTCTCAATGCTGTTTGAGAAGGCGTGTAACTGCTTCCTTGTACTACAACTATATTTCGTCACAGCATGCAGCACATATGAATCTGTTTTGACAAAGGCTTTTCCTTTTCTAAGTCTCATTTCTCTAACTCCTGGTACTGTGAAACCATAAATATATCCTATATCACAGTCTTTGAAAATGACACATCAATTTATGGTCAAGCAGAAGTCGTTTCAGATCATTGTGCTAAAAGCAAGAGGAGGCAACTGGGAATTTTCCCATTTTTTGAATGCTTTTACAAAACCTTTTGTGCGGCTTAATCAATTATTTTCTACAAACAACAATGACACTGTGGTTTAACCCATTAATTCCTAGGAAATCCAGATAAGTTGGCAGCTAGAACACAATCCCCTAATGGAAATTCACCATAAACTCAAACCCATTAGTTTTGTTTTCCTCATTTATAATGAATCTGAAAGCGTTAGCAAGGAATGAGTACTAATGTCTGCTTTTTATGCTACCATGCAACAAATAACACAGGAGCTGTCTCATCTGGGCCATTGCTTCCTCCTGGTCTAGCAACAAGCTTATTACAGAAGTAATAAATTCTTTGGCCAGTTGATGAGACTTAATTACTAATAGATTTATTTTGACCTTTGGTGGAGGAAACAGTGACATAGAAAAAGTCTCTCTGCCATTTGGGTTTGCAGAACAAATGTGAAAGTGCATCTTGTTACCCATAACCTGGTAAATGAGGCATTAAATGTCCAAACTTAAAAAAAAAGGTTATTTTTATGAGGAGGAAAACCTGGGAACAAATTGTTATAAATGGAGTTAGAAATAATTTTGAACTTTAGCGTAACTAAGCCAAGTTTCTTCCACTTTGTCACACATTTCAGAAGGAGAATGACAAATCAGGTGCTTTTATAATCTCCATCAACAAAATATAGCTGTAGGTCACTCTATCTCACTAGTACATTTTTAATTATTGTGCTGTATTTCTAACAGGAACTGGGCCACTTCAGTACAAAGTAATAAGGCTTCACATTTCCACAATAAGAGTCTCCAATTGTGTTAACATCACTGTATTTACATAAGTTGCCTCTAGTCACTGCAGTGGGATCACTTTCCAGAATGAGAACGGCAAATCAAGACTCTTGATGTCACTGTGAAGTGTGCCTCTGCTTGGGTGACCTCTTCATCTGGATGAAGGATAAATCCCTGCATCCACTGGGTGAGTTCTATGCTATACTTCATTTGCAGCTGGCTAATTAGTAGAAGAGGCCCCAGGGTAGTTATGCTCCACTTAAAATAAAAATCTTTCAAACTTCTAAAACATACCAGAGAACAAGATACCAGTTGTGATGCTGCTCCGTTTTCTTACACATGTACAGATTTACTTTCCATGTAGTTTATTTTAGTAATTATCCAGATAACTCCAGAGGAGTTTTGTGTCTCAGCAATGAGCAGGACTTCTGTTTGTCTGCCTGAAGCACTTGGCATGTATTCTGTCTGGGTACACAAGCCTGAACTGTGCTAAATTTTCGTGAGGGTTTTTTTTCCTTTCCCTTCCATTTTTTTTCCCCCCCCCCGGGATATTTATACTTCTAATGGAAAAGGCTCAAAAAGCAGCAGGATCTACCTGGCTGTGGTTTCACCAGCTCTAAGGAAAACCTTACACATTTGCACATCACATTTACCAAGCGCTGTACAAATTATAGGAAAAAGGGGTCTGCAAATACCAACATAATGATGGTGACCCAGCTACTTTTGACTACCTTGGCATCAACAACAGTCTAATTGTCATCATCCTAGGGTGGCTGTGAATTATGTAAAAGAATGATTTAGCTTTTTGCTGGACCGAGGCAATGAGCTCTGCTAACTGCTACAGCTGATAGTGGCTGGGTATAGCTAATCATTATGGCCTCTGTGTCTGAGGCTAGAAGTCAGAGTAGTTGTTCCATTCTGTAACCCCTAATGATGGGTGTTGTCTCTGCTCATGCTCTAGTCCATAATTTCCGTGATACCTCTTTAAATCTGGATATATGACACAAATTCTCACTTAAATTGGTGCTCCTGATTGGCAAGTATGCCTGGTAAGCCTCTTGAGTATACAGTGTAAATAAACAAATACATCTGTATCTAGACTTGTAAGATTCCTGGGTGGTTTCATCAGCTGCAAACTTCAGTCTATGGTAAGCTACCACTAAGGCAAGCTACCACTAAGGAAGAACCTCAGCTGTATCCTGAGATCTAAATATTTTCATGAAATTATGTTCAAAGGGAAACTCTAGCCACAAGCTTTCATATGACTTTGGGGCACAGCTAAACAAAAGCAAGACAGTCTGAGAAATTTCTGCAGCTGATGTGCCACATCCCAGCTGTAGAGGCATAGTGATTCTGGGATCCAAACAGGTTGAGTTTTAGCTCATGAAACCCTTTCCGTTTTCAGCTATTAAAATTTTATGGTTTTCCAGTAATTTTTATAAGATCTGTAAAACTAATAAACCCCTGAAAGATCTTTTACTCTCTGGCAGTTTGATATTTTATATGTTTTCCATTAAGAGGGAACAATGACTCATCTAAACCACTGGAGCTCCCTTCTTCCTTTGGCTCCAGATGTGCCACTTGCTCCCAAAGCAAATCTTGCTGTTACTTCTAAAAGAGAAGAACACTCCAAATATGGGAACTTGTTTCCAAAAATAGTTTTCCTGGATGTGTACATCACTGGTCCCCAATGTATCTTTCTTTACATAATCAGTAAGAAACCAACAGACCAAACCAGAAGACTTAATTCGTCTTCTACATTATCTGACTGCACAGGCTCCACTGTTTATGTCCATCACAGGTCCTGAGGAGCTCAGTCACATAACACCCTTAGCTTCAAAGGGTTTCTTATATGAACGATGGCAATGAGATAGGCTCATGTGAACTGTAGATCAAACCATTCAAAACTAAAATTGGAGATAATTAAACCATTGAAGCACACTTAAAAGTCCCACACTGTGGATTATCAGCTTAATGCTGTAAACCTCAAGGACTTTGCAGTAGCACTTTATAAACACTGGGTTTCTGTGTACATTACATTTGAAGCAACATAAAGAGCTGGAATTGCGTCTGTCCTTATCTGAAGAGACTGCTGTCCTCTGAAACTAATTGAAAAATTCCTCTCACAATATTTGGCAGTATTTTGGAAGCTTGTCATGCCAATTAAGTATCATGGACAGTGGCCGACCAAGGCCAGATTCTGCACTGACTGCCTTGCCCTCTTGTGAGACCGGCTGGAGGAGGCACATGAAGCTCCGCATTGCTAGAAAAAACATTGCTCAAAGGCATCACATAAAGTGACATATTTTCCCTCTACAGCAGTACCCTATCACATACTAGTTATTTAAGGTCAGACTATTTTCATGAGTAGCAGTATGTTGTTTCCAGCCAAGGGAACCCAGAGAGGGATTTTCAATGTCCAGAAGAATAAATAAATAAATAAAATTAATAAAAAACCATATGGATTGATTCATATAATATTATATGCACGAAAAAAAAAATTAAACAGCAATGATTAGTTTCATTTTCAAGCACAAGGTAATTAGTAGCATTCCTGGAGAAAGACATGTTTATCTAGAAACTTTTCAGACATGTAAACAGCCCATCTGAAAAAGTATCTCTGTGCTTATAGTTGCTCTGACCACCTTACCACTCAATCTTGCTTTGAGCTTTTTTGAATGGTGGTTTTTTACTATCTGTAGCTTGTTCCCAGCTGTTGCCTCCTAATTTAATTTCATTTTTCATAGTGGGTGAAATTCACATTTTATTTTTACACCACTAACTTCTGTTGAAATAAATGGTGGCATTCTAATTTCAAATTTGCTGAAACAGGAGGCAGTGGAGTGAGCACCTCTGTTTAGCACATCTTTTGCTAAGACTGCAACATTTATGACCACACAACACAAAATTATAAAAATACCAATAAAAGCCAATGACTTCCTTTCAGTAATAAAGTGCCTACATATAAACATTTTTTCTAGTATAGAATGTAAATCTACCTTCACAAAGATCAACTTGCTTTCCGTGCGATGCTTTTGCTTTAAAAAGAAGTGGAAGGAGGTCTCTGCTACCTTATCTTTTAAGAGCAGCTTGTGCTGTGTGGTTTCACATTGTGATAGAAATAGTGCAGATTCAAATCACATCTGTGGGAGCCATTTTGTTTACAGAAGAAGAAGTAGCACAATTTTTGGACATTATTTTAAAGGCAAATTATTTTTCTGTGGAAGGTTATGACTTGGGACAGCAAGATATTGCTGCTTCTTAGTCCATCATGAGAAACATGTCCATTTTTCTCCTCATCTGACCTCCATCAAATTGCTTTCATTTTAACTGAGATCCCAGTTTGGGATTGGTTCTACAAGTAGATGAACATTTGCTGACAAATTATTTACTTAGCTGCAAACAAAACAGCTCTGGCCTGACTGTGCTCAGAAATGTGATTGAATAATTTCCATTTCAAAAGCACTTTCTTTAGCATTGTTCCTGCTGTGTAATGCAGTATAAGGAAAGGTGATGAAAGGAATGGTAGCATGCAAACTGCAATTCAATGATTCATATTGAGTTCCGGTCACCTCACCCTTTTTCTCCTTGATGTCAAAAAGCCTTTTTCTATCATATCATTGTGACTCAAAAGATCTGTTTATTTATTTGCCTTTTGGCCAGATGATCAAACCAGCCATTTTCTTGAATTTCTTTTAGTATTTAAACAAGTCTTCTGCTTCAGAAACGTGTGTCCAAAGTTAACATTGTGTCTAAGTGCCCTCTAGATTACGGATGTTAAGCATATGTCTAAATATGTACCTGTGTAGTTTCTGAGAACAAAATACTGCCAGAAAAATCAACTGGACAGGCCCCATTCCCCAAGTTTGCTTGTTCCTAAGAGTGGGGGATTATGTTTTTAGGAGATAAATTAACCCGATACATTCTGAGGTCTCTGAAAGTGGGACTAATCACACGTTTGCCCCTGAGTCTGGAGCTGTTTATTAAGCAGCAAATACCATCACACAGGAGTGTTTTTTTCTTTCCAGCTATTTTCTTTCCAGCTCTAGGCTAGACTTGAACAGGGAAACTGGGGTTAAACTTAGATTTCCTGTTCAAAATTTCGTGCTGTTAACTTCGTATAGATGTGACAACTTCTGTTGCTCTTGTTGCACAGTGTTTACTTTTTATATACTGGTGTTGTGTCACAGGACCAAAACCTTTCCGTACATGTGGGCTGGAGAAAGCAGAAAAATTGAGGGACATCTTTTCCCTGCTCCTTGGAGATGCATGAGCAGCTGAGAAATTTGTGCTCAAAGATTTTATTTTACTGTTCCCCAAGTAAACATGTTCATGAAGAGATCTGGTCAAGCACAGTGGGGACCATAAATAAACTGCCCTCTGAGAATAGTTCCAGGCATTTGCATTTCCCAGATGCAGGAGCTGTTACCAACAAGGATTCTGGTAGCTTTGGACATTAATCTATCCCCAGGATTCACATTTAATGTGCTGAGGTCATTACTTCTTAAGGATTTAAATTAGAAAATGCATTGATTTTCAACAAAGTGCAGGGAATAATACTAAATTTTTCTTAATTAATTGTTTTAAACTGATAGTTTATTCTCAGAAATTAAAAGATAATGTGCAGTTTACTGAATTTATTTTTTTCCTTCCATTAGCATATAGAATGTCAGAAGTAGTGCACAATATGGCAGGATTACTGACAATCATATGAGGAGAATCAGTAGGATGTCCCAAATTTAAAATAATATTTGAACTGAAGCAATATCACCAGTGAAACTGGTTACTAATAGTATATAGGGGCTTGTATTTGCCTAGTTTGGCAGGCTGCACAATACTTCAGAAAAACCTGATTGCCCTGCAATCTCTGCAGCAGCTTCCTTTCATTTCATAAAGACTCCAGAGATAATCCTGATCCCTTTGTGCTGCACTGCATTCTTTGGGCTTTGAGGAAAAACAAGAGAACCAGTTTAGATTTAGATGGGATTTACTTACCTGGGAGAATACAATACAGGTAGGGAGACAGGCAGAGAGGATGAAGAGTTTTTGTGGCTTTGACATATTAACACTTAACATGTTTCTAATTCTTACTTTAGACTGATGAGATATTCAGTTATTTTCAGGGCTTTTTTTGAATTCTTCTTATTAAGGAGCACCAACATCCAGTCCTCTTGAAGACTTCATCCCCCGGTTCTTCAAGAGTACTTAGTCTTTTTGGGTGCAATGAAAAAAGCATTTTATCTGCCTTTTCTACTTTGCGGTGAAATCAGTCTACATTTTTCCCCCAACTCTCTTCATCTTCTAAGAATTTTTATAGCTATCCATTAAAAAAAAAAAAAAAAAAAAAGAAGAAGCAGCTTTTAAATGTAAATGGTGAATTTTTGAGGTTCACATACTGGCTCTGATTGTCTGGCCAATGACTTTAAGCTGTGTTGTTCTTCCAGGCTGCAAGACTCTTGAGACAGGGCCTATGTCTCCCTCCAGGTATTGTAAATGTCAATCACACAGAGAGTGCTCAATAAATGAGTAATGATGGTTTTGTTACTGCTGTATGATGTTTCCCTTGCCAGAGATATTATAGTGGAGCCAAGAATCAAAACCCATGTGGAAAAAAATAGAAGTACTCTGATTTATGCTTGCAGAAAACAGGAAACGGTGCAAGATCGCACTCCTGCACAATTTCAGTGTTACATCTTTGCTTCTTTTTTGACCTCTGGAGATTGAATACTTAGTCTGTTTTAATGTTCTTCAGCAGGCTTCAGCGAAAACAATACCAAAGCTCTAAATATTTGCAGATTGGGGTACTGCAAGCATGGATATAATGACCAGGATTAGCAATGAATTCAGTGGGCAAGTTCCCTTCCAAATAATTGACTTGACTTGACTCCGGAAAGTCCTGAAACATGTGCCTGACATTTAATCTTGACTTCAACAGGAGTTAAGAAGGTGTTTAAGCTGCTCTGAATAGCAACTGTCTCTTGAATATGGACTTTCTGTGCTGTCCCAGCAGTGGCAGAGGCCACAGGGAATGCATGGGTGCCCAGTGGCTCAGAGGATTACCCCCATCTTGCCAGTGTTGGACAGTCTGTGCTTGGTTCTGCACACACTGATGAACCCAGCTCCAGCCTGCTACTACAGATTAGAGCTGCAATGTTAACAGCATCTCTAATCTCTCTGCCACTTTTAGTGTACTGAAATCCTATGCATCTCTCTGTCTTTCCTACAGAAAGCATTCCCCCAATTCTCTGTAAATTGTTGTCTATCTGGAAACTATCCTCAGGACTTCTATAACTTCATGCAGCACTTTTTCCAGATAAAGCAGGGAATACACTACTCATTATTCACCGCTCAGAAAGCAAGCAGACACCTCTTTCATTTAATCTAAGTCAGGAATTCAGTAGTGTTTCACTGGTATAACTTAGCACAAAATTAGATCTGATGGCAGAGTCAAGTCTTGGAGAAACTCTTCCCACAGAGTACCCTTGGACAGGGCTGTTCAGCAAAGACCACTCTGCCTCTTTCGGCAGGAAGGATTATGACCCTCGCATTGCCAGGTCCTGTAACTCAGAGGGAAACCCTCACTTCAGCAAAGGTAAATACTGCTTTTTATTACCAACAACTGGTCCCTGCTGATTCCTTTTATTGCACAAGCACCCGGAAGCGTAGCGAAACGGTGGGAAACACAAGTTCCCCTCTCGGCTGCCTTTCCCACGCAGCAAAGGCAGGACGGCCACTAGGAGATGCTGCTGTACGCGGAATGCACCCGGCCCGCGGGAGACAGAAGCGAAGGAAGAAATACTTCAGTCCAGACTGAGCCATGGGACTTCTGGGTTTTTTTTTTTAGGCATCTACAGGGGAAATTTGAGACAGAAATATGTACAAGACTATTGTGTTGAGTGAAACAGTAACTCTCAGTTTGCAGTAATTTGCGAGGACTATTTTAGCACTTAAAAAAGGCATTGCCTTTTAGTTTGGTATAAATTACTAACCCAGGAATTTACTTCTCTGATCTAGAGTAATGACTACTGGGATTTGGGTAACTAAAATGTCTGTGTCTCTGTATGTGGAAGACTTTAGCCCACTCGATAATATGACTTCAACATAGATTGACAAAAACCTTCCAGGATAAAATGAAATTAAAATTCAGGGATGTAATTAAACACAGAAATTAGAAATGCACCTGGGATTCAAGTAAGGGGATTTTCTATGTCTAGGAAGAAACCTGATAGGTTTAATGGTAATTCCAGTTCAAAATGAAGGTGTCAGAAAAGCTTTTACTGGAGCACTGCTGAAGGTCTTCCAAAATACGAAGATTAACTGAAAAATCCATTTACGTGTTTGTATTTTCTTGTCACTGTAGCAAAACTCCAGCTGCTGTGTGGCTTTTATCACCCTGCACAGTGACTGGGGATGCCATGAGTGCTTACGTTGGTCATTTGCCATCAGACAGTATTGTTTTCTACTGGCTTATGATGATTGCTGCCATAAAATGAAGAATGTGAAAATTAGTAAAACAATGTCAAATTTGTATTGTACTTTGGCAACATAAATGGTTACTCATCTGCAGGGAGCCCACTTATCACTAACGATCTTTCTCTGGGCCTTTCGTGACATGTTCGCTCAACTTTGGGAATTTTTGTGAAGGTTTTTTTGTTTTCTTTAGTTTTGCTCAGGGCTCTTTGAGAATGGGTAGGAGAAGGGATTACTTTTAGGAGTATTTTGGACATTTAAGTTGCTGCAGTTCTCTTGCCCCTGTTTTATAGAATAAGGCTAATGTCTTCATACTTTTGTGTTTATATTTAGATACCCTGTTTCCATATTTAGTAAATGCAGTTCTCAGTATTGCAGAACAAGAGGCCATTTATTTGTGTATCTAAATATATAGAATTAAAAGTCCAGAATAGTGTATGAATAAGTATCTCAATTCCCAGGCGGGCTCAACTGTCTGTGCGGTTAGCTCTCCCCTCACCCTCCCTCTGGATGTACCATATTGTGCTCCTAAAACAAATGTATACAGTGCCATTTTAGGGGACATTCTCCAGTGACTTCCTCTACACAGCTTCCATCACTGCTGCTGCCAGATCCCACTTGTTGCCTCTGCTGAAGGCAGGCCTGGCAGCTACCCTCTGGCAGCTGCATCTATGGGAAACAAGGCTTTGGTCCATGACAAAACTAGCAGCATGAGAAGCAGGGGTGAGATGTGGGGAGTGGGGGTCTGAAGTTCCAAGGAAGATGGAAATCAATTTGGTTAAAGAGACACGCACGCTGCATGATGCATTTGATATTTTTGCATGGTCAGCAGTAATCAGGTGTTACAGCACAGCTCCAGGTCAGCCTTGCCAATAAGCCAACTGTAATTCTGTGGGGCTTTGCAGGGAAAAGACAGGGAGTTAAATATATACTGAAAGGATAAAATAACTTTAAATTTAAATGGCTAAGCTGAAAAACTTATTCTTGAGCAGAAAGCTTATGCTGATAAGTACTAAGCTTCCAGGAAAAGTAGGTCTTGTAGAACAGGGAGCATAATGAAGAATAGTTTAATTTTTGCTATTTCTATTCTATAAGCTTTGCAGATATTCTTTGTGTGAGAAGTGTACTTGCGAGGCTTCAAAGTGTTCCTATGTGCAGTATAAATTTTCCTTTTTTGTTTTCTCTTTAGAAACTGGTTGGAAGATTGTGCTGTTTCCTTCAGCTGTTCCACTGGCAGGACCCAGCTGGAAGGTCTGCTATCAAAATTCCATCCTGGATTATATCAGTTTCTGGTTGCTTTTTGGGGGAAAGAAACGGAAATGATCCTAAGATACATATAGACTTTGCAAACCGACTGGGTCCTTCTACAGGCAGCACAAAGTCTACTTTAGGCTCAAGTTCCTGATATTACTTTACCATAAAGTGGGTGCAGATGTTATTGGTGAGCAGAGGAACGTTGGAAGCCTTTCAAAGGAAATGCATTTAAGGAGGGATTGGAAGGAGGAAGTGGCAGGAGCTTTTCACGTGAGAGGTTATGATGAAATGTTTATACTTGATCCATAAATGACAGGACAACATTCAGAACAGTGTCACCAAACAAATCATAGGATATTTGATCTGCAAGTGTGAAGCTTGAAAAGTCCCTTGGCTGCTTGTGAGAATTTCACAGAGAATTCTTATAGAAGTTAATCTTAAATGTGTGGCCTCCTTTGGAAGGAGGATTAACAGTGCTCCTAGGAGTATCAAAGTAGAAGACATACTCAGTTGGACAGGAATCTTGATTAACCAGTCTACAGTCACAGAGAGTGAGAAAGAAACTAAAGATAGTGGTTGATGCCAATGCTGCTCTTCTCGCAGACAGGTCCATTATTCGAGTTCTATGAAGCCTTTTGTATGAAATTAATTTCAAAGACAGTACTGGGGAAATGGAGACCCCTTTAATGTGAAGATGATGGTATTTCCCGCGCTCATCAGAGCAATCAGGAGCTTCTTGAAGCTGAGATTGGACAATTTTCCTTTGCCTTATAGAAGTATGACAGCACCACTTTAAACTTTCTAAAAAGTGCATCTTTTCCTAGGGATTAATTTGCAAAGTAAAAATACACAGGCTGATTGAAGGAATAAAATAAAATGTAAGAGGAAGTAAGGAACTGGAACAGTTAACTGGAGACTCTGGTCAAATCCGTTCTTCCCTACTCTTCCATTCTCCACTGTTTACTTTAACTGCACCCCACCATAAAGTTCAGTTCAGTGTGTATAAATTTATAGGGAATCTCTTCTCTATTTTTAATACACAGATGTATCTAAACACATTTTCACAGAAGAAGGAGGAATTTGTTCTTACAAACGCTTTTAACATTAATGGAAGCCTTACTTCTCTGTCCTTTAATTGCCTTGAGACTCTCCAGATGGGGTCAGATCCTTGTCTCCTATCAGTTTTCTACTGACCACTCAGCCAAGTGAGTTACTGCAGGCTCATCTAAACAGAGCTGTGGGACTGGGCCCTTTGGTTCTCTGCATGTACCCTGCTAGTTTTTTTAAAATAAAGAGAGATGAGATAAGAGCAGTAAGCTCTGCTAACACAGCCAAGTTGTGTATAGACATTGGGTGATCCACTCCTCTTAAATCACTGCCTGATTTCTTCAATTACTCAAAAGCCAAACCCAGAAAGTATCTATGGCCAAAGTATTTCTCTTCCTAAAAAAAGCCTGACTGATGCAGATTTGTGGCACTTTTTGCTGCTATGATTTTAAGGTGATGTCCTCTGAGTAGCTGCCATTTCTCATTGCTGTCAGAGCAGACTAGTACTTGAGACTGTTGCTGCTGGCACTGTGCCTTGTTGCAGAAATAGTTTATTTGTATAGGTTTCTGATTCTTCATATGTTGGAGACCTAATGCATTTTATTCATTCTTCTTCTGGCTGAAGGTAGGCAGTTCTCATTCTCCTTTTATAGTCTGCATGTAGTTAACAGCTACCAACTGCTCTCCTGGAATGAGGATGAGGGTTTGTAATAATTCTCTCCTCTATTATTGCAAAGAGCTCTCTGGGTCCGTGCCAGCTTCTTCAGTGCTATCCCACTGTGATCCTATCACTTGTGTTTCAGATCCCTCTGTCTCTCCTTCGTTATCTAATTCTATGCACTTGCTTTCCAGCGAGTTCTCTCAACAACATGATACCAAGGAGTGAAGCCAACACCCTCCATGCTGGGGTTTTCAAGGAAGACATGAAAGAGCCTCTCCTGTCTTGGCAGGCTGGTATCTGAAAAGAGGGAATGTTGGCAGCTTGGATTGGCTATTCTGGAGAAAGTATCTTCCTCTCTTAATTTTCTTGCCTTTTACAGTCTCATGTATATGGAGTTTTACTTACTTTCTTGGTGGAATAGATTAAGAGCTGTTGATTAGGCAAGGACTGCATCACAGTTGGTTGAAAATTAAAGGTCAAGATTTTCAAAATGTTAAGGAAGATGAATAAGCAGTGTGCTTTCTTCATAATTGTCTGAGCTGCTGGAGCACAGAATGGATGTAATTTGGGCCATTTATTCGCATTCCCAAATATGACCTTTTGAGCTAACTTTAGGTACTTCTGAAAAAAATCTTGGCCAACTGTCAACAACTTAATCAACAAGCAGAGAAGCTAGTCCTAAGTAGACCACCCTGAAATAGTTCTGCTTTTGCTGGCAATTTATATCATTCCCCCCTGGATTTCTCCCTTGAGCAGAATATCCGGTTGGATTTATTGTGGCTTCACCACAAATAGGGTAGTGAAGTTCCCTCTGAATTTTCTCATGAGGAAGGAATCAGATACAAATGAGAAAATAAGGTGTTACAGATAGCATACAGCTTGTTTATAACCTTTTTCTTGAAAGAAAACATCTTCCACCATCTTTAAGCCTTACTTTTTGGATTCTTTATCCTGCAGGATCTGTAAAGCTCTGCTAGGCAAAGCTATTAATAAAGAATCAATAACATATATTCTGGCCCTGCACAGAGAATTTGGAAAGCAGTGTATCTCAGTTGCAGTGGAAAGAAAAAATATTTTTAGAGGATATTTAGACTTCTGTGTTACAGCAGGGAGCTGCTTACCTTGTTTTATGGAAGGAAGACGAGCACTGAATTCTTAGCAAACCCACAGGATGGCTGTCAGTACAGATGTTTCTGATGCTTTAGAGCAGGGGTACCCAAGTGAGCACTCTGGCATGGGCGAGGATTTTAAGCACAGCTTGCCCAGACCTCACTGAGGTCTCAAACTGACATGTGGGAAATTTTTTGGTATTATTGGTATTTATTGCCAGACCTTACAGGTCTCCCAGGGGGCAGATGCAGTTCACTGTCTCACTCCCCAGCTGTGGAGGTGACATGTGGTACTTTTTCAGGAACCAATCCTCAGTAAAACTAACAGCTGGCCTTGAGCCTCCCCTGTTTGGGGACTCTTCTTGTGGGTCACAGTTGGGAATGTACCAATATTAGTTTCTCAGGAGTCACGAAGAGTTCTACCATTTTGTTAAGTGGTGATAGGTTTTGTGGATTAGAACTTGAAATATAAATTTAAACTTTATCTTCCAAAAGGTTTAAACCAGCATGGACTATTTGCTTTTTGATGAGTATCATGCAGAGGCATTAGTATTAAGTGTTGAGGGGCACTACATGACCTTTTCCTTACTGCTGCATGGGAAGTGTACATTAAAGAAAACCTGTGATGGAAAAGTTGAGAGTCAGATGACTGGTATTTGGTGCTGATGCTGAAGAAATAATCAATGAAAACAAGTAGGTACACAAAGAAAACTTTAATAAACCCCATGATAATGAAGTTTAGTACCAGTATGGTGCATATTCATATATATATATATACTCCATGAGCCTCTAGTGCTAATCATTGAAAGACAGAAAAAACCCCAGTAGAATGTGAACAATTAGTTTCAGTACTGATAGAAATTGCACCTCAGGTGCAAAATATCTTAAAAAATAGACGTATGTGCGAAAACAGTGTTATTTGCACCATATTTTTACAGTAGTGCACGTGAAAAAAAAATTACTTTGTTCTGTAAGGATAGGTGAGTTTAGGAAGAAAATCCCATAAAATATTGCCTTCAATTAAATTGGTCTTCCAGACCCATATACAACTTATTTTGTTAACTTTTAACCTCTCTTCTAGCCTCTGATTAAATACGAATCCATTTTGGTGTTTTTTGCATCCACAAAACATCGAATCTGAATTTACTTCACAATTTCATGTTTGTTTCTATTCTACTGATTTACAGTTTAGTTAAAAGTAGCAAACCCTTTTTTGTCCCTATTTATTTCAGTTCAAATATTGTTGTGGATGTTGCAGGTTCCCACCACTCCTGGCACTCTACATGCAGAAAACAGACAAGGATCTTGCAGGAATGCATATCCCAGTGTAGAACATTTCTGTTAATGTGATTCAGGTGCATATATTCACAAGACAGGAGTGCAAAAGAAAGGGAAGGCATTCTGTTGGCTGATGTTTTTTGCTGGCTGGGTAGGGCTGTAGTGGTTTCCCACCTTGTTAAATTGTTAGCTGGTGTTTGAAAGGAATCCAAACTCATCATTCCAGAGGTTGTAGGAGAAAAATAGGAAACTGGATTGTCTCATAATGAAGAGCAGTGCAAGGAGCAAGGTGAACTATTGAGGCACAAACTCGTGTCAAGTCAGCAGACACATTTGGCTGAAGCCAATTTTAAATTCACAGTTGGCTACCGATTATTTGAGAGCCTTGCCCCAAAGACAGAAAATGCCAAAAGGCTCCTGAATAAAATGTACCTGGAGAAGAACTATTGTTCAGGATACTGGTTGCTGTTGGGTTCAAGGACACATTATTAGTAGGTCACTGCTTCATTTTCTGGTACAGGTAATTGCTCTCTTGGAGGCATTTCTATTTGTATTCCCTCTAGGACCACAATTTTTCCTTAGAGAAGGGTTACTATCATCCCTATCAGAACAGTTTTGAATCTAAGCAAGAACAAAATACATTGAAATTGTAGACCTGTTAGAAGGAGTAATTTATTTCTTATTTTCAGGGAGTTGGGCTCAGTTAGGGCAAGTCCAAATTGGTTTTGTGAATCTAGGAATGAGATGGATTTAGAGATACTATATTTTGCTTAATTTCTTCCTACAAGATTACTTTTACCACCTTTAGATAAGATCTTTGTGTGGAATAAATTCAATTCCTACCTAAATTAATTTAGATTTCAATTTGTTAGCACATTCTTGTATTGAGTATAAACCAGAGAAATGGATTAATCAGTACTAAGTTTCTGTTTCCTAGCACCATAGGTAGCTGTAAGACAACAGTAGGACAATGAATGGCTATTTCCCTGAAGTTTCTTGAGATCCCAGGGCTGCACTGTAATCTCCTCGAGGTTTAATATGCATTTACTATCAGCGTAAGTTCTAGCCACAAAGCATATGATTAAAAAGTGCTGAAAGAAATGTTGATACTTAATTTCCTTTATGTTAGCAGTGGCATTCCAAAAAGAAATAAGAGTTAAGAAACTGAACATGCAAAAGGGAGAGTTGGGGAAAAGCTTCAGTTTTCTACTGTGCATTTGATTTTACTTGAGAGATTGTGATTTACTCATGTATGAGGAGCAAGGAGGCAGTGGTACCTCTCTGCAGGATCCTGGAGTAATTGTTCCCTGTTCCTGGGTATGTAATTGCCAGATGTGTCAGTGGCAAACTGTATTGCTTTTCTCTGAATTCTCTTCAGTTGTGGTCTGAAGCAAGCTTGGCTAAGCAATAGGCAGTGTGATATCCACATATGTTAGGCAAAGCAGTAAAAGCCGACAGGAATGAGTTAATACAGCAAGAGTGAATAATGTAGGTGAAATTGAGGTCTCTGGTTTGTGATCCCTGTCAGAGTTGACAGTGGCAGCTAAATCCTAGCTGCCCCAGCTGGCTGACCTGCCCTGTTTTTTTAAAGGTTGCTGCTCCTGTGGCAGAAGTGATGGAGCTGCTGTACCTGCTCTCAGAACCAGTGCACTGCTCAGTATTTTACCATAAACTAAAACCAGTGGTGCTTTACATTGATATATTGTGCACTGTGGTGTCAGTGGAGCTGATGTGCTGCCTGCTATGCTATCTCTGCCTTTGGGACAGCAACTTTTGACAAAAGGACAGAGAGGATTTAAGGGGTAGCAAACTTTTTGGATGTCATTGTTATACATGCTGGGAACTGTGTACCATAGTACTAAACTGGGAAAATGTAAACTGTGGGAAGAGGGGAAATGTAAATTCCCTATTAGTACCATACTAGAATATTATAGCAGTCTTACATTTTGACAAGGTTCCCTACTATCTTTGACTTTGAACTGTAGCTTGACAGTTTGAAATTCTATAGTGGAATGCCACCTGAATGTTGGTTTCCAAAGGCAACTGGCAAGGCTATTAATTTATCAGACTCTTTGCCATTTGCTTGACTTCATCACAAGCATTCACAGCATTTTGCAAGGATACCAAATAGAGGTCCTAGCTCCAAAGGGAGCAATAAACAATCAGACCATGACTCACAATTAAATCAAAGGATGGATGCAAGTCTTTTTCAACAGCATGGTAGACAGCTTGCCACAACCACATCATCTGAATGAGAAATTCTGTGGCTGGAGAGGAGCTCATGCAAGCTCAGGAAGGAATGATCTGACCCTTCCAAACTACAGATTAACAATTTCAAGAAAACTGTCTGATGACACATTGTCTGAGAGATGCAGCAAAAAGAGAGGGCCCCAGGCCAGAGCAGGACAAAAGATCACAAAAAAATAAGGCTTGCATTTCTTCTACTAGGTTTCACAAAGTTTTAGGGATCCCAGAAGACTCCAAAAGAGAATGAGCACTGTTTTTCCTTCAGCCTCAGGAAGAAGACAGAAAGTACCTCCATGCAATCCTTCCCACTTTTGGTCAGTGGAGGCACAGAAGAGCAAGCAAATAAGGTTAGGTAGCAGGGAGGGGGTGAGACCCACAACAGTCATAATGCTCTGAACTGCTGCCTAAGCATGGAATTTATTTTGCATTCCTTGGAGGTGTACAAAGATTTTAGCAGTGCTGTTTTCTGCCTTTGAAATTGAGCAAGACTAAACTGAATGCGGAATATGTGAGGTCCAGTCTAATATGCAGAACGACTGGGGTTAGTGTGGGAAAGCTAAATATAGACAGTGCCTCTAATCAGAGTGGGAAGGCCAGGAATGGAGCAGTATGGCACACAAGATGCAGAAAGACATTCAATTAACCTTAATTCAAATTCAAGGTTTCAGTCTGTGCTGCTTTGCTGGCTGAGAGTGTGCGTCAAAGTACCCATGATATTTTGGTGAGGGCATTGCGATCTGTTGAGATTTTCACAGCCCACATCTAAAATCTATTTTTAGACTTCAGCTCTTAAAGGAGAAAAAAAAAAGGGCAAGCTAGGATAATTTTCTAACAAAGTCTGAGAAAAATATTCATTGCTAGGCTGGCAACCTTAATGGCCAGTTACAGATGAGCTGCAAACCCCAGAAAATGAGGCTTATAATGGAAACTGCAATTCAACCATGTAACGATAGCACTGCAGATGGGATATGGTAACACACAACCATTCCCTGCCTGACTGAACTGGCTGCCTCAGAGTTCTGAGGAATTTACTCACTTTGTACCCATCTACTCTAAGCTGGAAGGGAATCAGCAAACATCTCTTTAGATGCTAAGCTTCAAAAATGTCAGTATATTGAGTAGTATCATGGCTAGTTTCAAGCCAGGAAATAGGAGAAGGACATTTAGAATAGACTGTAAATATCTGGCAAACTGTGGAATAGCTTGCTAGGAGAGAGGGGAAAGGAAAGAGGAAAGAAGCATCACTTCAGTGGCTTAAACCATGCCCATAAAAAAGGGACAGATGTTTCCTATTGGAGCATCCCCTTATAAAACAGCTTCATCCCTGCAAAGCAGCACACTGCAGCTTCTATATATAACTGCAGAGTAACACAACATAGCTGAGGGTTTATGGAAGCTTGTTTACTTGTAAAACATTAAGGGTAAAGTCAGATAGCTAGGAGCAGGTGGGATGTCTCTTGATAAGCACCCAATATTTCCACATACAGCAGCACACTGGTTTTGTCTGCCTTCACCGAAAATGCTGTTACATTCCTGCAGCCAGTGATGGTTGTCAGTTCTGATTGCTACTTTTTGCATTTATGTAAAAGCATCCAGAAGGCTGAGATTTAGGCCATCCAAGGCCAGATAATTGAGGGCTAATGTAGTCTCCATATCCTTAAGTCCGTTTCCATGCACAAGTGCATTATGGTGTTTCATTACCAGATCATATAACAGTGTGATGTGACAATGTGACATACTATTCAGCAAAACAGGAAATGTTGAGAAACCTTTCTATGTTATTCACATCAGCAGCTTTCAATAAAAAAAGTGGCATGCCCTCCATGATGGAATGAGTACAGATGCATTAGTATTCCTCACAGAGCATCACTCTTGTCATTATGATAATGACAGATTTTGAATGCTTAACCTATCACTTATAAAAAGAGTATGTTTGTTTCCATAGAACCAGATTGTTCTCCCCCCACATGTACTCAAGTAAGCGAGACAATTCCAGGATTAAGGGTCTCAGTAATGTCAGTAGGATTAAAGCAAACATTTTTCAGAAGTGACTGGGATTTGTTAAAAGCCTCATTCTTTAAAGTGTTATTTTTGATGCATTCCAACAAGCACATTAGGTTCATCACATACTGCAGAGCCTCAGCTGCAAAATCTGGATCTAGATTCATAGCTGGACCAAAATCTCAGGTCTTCTGCCCTTCACAGACACAAAATAATTTGTCTTCTGACAGCCAGACTCCCTAGGGACAGGACTTAGTATCGGGAGATAAGGACTCCTTTTCCAGATATACTCTCAAGTACATAATTTCACTTGTATTTCGATTTCAACATTTCCAACAGAGGTTAAACAAACTTTTGTGTGCAGTGAAATGGAATCGTATCTGTAGGATACATAAAACGTATTAGCATATCTATATTCAAAGAGTTATTTGATAATGTAAAATATTACACCTCAGAAAGAAAAAAAATCTTGAGGATACTCTCCCAACCTCATAAAAAAGTCCAGACTTATTTGTTTTATATGCATTCCCATTCAATACTTGTTAATGTTTCTGTCCATGAGGTCGCACAGGCAGCCCAGTCCCAACAGGGCATCAGCATTTAGAATAGCTTTCCCTGACTGGAGGTGGCTTGAAGAGCCCCTTGCTGAAAAAAGCACTGCTGTGCAGTCAGCAGGGGCAGGCAGGATGGTGCTCTCCAGGGTGCGAATTCGCAGCGCATTAGCTGCTCTCCATTAACTCCCGTAGTAGTAAATGTGTCATTGTGCTCACAGGAGCATTCTTAGTACAGATTAAGGCTATCCACACAGGAAGCTAGTGTGGAGTAGCTAGGGCTGTATAAATTCACACCTTAGCTGAGTTGGTACTAAATTTCCCCTGTAGACAAGCCTGCTGTCTATCCACCTACTTATTTTGTGTGGCTTGCAATGCTACTTTTCTTCAATGGCCTCATTTCTGAATATGATTGTGGATCTATCTTCCTTTTTGTCCTTGAGAGTCATTTGTTGCATGCTACCCACCAGGCAAACCTTCAGTTCCTGCAGCTGCTCTCACATGTAGTACCAAGGGTCTCTGAGCTCTCAGCACCAGGTTGGAAAATGTGAATGCTGTAGACTGAAAACTCAACCTAAACCCACTGCCATATTTCCACATATTTCCAACTGCAGCTGGTATTCCCTCTGTGGCCATCCTCCTCCATCCTCTACAACCAACATCATCTTTTTCTGCCTCCTCTGCAGCTCTTTGTAGCTGACTTGTTTTAGAGCTGTGTGAGAAACACAAAGTCTTAATGCAATCTAAGCGTGAACTCACTGATCCCACATTCTGAGAGCAACGTGCTCAGGGGACCACGTGAAACTGTGCCTGAGCAGAGTTGTTATCATTTAATTGCTCATTTTACAATAAGCTGAACAATTCTAAATAGTCCCGACACCTTTGGCTGGATAAAAAGCTAACCAATTGTAACCCAGAAATGCTGCAAACTTCCCTTTAGCACCTGCTCCGCCTCACTGCTTGCTTTTATGCTGTTGCTCAGGCTTGTTGCCTGGTGGATGCATGGTAAGCTGCTTGGGACAGGATTGATGTCCTTTATACTTCATCAAGGTCTGGGAGAATGGGGGACCCCTATCCTGTTACACGGGGCACAGCCGCAGCACGAGTGATGGTGATCGTGATTACAGCTGACAACTGAAATAAACAGTGCTCTGCAGACCTCATCCACTTCAGCTGCATTAACATGAAGGGCAGAAAATACAGCCATGATCCCAATGTTGAAAGCTGGATGAAACTGGTAGTGTTACAGTTGTATTTTCCCTCCCCTTTGCACAACCAGATGACACACCTTATTAAGAACATTTTCCTGCATGCTTTGCGTTATTCCATTGCCCTCAATGGTGAAGGAATGCAAGAGTAAGCCTAGCTTTTTTACACTTTCTCTCTTTCTCCCTTGCTAAAGTATGTGGGACTCGATGTCTAATCCATACAGTTTCCAGGGCATGCTACTCAAAGAGAATACACCATTATTAATAGTGGACATCACCAAAATGCTTGAACAATGCCCCATTGTGAGGGTGGAGAGAGGTTGTTGATGGTTCAGCTCCAAGCCTTGAATTCCCTCTGCTAACCCCACAACTGACCCATGGGAACCTTTTCTCCTTTCCTGCTTCCCCTGTCTTTTCCTGAAGAGTCTTTGTTGCCTTTCTGTTAATAAGTGTCCTTGGTGTACTCATTTGCATGGTGATTTGCACTTCCAGCTCGCAGATAATCAATGGCCAAGAAATTGCTTGAGTTCTGGAAATAAAAAATAAAGGTCTGGAGATCTTAAATTTTGTTCAAGGATGTGCTTTGCAGAAGAGAAAGAAGACTGTTCCCCCTCTGCTCTCAGCTTCTGCGCTGTACCTCTTTCAAACACAGGATTAATAATTCAGTAAGTGGGAAATTCTTCTCAAAATCCTCTCTGAAAGCTTGACAAGGTGTATGCCCACTTCCCTGTAACTCAGGCAGGGCTCTAACTTTTTATCGCAAGGCTATCATAAATAACAGATTTTAGGGGAAGTTGGAATCATTGCTAGGAAGGCTTACTGCTCCAGAACCACAGATGGAAAGCTCTTTAAGATGGACACCTTGTTCTGATTTCCTTCCTGAAAACCTTCTTAAATGTAGATTTTGGCTTCCTACCCAGAGCTTTGAAGAAATTGCCCTTATAAAATCTCTCCTCCCCTCCCTGAGAGTTTTTTTCCCTTCCAAAGCTACCAGTATCTCAATGCAAGTAAGTTTAGCCAGAATGTTTGGCACAGTACATATTTTGAAGAGAGTACACCTAATTCTCACTTTTGACCCTGCAAGCCTACACTCAAGCTCTAAGATTACAAGCTACCTTAGTCAAATGCAGCTTTTAAATATCCAAGTGAAAAGTATGTGTGTGATGATGATTCCTAGTTTCTCGTTAGGTCAAGTAGGTAAGATTTATGATGGTCTTCAGTTTTAATTTCCATGTTTCGTGTAAACACTTATTACTTATTACATTGTAAACAATGTGATAAATAAGTGTGTTTCTGAGCTTCAGCAACCTTAACCTCTTTGATAATATTGGCTTTTAATTAATTTATTTATTTTAAAAATAAGTATAAGCAGATTAACTACAGCCAGTGTGAATGTTTGGATTTATTGATTTGACAGTTTAACATTGACCTCTTGTCTTGGTCAATATTTTCCTAGGAGGTTATTAAATCTTAGTGTCTTTTACAAATGTCAGTATATATATTGTAACCAGAACAGAGGAAAATTGCAGTGCTAGAAGTTTTATTAACCAATAATAAAAGTTTGGTAAAACTAATTATTTTCAGGTTAAAGTCAAATTAATCAAACCACTGGGCTGCTTTTTTAAGAGTGGTCAAGCATCTTGACCTGCAATTTAGAGATGCTTAGTTTCAATTTATCTAAGTTTAATAAAGGAGAGCATGGGGGGAGGGGGAGAAGAACCAGCCAAGATGTTTGATTTATCGTGGAATAAAACATTTTGTTTAACCACAGATTAATGTATTTGTTTGGATGTGGAAGAAAAGCCACTGAAGGAATGAAGAGAAAACCACAATTCTTCTCCTTTCACTTCAGCTAACAAACAGAAAAAGTAATTCTCTGAGCACTGCTTGTTACTGCATTTGTTATATTTCACTAGACATATCAGGAAATTTCTCTATATTATGGCAGTCTAATTTAGATTTTAAGAAAACAGGCCGAAAAAAAGACAGACAAACATTTATCTCCAGGGAGGAAACAACTGATTCAGCTGCAGCCAGCTGTTTCCATACATTTAGCAGAGTACATTCCTCCAGGGCTCCCACACTGCTGACCTATAAAAGGTGAGTGCAAGTAGCTTCTCAAGGTGTTACCTTTCCAGGCTAGACACAAGACTGTTAACAACATGAAAAAGGGAAATAGTTTCCCTTTTTCTCATTACTGGAGGACTCATTTTCCTCCTTCTGACAGGTTTCTCACTGCTCTACCACTTAATAAAAAAAGGAGATGGCACTGATCCCCATCACACATTCTTCCCATTTCTCTGGGCATAGGTATTTAACAAAAAGGAATGTTCATCTAAAGTTTTGCCTAACTCTTCTCTGAATTACTGCAGGATGGCTCATGCCATTCCACAGCTGTTGTCTTGTTTACATAGCATGGTTTAAATGGACATTCCCATCATGGGACATATGGAGCATGGATGTTACATACTGCATTCTAGAATAAGGCTTGTTAAATCCCACTTTTATGGCTTGAGTTTTTAAGTCCCTGTGAGACTTTGCTGCAGGAGACTGACAGGAGGGACAGGTGTATTGTGGCTTCAGCCTGGTGACAAGTTTTTACATTCAGCTGCATTCTTCCAGCAGCAAAGGGCCGAGCAGCTGGCAGCCCCTGAGCCTCCTTGCCTCTGCGGGAATGCCTGTGGCAGGGAGAAGAATGTGCTGCCTCCCTGCCCCGTCACGCAGTCACATTGCAGCACAGGCACGGCTGCTGATCCTGCTCATCAGGTGAGGCCTCCCTTGGATGCAGCCTCTGATACCCGTATTTACCCTGAATGTGGGCCTGGGGTCCTTACCTGGAGAGATGCTGAGCATTTTCAGGCAGTGAGCAGATCTTGCAACAAAGAATATGCAAAAAATAGGGCTTGCTGAAATCAGGTCTCTTTTTGCAAACATTTTCATGTTTTGAAATTGAATGAAAGCTCAACATAGTTTATCATGTTTCCTTGTTTGCTTAAACAGAGATTTTAATAGGAATATATTATACCGGTTTTTGCAGGAGGCAGTGTGAAAAGGGTCCTTCTGAAGCCCATTCTGCCTGTGAGCAAGGTAAGTCCAGTAAGTGAGCATTCCTCGATACAGGCATCCTTCGTGTGCCTACATTAGGAAGCACTTTTGAGGAATAGGTGTATAACACAACTGAGAAAGCCCAAAAGCAAATCAAGACCGGGCTTCTTTTGGTTGCATGGCACCTAAGGGCAACTAGATGTGAAGCAAAGGGCTAAATTACACTTTGTACTACATGGATGTGCTAGGGAGGAAAGCATCTCCTCTCCACTCCTTCTCTCTCCCTCATGTTGCATCCCTCATGGTCTGTAGAAATGTTTCTTCATAGCTCAAGGGGAGGAGTTGGCACTGCTGGCCAGGATGAGATGTTTCTGTAGAAGCATAAAGCTGGGGTCAGCAGGCTGGGCATATGTACTGGCTACCCTGGCAGAGCAGGCATAGGGAAAGCTCTCTGCAGGGCACTTCCCCCAGCTTTCACCCAGGCTGCTCCTCCTCCTTGTCTTGTGCATATATGTGATGCTACGGCAGGGAGCAGAATGAAGTACTGCACCAGATTCCTATCCTAACTATTCAGGCTGTGAACCCAGCCACAGGAAAAATAGCCAAGAAAAAGCAGAAACCAGTCACCTTCTTTGGTTGTAAAAGAGGAATGGTGTGAGAATCCAGGGTGAAGTTCCAGCCCCACACCCCATCACATCAGCTATAGCCAGCAGGCAAGCGCTCTTCAGAGTCTTTTCTTGCAAGATGTGATATAGGTATTTCTGCATACAAGCTATTTCCTCTTTTTTGTTTTCCCCTTTGAAGGTCACTGTAAGGGTGAGCTGCGTCACTGCACAGCTCAGGAAAGGCAGGTGCTACAACTGCTTACTCTGAAAAATCAGGCAAGAGCATTAGCTCTTTTGCAAGGAGAGCAAGCATCTGGAATCTTTCTCCTTTCACAGTAATCTCATTTACTGTGAAATGATTGAATTCAGAACCCTGAATTTTCCTTGAAGACTATCTACAAGTACCAGCCAGCTGATCTACAGCAATCTAGGGGGTAGGGGATGTATAAATCTCCTTCATTTATAGCCACCTTCCTCCCACCCTCCTCCAAAATCATATTCTCTCTCTTCCAATAGCAGCAGCAGTGACGGATGCATCCATCCCGTGGCAGGGAGGACAACGTGGGTCTGAAGCTGCGGTGTTGCCTGGTAACCACCTGCGGAGAGCATGGAAGAGCAGGCGCTGGAGCCCGTGGTGCCGCATCTCTCAGACAAATGGGTGCCTCGCAGCTGGCCTGAGGATCAGCAGTGCTCAACGTGGGCCCCTCCTGCGCAGCAGTTTCATGCTGGGCCATCTGGTTGTAGCATTGGAGAAGTTTGGCTCCTTTTCTCATCTCTGCAATTGATGTTATGCCCATCAAACATGGCTTTGGAGCAGTCCAAGCCCATCGGCACAACGAAAGCCTATTCTGCACAGATGGATAAGGATCTGACCCTGCACCCTCAACACCATGGCAGAAGGGCTCAATGGCACAAGAACTCATTTACTTATGAAAACATTCCTATTTGGTTATATTTATCATATAACTTTTCATGATGTTCTGGGAGTCTGTTATGTGATATACTTAAAATACATTTTGGGATTCTGACATATTTGGATTTGGTCAGATGTGGAGCTTGGCTCCAGATCAGAATCTCACTTACATTAAATCTAGTTGCGGTATGAAACCCTAGAACTAGGATTTATATTCAAACTAAACACTACTAGAATCCTACAAGCAGTTCCTGTAAGAGCTCAGCTATATTTGGTGGCTACCTGAGCAGCTGAGGCTTTAAACAAAGCCAGTACTGCTTGCTCGGCTTTTACCAGCATGATCAGCAGTCTTGTTAAAAAGAAAAAAAGAAATCAGGTTTATTTTTGAAACCTAACTGGAATATAGGCTTTTCCCTAAAAAAAAATTTAAAAAATTTAAAAAAATTGGCATCAATGTGTTCATATAATGGAATTTAATTAATTATTATTTCGAAGACTTTCTTTTCTCTATAATTTTCTTAGCAATGTATGAGCCAACAACTTAAGGGGAAGAGGAAAGATGACCAAAGCAACATGAAGTATCATGTACTTGATGGTTGAGCACTGATACCTAATTTGTAACTGTGCACATTACTGGCTTAAAACTCAGAATGAAAATCCAAACCAGAGTCAGAATGTAGCAGAACATTTATTTTGGCACACTGAACATGGAGGCATATATTTAGAACAGCTTGCGGAGGAAGAGTCACACCTTTAAAAAACAAAGCCTGTGTTCACGCCTCACTTGTGAAAACTGGACCTAAAAGTAACATAATGGTTTCACTACATTAAGCATTCTACAGCACAAGGAGCTATCAAGCACTTCCTCAGTTCCTGGAAACTCCTACCCGTTTGAGACCCGTTCCTTGCTGTGATCCCTTCAAAGATGCAGGTCAGGACCCTGGGTGCTCCTGACACAGCACTGGCACTGTACAGGCCTCAGGGCCTTCCCCGCCAGCTTCATCCCCAGCCACATCATCCCAGTTCATTACAGCTGGGAGGCATCCAGCCCTGTGCACCCAGACTGCCAATAGAACAGGATAATGGTGGGTAATCAGGCAATTCACTTGAAAAGCACTCTCCTGGTCTGAGTTAGACCATTAAATTCTGCCCAGCGTGATGGGGCAGCAGCTTCTGAGCACCTCTTTTTGTCGCTGCAGGCAGGGGCATAGCCCAAAGGTGCCCCTTTCCCTCTCTGCCTCTCTGCTGGTGATCTGGTAACACAGTAAAACCTTAGCTGGTTCCTGCCTTCCTTCTCTGTGCTCAGTACATGCTGACATGTTAGTGAAACTCTGCACGTGCCTATGAAGCACAGCAGGCAGTATGGAAATGCTCCATGCCCTTTTTGACAATTATGCCATTTTATTTAATAGTGCACTCCCCTGGACGTTGCAGATAATCCCCCAATATTCCAGCCTGGTAAATGAGGAGGAGTCATCTTGTTTCTTCCCACTGCTGCTCCCCAGGAATGTCTTTTTCCTAGTCTGAGCTCCTCACAATGGCCAACAGGTCCGGAATGACAAGACTCTGCGTAACGTTCAGACAAACCCAACCCCTCTGCCTCCTGATGTGCAAGGAGTGTCTGCCTGCCTTAGTAAATGTGTTTGTGGTATCAGCAGCAGTGGGAACAAACTAGAAGGTAAATTGCCTGTTTAACCAATGGGAAGAACTCAAAAAGCACAATTGTGGCAGGTCTTCATTAAAAAGTGACGAGACTGGTTCTAAATCTTCAAAGCAGATAAAACGAATTTAGTTTCAAATTCACTTATGGTCTGAGACTAGGTATTCTTCTGAAATCTGGAGGGCAAGAACTTTTCTCACTCTCTTTCTCCCCTCTCAAAGAGCTGCCACCTGCGGTGCTGTCTTGCAGAGAAAGACCAGAGGAAAGCGTTTCACTCTGAGACATTCCCAGATTCCTGGCTACACAGCCCTGCTCAACAGCTGAAGAAAGCACACCCAGAAGAAAAGTAAAGACATGAACGAAGCCTAAAGAGGAAGCCCATGGTATGAATGATTGTTTATCTTTGACTTCGGGAGGAATAGCAGAGGCCAGCGACAAGTCAGTGTGTTGGCATGAGGTGGTGGCTCAGACAGCTGCTCCTGGAGCCAGTTTTCTGTGGGCTGCCGTGCTGCGTGCGGGTGGCTGAGGTGCTCGGGTGCTGCTGGGCCCTGCTTGCTGCAGAGGAGCTGCCTACGGCAGAGTGCCCAGCCAGGGCAGCCCCGCAGCACAGCTGTGGTGGCTGTGCAGTGAACGTGAGCCAAAGCTCTCACTTTGTCCTCACAAGGCCACTGTTAACAGGAGAAGGGAGAAAAATAAAAAAAGAGGAAAAAGCAAACAGTAATGTGGGAATTTTCCCCGCAGCACCGGGACTGTTACTGGTGTCCCTGTGCATGGCTCATACTGCCCCTTTATTATGTACACCTTTGAAGTGCTGTCTTCAAAGACAGGGTCCATGTTCTCTCGCACCCTCTAGTGCTGTAACTTTCCAGATGGAATGATACTTTATTTAAGCACTTCTTCATTACACTATCAGCTACTTCTCTTGTCTGGGAAATAAAGGTTGATTGGCCGCGTGCTGTTACTGATTCATATCACAGGCACATGAGATAGCCAAGATTAAGTAACAATCATTGCAAAAAATGGCAATGACTATGCTAGAGATGCCTTGTAATCCTTACACAAAACTAGAAATTGTGACCAGCATACTACCCAGGTAACTGTGAAGCCGTACAGACATTTCTGGAAGCTAGCTACATGCAATTAAAGAAGTCATATATGACAAATTGCAACATCCTCAAAATCTCAAGTGTTAAGTGCCTTCATTCTAAGATTTCTAAGATATGGTTAATATAGGCCCAGATAATTTTCCTTTAAAACTAAATTCCAGGCAAGTGACCTATCCTCCTCCTTAGTATTCTGTTTCAGTTTGTTAGCAATTAGTACTATAGAAAAGACATCTTTAGTCCAGAACAGATTTCCAACTCATTTAACAGTTCATTTTTGGATAATGGAAAAACAATTGAATCAAGAGCTGGAGCTAAATGGTTCATCTGAGTACAGAAATGCTGTTTTATATTTTGGAGATATGTAGAAATGGCACTTGGTGGCTCATGCTATCATTTCAAGAAGGAAACAGCACGTGAAGCTGGGTATTAACTCCTCATTCTGTCTGCCACAAGCAGTGTCACTGCCCATGGACTGAGACTGAATTTCGTGGGAAAACACTTCCTTTCCCAACATCTACTCTAACAGGGCTGCCCAACCCTAGAGCCCACAGCACTTCTCTGTCAGTGCTAGAGCTGTAACTTGTGAAGTACTTAAGGGTGAAAGACACAGTGAAAAAAAGGGTTGTATTTATCAAGCTCAAAGAAGGCTAATAAATAAATGAATCTTTATAGGAGTCTTAGAACATCATATGGCTTCAGGCAAGTACATGTTCGTCTTCAGATCAAAACAGAGGGGAAGCGGTTTTGGTGTCTGAATGAAAATTGGTTTGGAGAGGAAGCAAACAGCATCTCTTAAATGGAAGTGAAAAAGAAAATAGCACAAAGAACCATATGCCTGGCATCCTTGAGAGTCCTCAAGAGAGGAAGGAGAGAGTTGTGTTAGAAGGGTGAGATGTGGTCTATGCTTGTGTAGACAGGGAAATAAGAATATAGCTTCAAGAGGTGAGAAATGTCAAAGAAATAAAATAGGTATGTTAAAAGAGGTGTTAAAGAGGATTATTTTCCCTCAATGTGTTCCCTGAAATCCTGTTTAATATTAATGGCACTTGAATACACAGCCAGCTCATGGGGAAAGAACAGTGATCTTTGTGGCCTTAAATAGGATCCTACAAAATTCACGGCAGCACAAGAGGTAGACAAAACAAGTTGCTTAAGTTCTAAAAAAAATGCAGGCTTTGGATGCACAGAATAAGGCACTGGGAAAACAAAATAAGATCAATAAAACAGAGGAAATAAAGAGATATTTGGTGTGAGAGTCCTACCCTAAATTCAGGTAACTTCTTTGTCTTTGGTAGGTCTCACTGACCTGTAGCAATGCCATCAGGTATGTGGCCCACAAGGAGCTCCTGCCAACAGACAGCTGCAAACACATACCCCTTTCCATCAGCACATCACTGCTTCATACAGCCACCATCACAATAACTCAAGAGACAGCACTGCAAACATTTGTACTGAGCTACAATCCTTCTCAAAATGTTCAGGAAGATGTAAAAGGTCTGTCTTCAATGGGTGTTTGGCAGTAGAGATCTACAGAAACCTACAGAACTTGGATGGGGTGGCAGTGCAGCTGCAGGCAGAAAGGGGACAAACTGCTGGAAAGAAGGATGCTGTCTCTGAACCAAGCAGAAGATGAGACAAGCTTTTAATTGGGGGAGGATCACGGGAGCTTCAAGAGGAAACAGTGAAGGTGTGACATAAACACAGGGTGTTATAAGGGTGATTTTGATGGGTCCCAGCTCCTGACTGTAATAAATCAGTACATGTTAACATCAGATCTGGAAGAAGCAACATTTGGGCAGACTCCTTTGAAGAGCTGATTGCTCCAACGTGCCCTGATTCACAGGGATATGAATGGCAGCAGCAGCAATAAACCTGCCCACAGCTTATCTGCCTTTCTTTGTCAGTGTATCTTTTCAAATCAGCTTCTAGTGAAGAAACAAGAACAAAAACCAAAATCCAAACAAACCAACCTCCAGATGAAAACACTAGGGCAGCATGCAGCTCCCCTGGAAAGCAGAGCAGGAGTTTGGTTATGGTTGAGTGTTGAGGAGCAACTAGCCTGCAGCACAGCTACCTAACCTAGAGGCTGCAAAGGCCCTTGGACTCTCATATTGGTCCAAGGAACTTTACATCACAGTTGTTGCTAATGAAGTTTTACAGCTGATTTACGGTATGGTTTCAGAACTCTTCATTCTTTTATAAGTGCATGGGACTTTTCCTATAAATATGGATTGAGAAGAAGGCTTTGGAGTGTTTTTTACACATTGTAATCACATACAGGCATGCTATCACTTGCAAAAAAAAAAAAAAAAAATTATATTCCCTCTCTTTACGTGTGTATATATATTTATATATATCCCCCATTTTATTTTAAGCATATGGGCTGGTATTCCTGTGGGTAAACCACCTAAAAATTAGTTCCAGAACAGACACATTAATGGAGACTCAAATAACTAAAACGTAAAGTACAGCTGAGGAAACCTTGGCAGCAAAATATTTGATCATTGCCAGAAAAAGTAGATTCTGACCTTACAGCCAAATTTCATTACCTTTTAATGACCAATACTACCGGTTTGCTTTGGTCTTAGAAACTTCTAAGTATTTCTTACATTCTGGAGATTAAGGTATTGTTGCTTGCAGTTGTAACACATAGAAATGTGATGCTGTGAGACCAGGTTGAGCTGGGGTTAGCTGAGCCCAATGCCTGACTGGGGCGTTTCCCAGATGTGCCCGGGTGGTTGTGACGTGTCAGACGCAGCACAGCCTGCCAGCCTGCCAGCACTGCTCCTGTGGGCACTGCTGCTACCACACTGGTTCCAGCTCTTCCCATACGGCACAGAGCTGAGAGGTGCTTGCTCACAGCCATTAAAGATTCTAGGAGGCATTTTATAGATGAGTGAGTTGTAGATGCCTATTTGCTGGTTTCCTGAGGGAGGCTGCTCTGATGCTGGATTTTATATTTATCACAAAGTTCATTGGAAAAGGTATCTTCACTTCCTTTCCGATATGTTTTGCAAAGCATCTGCTATGTTTCATGCAGGCTACAGCTGATTTCTTTGGAAGGGAGTGACTCCTACATAGGATTTACACATGACAGCAGCAGGCAAAGAGAGCACTGAGGGGCAGGCTTAATCCTCAGCTGTGCTCCAGCTGATATCAAAGAGCTTTTATATTTAATAAGTCTCAAGCATTTACAATCACAGAGGACAGACAAGTACAGAAAAATACAACAGAACCAAACTATCCTCAAGGGTAAGATGAAATGGAAAATTAAGAGCCCAAGATTTCTTAAATTAGTAGAAGTCCACATTCAATAAAAATGAAGAATTATACACAAATCATCCTGCTGTTTCAGGAGGATAGTTTATCTAAATATGATGTCAGGCAAAAACCACTGGAGCGCTGATGTTGAGTAGGTATGTGTCAGAAAGCAGACACACCAGTAAGTACCCTGGAAGAGGACTTCTCCTCAAACCCTTTTTTCCTCTCTTTGATTCAGGAGACCAAACCCCCAAAATAATAGATCCTTCTCCAGAGAGCCTTGCTGTGCTCTGCAACCCTGCTCACCCACCTGGCCTTCCACATCAAGCAGAAAATACTTTAGCTGCAGTGATCAAAAGCTTTCCCTTTCCTGCTCCACTGGGGGAATGCTGCTCCCAAAGCCCACTGGGGTTGTTTCTGTCCCTCTAACACAAGGACTGTTTTAATTTTAGACTTAAGCTTTTGTTAACCAGAAACATCAGAAGGACATGTTTTTAGAGGTTTTAACCAACTCAAAACAAAGCTTTCAGCTGGAAGACACTCTTCCTTAAGTCCATACAACACTTTCTTGCTACAAGACATTCCCAGCGCAGTGTGCAGGGCAGTCTCTCCAAATGTGAGAGGCACCTTCTTCATCTTTAGATCTGCTGAGCCCAGACAAGAGGTCTTCATCCTGTCCTCCAGTTAGCTGGTAAAATATGAACTTTAAAATTCCTATATCTCATCACAGTCCCTGTACATATGAATATCGAGTCTTTTGTGTCACCATCATACATCTTTTTTGCCCCTCAACCTTTTCATCTGTAATGCTACCATCCCCACCACCAAAGCCTGTCCATTCTTGTCTCTTGGTCCTACTTCTGCTCCATCAAGAAACAGCCTTTAGGAGCAACTGTAAGAGTCCATAGTAAATTCCCTTTCTTCATATTTCCCTCATAGTTGCTTTCTGCAATGCTAATGTAGCATGTACCCCTCTCCTCCAGCTTCCTCCTTTATCAGCCCTCCCCAATACTCACATTTGCCATTGATCTCATATGAGCAGTTGTCAATCTATTCCTGCTCACCTGTAAAGACAGGGTCTCACAACTCCCTGAGAGACTGAGACAGAGAGAGCATTTAACTTACATGTAACTTTCAGTTGATTGCTTTTGACAGTGCAATCCTGGAAAGTTAGAGGAGAAGGAAAGTTGGTGTTGACCTCTAAACAGACATCTACAATGCAGCAGTGCAACTTTCTGGAGAGCATACGTGTGGAGGGCTCAGGGTGAGAAAGAAGCATAGCAGGGGTGTGGAAAATGGAAGCCCTGCAGAGGAGCTCCAGGACTGAGGAGCATGAGTAATACCTAGGATGGTAAATTGAGATGTTATCTAGTAGTCCCTCTCTCCCTTATGTCAGTCAGTACTGACTGGGTTAGGCCTCCATAGCCAGAATTATCATCAAAGACTTAAATTTTCTTACACGCATGGAAAATAGGGAAGACAATTTTACTTTACCTTTGGCATAAAAATAAGTAATGTAAAGAATATGACAGCTACAAGAAGTCTATGACAGCAATTTGAGGAATCTATGCCCCTGAAAGATTCAGTAAAGTCTCTAGCAGCTGGCGGCCTGATGGAGCTGAGATGATGCAGACACAAGGCTGGGACTTGTAATCCCAAGCAGCCGGGCTATTTTATTGTGCTTATTCTTGTGAAATCTACAGGAGATCTATGGATTCTTTAGCTGATGGTATCTCCTGACTGGCCTCCTTTATCTCTCTACTCACGGCAAAGAAAAATGTCCTAAATGTTTGTGATAAGGTTTCAGACACTTTTCTGACCACCGACTTAATTTTTTAGCTCTGCAGCTCTCAGAGGCTGTGATCAGATATCTTAGATCTGTAATTTTCATAATAACTTAAATTTTGTCTAGATATTGCAGGTGTCTTACCCCATCCTCCTTCTCTGGTAATTTCATGTGGAAGAGATCACAATGCTGTTCATAGATGGAAAGACACGACAAGGAGACCTCTGACACTGATTTTTGGAACCAGCCTCAATGGTTGACCATCCCATTCCCTACAAAACACCCTTTAAAAGCTTTTTTGTAGCCTTCAAGGAATTAAGCTTCCCCCCCCCTTTCTTTCTGTGGAGAGAGAGAAGCCTAGAGAGTCACCAAGGCAGGAGCTCTGGAAAGCCTGCTGACCATCTCCATGTGCTCTCCCACTCTGCAGAGAGGCAGACTGGAGCTCATTGCAGAGAGGGAAAGTGGGTCATCCGACAGGTGGCAGTTTGGCGGCGACAAAAGGTGTGAGAAAACCAGAATGTCCCCTCAAAACCTCTGAAAAAGAAGTGACATCCATAATACACACTTCTTTTACACCTTGTAGTAGTAACCCTGTTGTGTAGGTTTTGTCATGCACTTGCAGGCATCTTTTGTTCTGATCCAGAGGAAATAAGCAGTTATTTTGCAGATGTTGATAAGCCTTTAAGAGAAGGATTATCTGTTTGTTTGTTTGTTGGTTGGTTTTGTGTTGGGTTTTTCCCCCCTATGATGCACTTGGGCATTTTTTTCTTCCTAAGAAAGGAGATACCGTATACAACTGATCTGAGCATGATCAGGAAAGAAAGGTTTTTCTTTGGAAATTTTTCATGAGCAAACAACAATTTCTCAGCAAATTTTATGTCCTTCGAAAGTGCATTAAAATCTTCAGCTACTAATGGCAGAGCATTTTGAAAATGTACTTGAATAACTGTGGCAGGGACCACCACTGATAGAATTAGTCAAATTAGGGATTAGCTCAGAAAAAAAAAGTAACAAAATTGTGATTTATATTTATCCAAGTTTGATCTGTTTGAATTTTTTGCATTTTATCCAGAACCTATCTTCTGATAGAATTCTGTTTGTCCTCAGAAGAGTAGGATAAATTTGCCCAAGGTAAATCACCCTTTATTTAAAAATTTATATCAACATCTCATTGAATTCTGTAACACAGGATACCAAATCTGAAATTAAAATTAGTTTTCAGACTCCCCTTTTATGATACAACAGCTTTGAGAGTTATGACAGAGAATTTGTGCTTAGCCCATTGACTTTTTTACAATTTGCTGAACCACGCTTTTTTCCTGTGATGTGACTGACTGACTGAGGAGGTAGGAGTGAGCATGTAGACATTGGTTCCCAGATCTCACTGAAATAATGAGAGATTCAACCACCAGTTGGAAAAGACAAGTCTTCTGAGCCCACCACTGCCTCCTTCAGGCCTAGAAACACAAAATAGAAACCTCAAGAAGTGTCATGGACATTCTGATAGGGATTTTCATTTGATAGCACCACAGTAATTTGGTTAAAGAGAGATAAGGACACGGCCCTGAGTAGAATTGTGGATGACAGTATAAAATGGCGCACTGATAGTCAGATGCGCAGTTCTTATAAGAAGAAATTTTATTCCAGGTAAATTACTCAGAAGATACTAATTCCAAATGGGGGCGGGGGGGTGGGGGGGTGGAGGGTGGGGTGGGAATCACCAGACTTTGTCTTTGAGTCACTTGGAAGACACCGTCCACTGAACCAAGGGAAGAATTCCTGTTGCAACCATCTCCCACACCCTCTGAAAATCCATTCAGGGATTTTAATTCTGCTTGCTTCCTGGCTCCTTCCTTTTAATTTGGTATTTAAACCTTCCTCCTTCTGTCTTCTGCCTTTTCTTATTCCTAATTGTTTGTTCCACAATAAACTTGTCCTTCTTTGACCCACAATGTCTGTAGGTTTCAGAAGTTTCAACCTGTTTCAAGAATGTAAATCGTTGACAGTGCTTACAGAAATGTTAGTTTATCTGCATTACAATGATTCTATGTTTGCCAATATCCTGCAGGACCTTTACATTTCTAGTAATTGTGTTGGGGCATAAAAATATACCCAGAGTTACTGCTATCTTTTTCAGAGGTGCTTTCCACTGAGATGTCCCAGCAGTATACTCTTTATTGTAATCATTTCTCTGAGAAAAAAGAATTCTCTCCTTGAAAGTAACTGCTTCTGCATGCCAGAAATTTGGAATTAACAAGGTGAAGAGAATTTCCCTGCTGTGTAATTAGCTTTCTGTGCTGAATCCATCTTGACCCTCGTGTTGGCATTTTTATACCTTCCAAATACTCCAGCACATGTGAAAGTTTACTTCCATGACTAATCCTATTGATTTGGATCAGACTACACACGTGAGTGAAGTTATGTGTTAATATAGGACTTTGCAGGCTCAGAAACTCTTAGTCCAAATTCTGTCCTCCCAGCCTTTCACCACGACCCAGGAATTCCAGTGGTGTTCATTCATACACAAATAAACAGACCAGGGAACCAAGGGATATTAACTGGCCTCGAGCCAGGGCAAGGATATCTTTTTTTTTCCACCTGAGGTTCTCAGGTCTGGTCTCCTCATCCTAATTTCTGATGATGGCTCTCCATTCAGTAAAATTCAGTAAAACTCTTGCCAGAGTTTCCCAAGAATCAGCTGCATTTTAAAGCAAGTATTTGAGCCTATGAAAAATGTCAGACAGTTGGTTTATCTGTTATGAAGTGTTTTGTAGCACATTCATGTGAAAATTACTTGTGAATTTTAGTAAAGAATGACATACAGGGTCTGAATTTTGTCTTGAATCAGTTTGTAGGTCTAGGAGAGCTGGTTTCATCATGTTGGAAAAGGAAATCCTGTGAAATATATTAAAATCCAGATGTAAGGGGTTATTTTATTTTATTTTATTTTTTTATTTTTAATATCAGGTTTGCCAAAGTACCAGTAAGGTTATGAAACTAATAAACTAAATCCCATGCTCATGTGACTCAACTGCCTCTAGTCTGAAGATAAGTCTGACTTAAAGATTCAAATATATGAAGTGTTTGTACAGTAGATGTGAAATGAGTATATCTAAGTAAATCATGAGCAAGTGTTATCCATCTGCTAAGTATATTAATGTACTGCATCATGTATACTGTAATGTGCTTATATTAAATTTAAAGTGACAGAAGGCAATCAATTTGGATAGTTGAAAGGAAAAGGCTTTTCCAACTTTCTTCCCAAAACAGTGAAGTAAGTTGTTTTTCTGGTGATTCTGAGCTATCTTGGCAGATATTATGAGCAGGTCAATGAGAAATACCATACTACCTAAGCTGCCAGGGAGCTGAGAAGTGAGAGAAGTGCTGGATTCTGCTTCCACCTTGCATTTTTCCCATGTAAGTATACAAAAGTTGAGTAAAATCTCATTTAAGGTGCAAGATGCACTCTAATTTGAAGGCTGAACTGAGCAGGAGAGAGATGAATGGAGGAAGAAACAGAATGCAGATACAATTCGACTCCACATAGAATGAATAATATATAAGCTCTGTTTGAAAGTGGGAACCTTTGCAAAAGAAGGGTTTGCATAACCATTATTAACCATTCAAGCGTTTATCTTTGTGTGTGTAGTCTCAGCTCTAACTCAAAGTCCTAGACTCAAATCCCTATTCATATTTATTCTCTGCCTTCTGCCTTTCCTGGTCATACATGCAATATATATCAAAAATTGAACATGGCTCATTGTTTCAGCAGATGAATGCTTATTTTTCACTCACCTGTTTTTGCATAATTTTAGTCGCAAGTTTATGTTGTCTCTGGTAAAGAAATCCAGTAGTGGACTGTGGATTGGTCAGCCAGAATACAGCATGCTGCAGACATAAAACTATGGAAAGAACTCCAGACATTAGTCCTGTCTGGTGGAAAATTGTTATCTGCAAACACCATCCACATCTTCAAACACAGACCCATGAAATGCAAACAGTAGCATCTTGTGTCAATACCTTTGGCCTGGTCATACACAAAATCTGCTGAAACGTGGCCCTTAGAGATTTGCATCTTCAAAGTGAGAGCACTTCCCTCTTGGTGGGAAGCGTGGCTGCCTCAGGTCTGTGTGCATGAGCACTTCAGCAGACTATACTTAAAATTCTCCTCCTTTTGCTACTGTTTGAGTTGGAGTGCTGCAGATTTGCCATTTTTTATACTCTGCCTGTACATGTTAGTGACCAGCTCAAAACACCTGATGTACAGTTATTTCAAGCTGTTGTATTCTGGCTATCAGATACATACTAGGCATTTGAAGCATTTTAAGTGTTTTGTAACCTAAACTTGCATGGCATTAACATGTTAAATGCAACCAGCAACATCTGAGATGTAGTTCCTGGCAGCAAGCAGTTAAATTACTGCTTGCCCATACAAACTGCCATCTGGCTTACTCCTGGAATAGGAGTTTAACTCCTTAGACCAAGTTACTCTCTCTAATTCAAGACCTATAAATCTTCACCAATAAAAAAGGTAAAAAAATAGTGGCTTTTTTTAAGAGAGAGAGGAAAAAAAGAAACCCTGTTCTTTCATTGCATGGATAGCATTCTCAAAAGTGCTACAGCAATCTGCTTTTAATCTTAGTTATGATCCTAAGTAGATGCCTTCTTGACTCTGGCATCATCATGGCTGCAAAATAAGAAGCAGGCTCACTGGCACTGAACATATGCATGTCCTGGATTTGCTCTGCCTCCCGCTTGTGGAAAGCTGGCAAAAGCAGCAAATGCTGTGTCTTAACAGTTTTTTTCCTCTGGTTTATTGTGTTTAGATGGGACAAGCGTACTGCAAAGCTGCCGGTTGTCCACTTGATGGTATCAAGTAACTGAGCATGGGAGGGTATGGCTGCTTAACGCTCTCGACTCGGGCAGACGTGACCGGAGATTTTTATAACAGGTAAAACATCTGTGTTATGTTCTTTGCCTACACAACAACTCCTGTGCTAGATTTAATCACACTGTGCATAATTTAGCTTGCTGCTCAGATTCCACAGTCCAGTTTAGTCTGTTTGGACCAACCTTGCTGTGAAGTGGATAAATAATGCCTCCATTGGGAAAATCACCATGGTTTTGCTGCAAGCAGAGGATACTGCTAATCTGCATTTTTAAAGACTCTGTTATCTGTTTCGAGGTGAAAACACATTAGGAAAAAAGCTATTGGAAATAATTTGTTCTCAAACTCTGCCATTATCAAGTAATTTCTAAGCATTTAAAAAAACTTTTAGCTGACATCTTTCCCAGAACCAAGCTTTAGCAAAAAGAAAAATGTAACTTTAAGCTGGAGCAAGGAGGAAGACTTGACACTGGTCTTTCTCCTCTCACTCTTCTTCATCATGTTTCCCTTTGTCTGAGGATATGTTTGAGAAGACCCATGTACACATGAGCATGAGCCTCGTCTCTTTTCAGAGGTGCAACCAGGCAGGGCTAGCATTTCTCCCAATTGTGTAGATGTATAGCTACCCATTGTGAAAAAGAGCATGAAAGCAATTTCTGGATATTTTACAGTTCTGCTTTCCCAGTTTCAGCTTTGATTCTAGTATGGCAGAATTTTCTATTTGTCCCAGACAGAAAAAAGAAAGGTTTCTCATCATACCTCTTCAGAATAAGAAACATCTATCCTGAGATTTGTTATTCAGTAGGAAAATGGCTTTGCACCGTGGCCGACAGAAACATGGTGATCTGGCTCATTTGGCAATCTTTATGATGGCAAGTACATGCAAATCTAATGTAACAAGGGACCTTCTGTCTCAGGCTATTTAATTTATGATGTAGAATATGCCTTATCCAAAACAAACGGATGGCATGATGCTGGGACAGAAAGATGCTTGGGCAAAAGATTGCATCATTTGGCCATGCAAAACATTGAGCCAGGTCACACTGACCTATGGGTACGTGGCTGTCTGTGCCCCATGTGGGGCACTGAAGCAGCCAGAGGATGTCTGTATCTGCCCTGAAATAAGAAGACCAGATCTCAGGAGGAAATGTCACCCTTGCACACCACAAGTGAGGCAGCACTGCTGTGAGGCAGCAGCGGGGTGCGGGCAGCCGTCCTGCTCCCAGCGGAGCCTCTCTAACACCCTGCAGAAAATGGCAACAATATCCCGAGGGTTTGCAGAGTTACTTTGCTGGATGTCACCACGAGCAGGGGTGAGTAATGGTGCTGGCTACTAACAACAGGGGGTAATGTGAAGAGCTGGAGCTGGCGCCAATGGCTGCCAGCCACTCCGAGGCAGCCTGGGCACTGCTCATACCATACTCAGGGAGCCCATGCTGTGCGCCAAATAAGAGCATTTTCTTCTGTCAGTTATTAATTCCAACTACTATTTCAACTTCTTAATGCCAACAGATAGCCTGTGAGCAAGTCCTTGTTTTTAAAAGTGCAGTTGTTATTCACAAGTCCTGACCAGAAGTTACATGCTGCTTGGTGGAATTTGTTTGCAAACTGTCCATTGTAACTCTTAACTGTTTATTGTGAAGAAACTATCACCTAGGGCTATGTAATCACGGTTTCTTCTCTCTGGCTAGAAGAGACAAATTATGAAGAATAAATGACTAGCTATGAACTTCTGGTACACTTTATTCAAAGTCTAAGTAATTAGACTGAAACCCGCAAAGCTTTTTGGATCCATGTCTTCATGGCAGTTGTGACTGAATACTTGGGAAACAATAGGTAATAAAACTTCACAAATACTATTCCATAAGAAAACTTGATTCACAGTGTAAACCCACATTCTTAGTCTTGCCTGAGAAGTGCCATAGTTGGACAAATCTCTTTTTCATCCCGTATCTTGTAAGTAGTCAGAGTTCACACAAGTAAATGCCAAACAGAGTGAGCTATGTGTTCTTTCAATATCTGGTCCTGCTTTGAGAAGTTTCTCTGGTTCAAAAAGTGTATCAAACACAAGAAATGTCACATTAAAGTGCTTTATAGGAGATGCACTGTGGTAATGCTGAGATGAGAACCAAACTACAGCAGGCCAATGCAGCATTTGGAAGGTAAGAGGCAGAGAGGAAAGGACCAGAAACCACCAAGCTTTCCATCAGGCCACACCTGCAGTTCTTTGGATGGTGATGCTCCTTCTCTAGTCAATCGAACCAGACACAATGAAAACTGGCTAGTGTGCATGGAACAGTGAAGAAGCAACTTGAGAAATAAACAAATTGGTTAAAATTAAACCTTCATACCTGGGAAGGTTTACTTTTAATTAAACCTGGGAAGCTAGTGCATGCTGCTTCTTTGTAAGCGAGCCCTTGTGTCGCCTGCCTGCGACGGTGAGTTATACGCGTTTATCCTCCACACTCTAAAAATAAAGAACGGGACAACGGAGTGCTCCCGTGCTTTATGCCCGCACCGTGGGCATGACAGCCCAGCCGTAAACCGCTGTAAATTTGCTCAGTGTTCCGGAGCTCCCCCCGCCCTTTGCAGCCCCCTCCCCGCTACCACCGGGCGCGGGCGCCCCTCCCGAGGCCACTGCGACCCTCGTCCTCCTAATTTGTGAGTCTGATGTCCTGCACGCCGTGCATACATTATGCAAAGAGAGCCCCCCGCGGCCCGCAGGCCGCCCCTCCGCCTAGGTGAATAAATTATGCCGATGAGGGCGGGGATGCGGGGCGGCAGCTCCGCGGCTGACAGCGGGGCAGCGCGGGCTGCCTGCCGCCTGCGGGCTTCCCCGCCTGGCGCGGCGCGGCTGCTGGGCGCCGGCAGGCAGGTGGAGCGGGAGCAACAAGTCCTCCGGCGGCGGCGGGGAGGGGAGCGGGAGGCGGAGGGGGGGCGCTTCCCGCCCCGCGCCTGAAAACCTCTCTGACAAGTGGCAAAGCGCTCGCAGAGCACGTTGCTCCCTCCGACGGGCGGCTGGAAACCGCGGGGACTCGTCTCGCACCCAGCCCCGCTGCCGGCTTGTGGCTCGTCGCCCCCGCCCCCCGCCGCCGCCCCTGCCGCGGGGTGGGTCGCGACCCGCTGCCGGGCGGTGCGCGGTGCGGTGCGGGCTGCGGAGCGCGCCGCCGCTTCGCCTTCAAAGTGTGTGAGCCGGCTGCGGGCTTTGCTTCTACTTACCGCATTTTTTCTCTTCTTTTAAATCATTATTTTGCCATTTTGTTATTTATTTTCTCCTACTTCGTTGCTATTATTTTTGTTATCGTTGTTTGTAAACTAATTGCCTCCATGGGGGGCGGAGGAAAGGAAATCAAAGCTGCCGCAGCTGAAGGGTGTGCGAGCACGCTGGGGAAGAGCCGAGGAGCCGCAGGACAGGATGGCAGCGGGAAGCCCGGCGGCAGCGGGAAGCCCGGCCCCGGGAAGCCCGGCTGCGGCGGGGACCGCTGCCCGCGGCGGGCCGGGCCGGTCGGCTCCGCGCTGGCCGCGCTCCTCTCGGCGCTGGCCGCGGCCTCCTGCGTCTACCTGGGGGTGCGGACCAGCGACCTCCAGGCCAGGGTCGCGGCCATCGAAGGCGCCCGAGGGGGCTTCTCTGCCGCCGCCCCGCTCCCGCCGCTGCCCGGCTTTTCCTTGGAGCAACTGAACGCGATGATGCAGGAGAAAGTGGAGCGACTTCTCGCCCAGGTGTGCGGGGCGGGGTGGCCGCTGTCGTGCGGTGTGCGTGTGGCGGGCATGGGGGGTGTTCGGGGCGGGGGGCGGCCGCGGCCATGAAGGGGGGCGGCCGGGGCGAGCTGCTCGGGTGGGAGGTGGAGAGGGAAGCGGGGAAAGTGAGCCCGCATCCCCGGGGGCCGGCGGGGCCGGGGGAGGAGCGGGCCGGGGGCGCCCCGGGCTGCTGGAGCGGGCGGGATAGGGGGTGGCGGGGGACCCTGCGTCTGCCGCCCCTGAGGCGCTTTTCTCATCTGTAACTTGCCGCCGTGCCTGCGCTTCTCGACCGCGCGTGTCGGGAAGGCAGAAAGACGGGCGTCACTTGCGGCGGCGGTGGGAGAGACCCCGAGGTGTCGGGCTTGGCTCTGTTGACGAGGGGGTGGTGAGGTCAGCGAGACACCTTAGGCCGAGTCCAAGCAAAGAAGCCACCGCTGGTTGCGCAGCTTCTGGCATAGCGGTAAATTCCGGTTTGCGGCCGCGGTCGGGAGCGCTGCCTGTGGCGGAGTGAGCTCGCCGAGTGGCCTCATGTTGCTTCTCTCGCCCCCAGAAATCCTACGAGCACTTGGCGAAAATACGAATAGCGAGAGAAGCGGCTCCAGAGTGCAACTGTCCACCAGGTAACAGACACAGCTTGGAAATCTCCTCTCGGAGGCTTGTAACTCCGGGGTGTTTGGTATCCCATGTTTTTGAAATACACCTAAGTCAGATCCAGGGGATGCCTCTTCAATCAGCAGCTGTTCCTTAGGTGGAAAAAGTGTTAAGCCCAGAATAATTTGTTTTCACTGTAGCACTATATTGGAATTAATGCTAATAAACCCTCCCGATTAGGCTGGATGTTGCCAAACAGTAACACTTAGGAAGAAGTTAATGGTCTGCTCTAGCAGATGAAATATGTTCTGTTTTACATGGAATAGAACTGAATCAAGGCACTGTGTGTTCAACTTGGGAAGTAGAGCAAAAGTCCCTGGCAAAAATATTGAACAATTTATAACATGGATTGAAATAGGTGGAGGGTCTATTGCAAGTTAGCAGTAATATATACATGAGCTTTTTTCAGTCTTGTTTTTCTGTAGTCTTGGTGGAAAGCAGATTCTCTAGGAAGGAATTGCAGGGTTTTCTTACTGAAGGTTTGACACTGTCGATTTGTGCAACCAGGGATACTGCTTGACTTTGGAAATGGGCCCTTCTACTACCGCAATCAATTGTTTGCGCATTCACGCTGCAGTGTTGTCAGTTTCTGTGCTCCTTTTTGATAGTCTGATAACTGTCAATGTTGTTTTAGCTTCAGAAGCTTCCTCTAATGTATAGCCAAATTCATTTAGCACCTTCGAAGTTAAGGAAATAATGCCAGTGTTTTACAGGGGCATGTAGGAATTCCAGCATCCTCTGTGATGAGGCACACTAGATACAGAGGATGCTTTACATATCCTCTCACTCTGTACGAAAACCCATCTCCTTTACAGGTGGAATATTGACTGTCAACAGGACTTAAGCTGAATATGCTTGCCAGCAGGATGTGTGATAGTACTCATATATAAGGAAGGAGCTCTCCTAGTTTAGGATTTAATTCCTGCCAAACTCATCAGTCTGAAGGGACTTCCGAACCTCAGTGTTAAAGCTGCCTACTGATACAGCTGAGAACAGAGTATTTACTGGCTGATGTAGGAGTTGCCATGGCTATTGTGAGAAGGACAATATATCTGACTAGGACTGTTCTAAAAGAGTGCGTAGAATTACTCAACTCCCAGCTAGTTTTGGTAAGGATCATTGGTTTCCTGTTGTAGTATATATATTATATATATATATTTTTAAGGCTAACATAAGCAAACGGACATTATTTTTTCTGTTGCTTAGCTGCAGTAAATTACAAGATGCAAGTTTGTGCACAGAAATGCGAGTTACTCATCATGTTGTTTGCAGAGATGCATTCTGTGAGCCTGAAATGATGTTGAATTTGATGCTAAGCTCTTCCCCTTTTCCTTCTTCCTTGTTTACATCCATCTGTTATGATTATGTTACTGTTTTCTTACTAAAGGTCAATATCTACTTTTTTCATGGTTGGTGTTATGTGCTGCTTTACTTCTTCACTACCACTAGAGCTCCACATTATACCAATTTTTATCTGACCTTTTTTTAAAGTATGTTTTATCAAATAGATAATGAGCAACAGAATATTTCTCACATGAATTGTAAAAATCCTTGCTATGTGAAAATCAAAGTGATTTGGGAAACATTTTCGAGGGAGCAAGTTTTGTAAGACCAGGAAAACTTACATGGATCATTACAAAGTAAAAAAAAAAAAGTTGTAAAGAGGAGGGATTAGAAATCTGATACGGAGCTTTTCACTTCTTGGTAGCTGTTTCAGTTTGGAAGCAAGTTTTGTAGTGACTGAAAGATGTTGCCATGTGGTAGCCTCATTTTGCGGTTGATGTTCTCATGCTTGTTGCCAGTGGACAGGTGTCTACCTCTAAATGGCATTGTCTTGGGAGCCTTGTCTGAGAGAGCAGGGGCTGAGTGGCACCACCACCTGAGGACAGTGCCCTCCTAACTGCAGGCATTAGGCAGAGCAGGAGGAGACAGAGCAAATAAATTGTTGTTTCTTCCTTTGGTTCCCTCTGTTAGAATTCCATTTTGTCTGCACAGGATGGGCTTTTGTTTTAATCCTTAACACTGCTATTACAAGTAGTTATGTTCAAAAAGGTACTTGGCTTAATAGGAAAAGTATTATGGTCCATCAGTGGTTTTTCTGTTGCCTGCTATTTGCAAAGCCGAAGAGAAAATTGCCTCTTTCCCACATGGTTCCCTTTTGTTTCTGTATTCTGCTCAACTTACACATTTCTTTCCTGTGTTTCTGTAATAATAAAATACATGTCTGTTAGAGATGACTTTGGAAGGCCTTCATGGTACAGAGGTGATTTTTGAAATCTCTCTATGCTGTGAGAAAAGGTCACACTGAATGGCCACCAGGACAGTTTCCAGCATCCCTCTCTTTAAAGAGAAATAAAGATGATATAAAAAGTAGGTTACATTGTTCCCTACCAGAAGAAGAGAAGGAAGTTCAGTCTGCAGACAGGAGGGTGAGAATGTGGCCTCTGGTTCAGGGTTAAAGTTGCGCAACTGGTGTAGATGTCATTAATTTGAGATTTTTCATCCCCTTTTGACTCTCCATGGTAGGAACCTGCACATTCAAAGGGAAGTGGGTTTGAATAGCTCAGATACCTATGGAAGCCAGCTTCACAAGCTCATAGCTTGTAGTGCAGTCCACATGTCCTCCTTTTAATTCAGCAGTAGCCTTGAATTCTATCTAGAGTGAAGAGTGATCACATTTCTCTTCAAAAACTTTGTTTTCACTAAATGTGATTTTTCTTATTCTTTTTTCCTATTTTCTTATGAAAGAAACGTAATGTGAGGTGATTTTAAGAGTTTTGGTTTTAACTCTGTGCGACTAAAACCAGATACCAAAGATTTTGTAAATATTTTAAAAATTACAATAGCAGGCATTCTTTCTCCTCTTAAAGCAGAGTAATAAAGTTTGAAAAGTAAATTTGTGCTGACATTCCTCTTAAATTACCTCAGCTCTAATAAGAGTGCCAGTATAAATCTCGTGCTTTTAACTGGTGCAGCAGTCACTGCTGGTAGTTGGCCTTCTGCACGTAGGACTGGGGGGCACAAATTGAGCAGCTAAAATAATTTTAGGCTTAATAAATTAATTTTCATTTGCCAGATGCATTTTTTATTTTAAGTTAATGTTTTTCTACTTTTAAAGATGGAGATGTGTAGGTACTTATTTCATACTTCTAAATCTTCCTCTAAGTGGCTGTGGGAGCATAATCAGCTCTTATGCGGAACAGTCAAGCACCATGCTGGGTACCTCTTACTAAGTGCCAAGAAATACACAGTTGTGGAAAGAGTAACACATATAGAAAGCACAGGGATACTCCCAATTCAACAGAATTTAAAGGAGTTTCTTTTTTGTAGATCCTTTCAGATTTTCCTCTTCCCAAAGTCATTCACATGTGAATGTACCTGTAGACTTCAACAAAAATGAACATAGTTTTACATGTTTTAGTGATCTGATCCTGTATATGTTGTGAGGGTCAAGTTCCGACACTTGCGGTCATGTGCCGTGGTGTCTCATTGTGTAAGTGGTCCTCAGAGCCTGCTTTTGGAGTCAGATAATCTTGGCAGGAGTAGGAATCAAATCTAGAAGTACAAGAAGTTCAAGCTTTCTCAGCAGGAAGGCTGGCAGGTGATTATGTACACTTCTATATGTCCCTTTTGACTAGTTTTAGGAAGCAATTACCTTTATTTTTTTCCTTCTTCTCTTTTGAGGAAGACCTTTATAGTGAATTTATTCCTTAAAGGGACACATTTCTTTAATTCTGCATTGACAAAGCATAAGTTACATAAGAGATGTCTTTTAACTCTAACTATACAACACACTGTGTATGTATGTTTACTATAACTTGCATGTGAAGTTATGGGGTCTGTAGGTTTTGAGGTTTGTTTTGGAGTTTTTTTCCCTCCCCAGAACATTAGCTGAACTTCAGTGTTGGATACCTGTCAAAGTTGACTGCAAATTTGGTTTTTTCTTCAGTGCCACAGGTAATGTTTCTTTCTTTGTTCTTTCTCTTGTATTTTTCCCATCAGTAAATGTACATTTTTCTTCCTCTTGTGACTCCAGTGTCTTCATAGACTCTTTCCCTTTCTGTAGCTTCAAACCCTTTCCAGGCAGAGACACTCTCATCGTTCTTTCTTAGCCAGCTATTTTGTGCTGGTTTTGTAATCATGTCATCTTGATTCTCTGTTCCGGTCCTAGAGAGCTTTATGGTTTGGCATTTGAAGTTCCTCCTATTTCACTATGCAATTTGCTGCCATCAGGTTCGTTTCAGTGTAGTTGTGTGCATATAAACCTGTTAATTCAGGATGAAATTCTATAAGCCAAGGGATTTTTTTTTTTTTGAGGGGAAACAGCATACCAGTTGGTCTTATTCTTGGTTGGTTACAGTAGTTCTAGTGCAAAAGCTCTGTTCTACAGCTACAGTTCTTCAGTGAGATGACGAGTCTGCTATATGTGTTTTGATAGCAGCATGGATGGCAAAAATCAGTGTATTTCCTTAGAATCCCAGTGCTGTTTTTGTTGTCTTAAGCATCTAATGTTTGCTTTGACATGCAGTGGAAGTACAGTTTAGGTGCTCTTTCTTATTTCCACATGTTCCGCAAGGACTGTTCCCTGGAGCATTTCAATTAGTGAGTCTGAAAGAATGGAGGAGAAAGCAATTTTTGGGATTAAAAGAATCATGAAGTAGGTATCAGCAGGGTATTACTCTTTTAATTTTTTTTTATTATTATGCTTACAGTGAAACAGTCCTGGAAAGACTGAAGAGGTAAAGAAAGAAAAGAGAAGCTGACTTATGTGTTTACCAGTAGCGAGAACTAAGAGAAAATACAGATAGATATAAAAAGTATCCAAAGTGATTTTTTTCCTGTTACTGAAAATTTCAGTGCGCTATCTGAACCTAGCTCCCAGCACTACTTATTTCTGCTGTGTCTATATCATCTATTTGCTGAATGCAGTGCTCAGCTCTAATTTTGTAATTTTTCTGACAGGTCTCTGAGTCTCCCTTTCATACCTGCAGTGGTCTGATATTTTTCATTTCGGTTCCTAGATCAAGATGTTTATTGATGTGCAGTAGCATGCGACCTTCTGGGTAGTCTGTCTTCTTTGGATGACTACTTAAAGATACTGTTTCCTCCCCACAAAATAGCTAGATATATATTTTATTGGCGAAGTGGTGACCTTTTAATTCCCTTCCCTCTGGGCAAGGAAGTAGGGTGTGCAGCACAATGAATGAAACATAATGTGGCTCAGAAGAGAACTGATTGACAGCAGACTGCACCAGATTTCTCTCTTTTGTAATATTATTGATCTCAGCAGTGCTGTAGCAAAGGTTGATTTGACTGCAAAAGTGTTATTAACAAAAGGTTTTTCTATGACTTGAGTTGAATAAATTCAAACTTGTGCAGTTACATCAAACACGGCATGTTAGAAGGAAGGCTTAATTATCAGCATTAACTGTTCTTATAATATATGAGATTAATATTATATATGTTCTTAGACTTCCTTGTGTGTGGCACTGGTCCATCTCAAACTGCTCAAGTGTCAAAGCACTTCAAGTATTGTGAGTGTTGCAGTGGGAGAAGTGGCTGTTAAGCTCACTTCTGGAATAATGCTTGTAGTGTCTGTGATTGGGTTTTGGTTTTTCTTTTTCTTGTTGACTTTCTTAAATTGTGAAATATATGCATCTCTTTCCTTGAAAGGTCTCTAAAGCTCATAAAACTGAGTTCTATTTAGCTGTACTTACCCCCTGTCCCTTTCCTTAAAGGTTAGTGGGTTCTTGGAAATGTATTGCCAGAACAGCACTGATAAACAGCACTCATCATCTTTCTCACTCCCTTCTAAATTTACTGGCTGCAGCTTACCTGGCTATTTTGTCTCTGTTTAGCACAGTAAAAATCAGCTAAATCTGAAAACAGCATGACCGACAGAAGCTGTTTTTTAGGGCCTTTTAGGTTATGAGATAGAATCATATAATTAATATGTTCAAGTTATCAGCCTTGTGAAACCATCCATCACACTTTAATGCACACAGACATTGAGTTGCTAACTACAGCCCTTTCAGGAAGGCTGGTCTACACAGAGCCCCTTTCCCCTTCATCATTTCAGTTGATTTCTCAAGTGAGCCACAAAAAATGGAATCTGTCTGCTTACTTAAAGCTACAAATGAGAAGTAAGAAGGCATAGAATAATACAGGCTGAGAGAGACACTTTTCACTCAGTACTACTAAAGCTGCAGCTTGCAGTTAGGAGATACATACACCAGTGAACATGATGCTGAAGGCTTGTTGTTCGGAAACTTGTGGACTGTCGTGTTTTACAGGTTAGACTTACAGTAGAACAGGGCCTGTTTAAATTCGTCTGCTTGGGACTTTTAATGAGATTAAGTTAAGCAGAACCAGCTGTTTGTGAGAGCTTAATCAAAATAAATGTCAGGGTAAATTTTCAGAACAGAGTGTCCAGCCTGAAAGTGCAAGGTTTGTATATACCTTTCATGTAAATACTGCTTTTTTTTGCCTCTGTAGACTTGAGCAGCTTCAGAAATGCTGGTCAGGTTGATACTCCCGGAGATAATCTGATGCATGCTACTGGCCTCTGAAGCAGATGTATCTAGGCCATCATTGTCAAGTGTTTCCTTCCACGTGGTTCACAACTCAAGTGTAGTCATTCATGGCTCAACAAGTTGTTTGATCTCCCTTAATTTTGTGATTATGTGCTGCAGCCTCATGTAAATAGTCTCCTTAGCTAAAAATAAGTGCTGCTCTGTAAATAGGTGAACACATAGTGGAAGAAATAGCTAGTGCATAGACATGCCTAAGATAAAATTATCTACTATTGAAATATTTCCATAGATTACCTCGTTTTTAGCAGGCAGACTACAACTTCCTTATTTGTGAAGCAAACCACTTGTTCCATCTGTCATGTTGATGAAGAAAACCTGATTGTTGTGCTCTCCTTAAAGCAGCTATCAAAATATGTTAGAAGACAGTCTTGTCTTTGATGCATGCTCTAAAACTTACCCTGTGTGCTCCTCCCCTATTCTGTCCTTTTTTTTTTTTTTTGCAGGGTTGGAGTTGTACTAAAATTGTTTCTTGTTTATATGTGCAGATGTATGTTTATAGAAGGAGGCATTTACATTTAGTTGTGAGTTTTGCATGCCTGTTTGTAGAGAACTGTTTCTTTTTGTGCTTGGGAAGCTTTGAAACAGATGATGATGATGCATTTTAAGATTTTTGAAAAATTATGAAGTTGCTACACAGCTATCTAAATTTTTTTGCTAGATAGAAATATGTGTTCTTATAATTATCAAAGATAGGAAGACAGCCATTTGCAGGGCAAAGAAACAATATATGGAATGAAGAAAGAGGGTAATAACAGAGGTAATAAAACTGGGATATTACTTTTTATTTTAGAATCTTCTGGAAAATTAATACAATGATTTCAGTGACTTCTGCTTAGACGTGCTCAAACAATTTAAGCAATAATATTTTACCCTGCACTGTCCTTAAAATTGGTCGGGCAGTTGACAAATATGAAGAAAGTATAGATTTTATTTCATAAGGTCATAGATGGAGGTCTATTAAAATCAGTGCCTTTAGTTCAGTTTCAGTTAGTTAGGCATTAGAATTATCTTAGTTTGGTTATGCATGAATATAATCTTGTAATTATTGTATTGGGCAAGTATATTAGAAGACTTTCTGAATGATTTGTGTATTTTTTTTAGGTGCTTAGGAATTTAAATTTGGTGTTTTGGGAATATGACTTGCAAATTTTTTTTTCACAGATGTTTAGCTTTGCTGGTGTATTTTGGCTGGGATTACAGTGGAGAGTAGATCACAGATTAACAGGTTCTTGAGGAGGCTTAAAAGGAGACTGTACATGGAATAATGATGGACTCTTAATAGTCTCTCTAAAAAGCTTCCCCTCTCCTTATGTGGCTCTTCTACAAGCTCAGCTGAAGAAGTATTGAGGAGAAGAGTGTCAAATGATCTTTCTCTTTGATCCTCTTTTTAATGCAGTACACAGGACTGTATACCGGTATGTGTATATATATATATGTAAGTATGATGTTTTTGGTAGTCTGTCACACTGCCCTATCTTGGACACACAGCAGGCTGCCTGCCAAGTCATGGTGCTATAATGTACAACACAGCTCACCTTAGCAAGGAAAACCTGCATAAAGCCAGGTGGCTGATCCACTGCTTTCCTCTGACTGAAGCAACAGGCTCGTGCCAGGTACTGCTTCAGTCTCTTGGTATCTGGGATGTGCTTCCTCTCATCAGCAAAGATTTGTGGGAGAAAAGTGGTTTTGTCATCTCCTTTTTTTTTTTTGTTTGTTTGTTTTGTTCTTAAAAAAAAAGTTCATGGACTTGGCACTTTCTACCTTTTAAAATAGTTTTAGTACTCGTAGGAGTAAGGGGCTGTAAAGTAAAAGCTGTAGATATAATGGAAGAAAGACTGTAGAAAATAAGACCTAAAACTGTAGTGTTAAGATCTTTGCTAGTCTACCATTTGCAGTTTATGCCATCTTAAGAACACCCCACTACATTTATTTACCTCCCATTTGAGTATTTTCAATATTCCTTCTCTAAATATAAAAGCATACGAAAAAATCCTACCACAAGTGTATGTTAAAGGTCTGGCTTATGAATTAGGTTTCTTCAGTAAGCATGGTCTCTTTTTCAGCGCACTGAGCTTAAGATTATGCTGGAAAACTGCTATTTAAAACATGTTTTCTAAAATTGGGCATGGGGAGGAGTGGGGCCGGTGTTTGGGGAACACAGAGGAAATTTTGAAAACAGGAAATTGTATTGAAAATTGGAGACCAAAATATCTTATCAGAGGCGTGGCTGCCATTGCAGTGGTGACAGATTGTGTATCTGAAAGCAGAACAGCATCCTGTAACTTGAAGGACACTAAATAAACTGTCTGAAAAGATATTTATGGTTAGGGTCATAGCTGGCTACAACGGTCTTGCTTCTGCTGGTAGTACTAGTTGTGTTGCTAGGAAATGATGTGAGGTTTCTTATGTATCAGTGCCTCAGCAGGATGATAGTGGGGTCCTCACAGAGGACTGTGGTGCTGAAAGTCGAAGTGTATATACATCTTAAGTTGAGGAGGTATTTCCTTTAGCTGGAACCTCTAATAATCTCTTAAGAATATGAGAACCAGCTGCTTGAAGGCGCTTCTCTTGCTCCCCACCTGTGCCCTTAGTCTCTGAGTAAGCTCCTGTTCAGATTCCCTTGATCTTAGAGGAAGCCTTGATACCTGAGCATAGGGGTATGGCCACAGGGGATTAAAAGGATAAACTCCATAGCCTGTGTATTAATATTTTCTTCTCCAGTCACAGAGCTTACATCCAGATGATGCCCAATGGCATCGCTATGACAAATACTGTTCAGTGTTGGCCAGAGAGTCTTTGTACTGTCAGCTCTTCTGGTGTTTTTATCAAGCACTCCCTCAATGTTTTCGGTGCCACTGCTGTTCTTCTGGTAGCTGCTAGTTGAAGGGAGACATATGTTGAGAGCTATCACTTCAGCTTGACATAGAGGTGATTAATGTATTATTTATTTCATACCCTTCACCTTTCAGACAGGATAGCCTTCTCAGTAAAAATACTTTCTGGCTCCTAATTTGATCATTGTACCAGGAAATGTGCTCTGTGCACACCGACTCAAGTGTAGGCCAAAGTGGGGTCATTGTTAAGGTGGTCCTTATGGTAGTGGTGAGCTTGAACTCAGCTTTTATTTGTTCTCTGTCCTGGTGGATGCTTGATAGTTGTTTGTGTCAGCTGATAATATGCAGCTCAGGTTGTGGCTTTGGTTGGCGCTTACAAATGTGTGTTATCGCAGAAATGGATCGTGATGTTTGCTGTAGCTATCTGTGTGTTTATGAAGACATCTCTGTTCAGTGAGGATCATCTTGAATATGTTTTCCAAGCGGTTCCTGTGAGTAGGAACACTGAATACTGATGAATCAGAGAGGCTGAAAAACACAGTGGTACGGCATCAGTTTCAAATGAATCAGTGCTTAGACAGCCATTGTCAATACTTACTTAGAGTTGGTGTCTTTGTAATGATGACAGCCATGTTTGTAGAAGGCTAGAAAGGTTTCTCTGTGTGAAGATGAAGTGTTTTTCCAGTGCAACAAGCATGTAAGTGCACTTTATTTCTTTAGTGTAGGGAGACTAATCTTAAGAGAGATTAGTATTTAAGTCTGACAGTTGTGGATTTCACTTTAGGACAGCTTTGCGTAATTCCTTAGTTTTAGTTCCAGGCTGAGCCATGTCCTAATGTGTGGTAGAAGGGCTTTTTTTTTTTTTTTTAATCACTTTCAATTAAGAGGCTGCACATAAGCCATTACAGTGGCCAGTTAAAAAGAAGTGTGAGCCTTGAAAACCAAACCACCAACATTGAGAGAAATAGAGCAAGACTGAAATCCTCACTTTTTTTCTCTCTTAAAATTGGTTTGCTGCTACAAGGTGGTGTTTTGATGTATTTCAAACAATTACAGTCTACTTTAGAATAATAAGAATTCTATTTGTTTTCAATGTCTTCTATAACAACTGGAACACTCTGGAAACACTCTGGAAAGAAGCTCTCTCACAGTGAGTTTAAAGGGATGCACCTTAGAGGAAATACTGTGCTTAATGAATTAGAGCAGGGACAACTAAGTAACAGTTCTGTATTGCAACTGTATTCCTGTACAGGACTGTAAGGGTGGGACAGAATGTCTTCATATTTGAGAGTTCTTGCACCCGTAAAATATAATGGATGTAAATACATTAACCAAAGAGTGCAAATGAGCAAGTATTCATACTTTTGAATAAAGTTACTGTCTAGGGGAGCAGAAGTTTGTCTCCCAATACATTCCTTGCATCTGCTTTCTAATTTTAGTAATCAGCTCTCTGGTCCATTTTGGTCCATCCTACAGGACATAATCAGGTGGTGTCATCATGTGAACATAGTTGTAAAAACATAAACTTTTGACTATACAAACCTTCTGGGAACTTTTAAAAAGTATGCTTTTGTTTTAAAAACAACCCATCCCTGAGGATTCTTTTTAGTTGAACAGGTGGACAGTGTCAGCTCAAATCACGTATAGATAGAGGTAGCCACTTCTGCTAGACAATTTCTGGTATCCAAACAGTATTTTACTTTCATCTGGAGGTTGGTGAAAAGAGGCTTTTAACTAAAACTCTGACTGACAGCAATCAGACCTGATATGGGCATGTACATTACTTCAGGCACATTAATAATCCCAAAGATTTTAACTGAAATCAGTAGTTACTCTGGAATCTTAGAGCAAAGTGTTTTTTGGCCTCAGTGTTGTTTTTTTTCTTATGTATTTTTTTGCCTTTGGATCCTTGTGAATGCCTGTTATGTATGCAGCTGCTACCATCTACTTTAGCTTTGATACGTAGTTCTCTTCTATGATACAAATACTATTTTTCATTCGCCATTCAGTTTATTGTTTAGTCTTTTCAGTCTCTGAGCAAGAACATTATGTCTGTATCTTTTTCTAGGAATACTGAACTAGTTTTGTAATACTGTAAGAGTTCTGGCTGCACTTGGGACAATCTGAACAGTAAAAATTATTAAACTTATATATATCTTCATGGAGAAATTATGTATTCTCACATCTTAATTCACAGATCACAGACCAATGAGTATTGTTCTGAGGATTGTTCATTGTTTAAAAGTGATTAGATAAAGCTACCAAAATTGTACAGAAGCATTCAGAACATCAGTTCTGAGGGTTAGGAAAGAAAGATCCCTATATACAGCTGGACCTTCATTTTAGTTTCCTTACCAACATAACTGAAGTCTGCATATGCATGTGTGTTTCTACTCAGATAGATTTTCATACTTGGACAATAGGTGATCCCTCTGTTCACATCAGTCTGTTCTTTTAACTCAGTGAACTAGGTCTCCCATTCTCCCCTTTGCTGATGCTATGCTTGAAAAGTCATTATTTGCTTAACATGAATGTTCCCTTTCTTTAAGCTGAACAATCTAAGGGACATCAGCAGCTCCTGGTAAATCTTGCCCTTGAGACCTTTTACTGTTCTGGTCAGTGTCCTCAGGACACTGAAATAGTGTGATGTCCTTCTGTTGAGGTACCTCACACAGTCCCTGAGGTGAGGCCACAGCAGGGCAGCTGTCTCCTTCAGTTGGCTGGTGATGCTGTGCCTGATGCACGCCAGGTTACTGTTGGCCCTTCTGGCTGCCAGGCCTCGCTGTTGACTTGTATTGTAATTGCCATCAACTCAGACTCTGATCTCTTTCTGCAGGGCTGCTCTCCAGCCTCTCCCCCAATTTGCATGGATAACCAGCACTACCCTGTCCCAGATGAAGGATCTGGCACTCTTGCTCTTGTTGAATTTCAGACAGTTGGTGATTGCACAGCTCTCTGGTCTATCTAGATCTCTCTGTAAGGCCTCTATGATCCATGGAGTCCGCATCTCATCCTAAATTAGTATCATCAGCAAACTTAATGTACTTTTGATTCCTGCATCCAGATAATTTGTAAAAATACGAAAGAACACTGGCCTTGAAATTAACCCCTGGGGAACCTTGCTGGTAAATGGCCACTGACTGATGTGACCCCATTTACTAAACTCCTTGAGCCCGATTTGTCAGCCGTTTGCTCACACAGTGTATTATGGGCTTGTCTGTTTGTATGATGCACATTTTGTTCAGAAGAACATTATGAGAGAGGCTATCAAAATCTTTACTAAAATCCCCCCTCCCCCTCTCCCCCAATCTAGTGTCTTTCCTTGGTAAATTAGGTGGGTAACCTTGTCATAGAAGAAAATCAAGTTGTTTTATCAGGACTTTCCCATCGTAAACTTGGGCTGTCTCTGACCAGTGACTGAGTTGTGTCTTGTGTGTTTTTTCAATAACTCCCAGAATAAACTTCTCCATAATTTTATCAGGCACTGAAATGAGACTGACAGGCCTGTCATTACCAGGGTCTTCCTTACAACCATTCTTGAACACTGAAACAACATATGTCATCTTCCAGTCAACTGGGACCTCTCCAGACTCCTAAGACTGTTGGAAAATACTGGGGACAAGTTCCACAATGACATCAGCCAGCTCTTTGAGCACCCTGGGAGGAATCCTATCAGGTACCATAGATTTACAAGCATCCAACTGAAGCAGCAAGTATCAAACAAGTTCAGAGTTGGCTGGGAGTTTATCGACCACCCTGTTAAGATTTTTCAGCGTGGGGTTCTGGGGTCCCAGGGGCCATCATCAATATTGAAGACAGAGGAGAAGGTGGCATTATACATCTCTACTTTGCCTGTGCCCCTATTTGTGAGGTGACTGACCTCATCAAGTAAAGGACCAATGCTGTCTCTGATCCTACTTTTGCTGTAAATATATTTTTTAAATGTCCTTTTTGTCTTTCACAGTGCTTGCCAGTCTGAACTCTAATCAAGCTTAGGCTGCAACAGTTTTCTTCCTTGAGTGGTGAACAGCATCTCTGTAATCCTCCTATATTGCCTGTACTTGGTTCCAGTGTCCGTGGACTTTCCTTCTGGGAAAGATCCATGCTCAGCCAAGCCGTTGAAGTTCTCTTCAGTGCGGTTCAGTAGTAGCAGAGCAGAGAATATCCCAGTCTGTGTTGTTAAAAAAACATCCATATTTGGAAGAAAATCTAGTTGTCAAAGACTGAGATAAGTGAGGAGGAACACGCTGTGGTAGTGAGGTCCCTGGTTTGTTTATAGAGATAATGAAGAATTAAGGACCGACACAGTCCTAAGAGAAAAAATAGTGAAGAGATCTAATGTTTTTCCATACAGCTTTTCTCTGCAGCATCTGGGGGAGGTTAGCTTAGGGTGGATTTTGATGTTCCAGAGGTTATCTCAGTGCTTACTGCTCACTCAGTCTGAGCAGTGAATGACAGCAGAATATGTTGAAGTTGTAATCTGCTGAAAGGGCTCCTCAAAACTTAGCAAATGCAAGTCCTGTAAAAAAGGAATAAAAAGGGACACATCTGTGGGGTGTCATGTCTGAAGTGCATCTAAGATGTGTACTCATCTAAGATGTCCAGATTCTGTGGTTTAAGGGATGGATCATCTGGGGACTTAAACAGTGGCAGAAGGTGGTTAAGTGCCTCTCACTTCATTGGGGTGTCTCCTAGATGGTGCATGTAGTCAGGTACTCATGGCACATCCTCAGCTTCTGGAAAGTGGTGAGCGGGGAGAATGCATAGCCTGGATGTTGTCCTGACAGAGGGTGCTAATATGCTGTGTGGTGCTGACAAGGGATTTACAGGAAGATGAAGGCTAGTGGTATTTAGCAGTAAGGTATTCTTTTCCAATTCTGCATCACTCTCTTCTGCTCTGGCAATAGGACTACACAGGCAGAAGCATTGAAATAGTGCATATGCTGCCTTCCTCTGTGTGGAAAGCAGTGTTCCTTGAAACCCATGGGAACTATCACACTCTGTTATCTCTATTGAAACGTGTTAGATAGTCAAGACCAATGGTCTGTAGTAGAAGTTAATGTTGAAGTTCTAAAGGCACAAAGATGGAATTGAGTAATTTCAAAAGCTGTTATCACCCCTCCTTGCTTGATCATGTTGCTGTGAGTGTTTTCTCTCATTTCCTGCCTTGTGTAGAGCAGGAAGGGCAACAGCTAGGGTCTGAACTCTGATTCCTCCTATGGACTGGTATTTTGCTAGTAGCAAACTTTAATTATACTCCCAGTTTCTTCTTTCCCAGACATGTTGATATGTTTGGATTAGTAACCTGGTGACCACATATTGACATGAGTCATTTTCCTAAAAACACTGCAAAATACAACCACTGATGAGCTGACCAGCAGCGGGCAGTTCGTCTTAATTTGCGTGCATTAAATATGCTTCTTCTTCTGTGTTTGTCTTATAAAGTGTGGGACTTGACAGAAAAAGAGTGGTGGGTATGATACTATTATGTTGCTATTAATCATACTTTGAGATGAACTGTAATTGTTTAACTTAGTTACTAATAATAGCACTTGGATAGGGACTCATGCTGCCAAATTTTTTTCTGACCCTTTCATAAAATTCCTGCAGATTCTAAGGAACACTGTCTTTCAAATGAAGACAGCTATCTCCTCAAACAGGCATCACCAGCAACATGGTTTAAAGGCCACTGAAGGCAGTCAAAAAGAGGGAATGCTTGGGCATCTGAAAAAGATGGCACAGAGGGATACTCACATCTCTGTATTGCACTCTGTTCAGACACACTCATCTTATTGTTAGTCTGTGATCTGTCAGCTCAGTCTAAACCCTGTGGAATGGCAGAGTAAAAGTGGCTCAAGCAGGACTTCGGTGACACAGAGCCATCACCTTGAAGTCTGCAAGGAGTCTGTAGTGACCTGTGAGGAGGGGTTCATTGAACCCCTTTTCATGGGTGATGAACAGGTGGTTTTCTCCAGCTGTTGGGATTGTACAGATTATACAATAGCAGCAGCTCTTGTGTCCACACCGAGGGAGGTTGCAGGGCTGCTTCATGATGGGATCGTACACTTCCCACTGGCACAGCAAGGGGGCATTTACTTGTTTCTGCTTAATTTTCAGCTGCTTTGTTGAGAGCTGCTTTTGTGAAGTGAAATAGTGTTCTTAATAAAACAGCAATTTTATGAAGAATGACACTGTATAAGTATATACCTTCTAAATAACAGGCCCCCATTTTCTTTCTGAAATGCAGTCACAAGGAGGGCTAGAACCAGTAGTTCCAAATCTCAGATGTTTGTGTTTTGGTAAAATACAATTATTATTTTTTAAATTGTGCTGTGAAATGATTGAACTGAATAAAATGACTTTTTTTCCACAGAGAAAGTTAATTACATGCTCTTTGATTAGCAAAGAAGGGACATAAATTAATTTTCCTATACATGCTGCAAAATGCAATTACTGTTGGAATGACCAGCAGCAGGCAGCTCATATTTATTTGCATTCATTATATATGCTGCATTTTACCTTTTACTTATTTTTCAATTGTATACAAAACACGATCTTACGACATTGGTCATTTCAGAGTCTAAAAATGCTTCTTGGTTTAACTGCGGGGAGAAAAAATTGATTACTTATTCTCCTATCAGTTGAGAGCAGTTTCAAAACAGTAAGATGGAAGTCAGTAGTATTTTATGCCTATGAGACATACAAGGTAGTATGAATTTTTTCTTTAGCACAAATGGAACATCTGTTATTGGGGTCAATGGCAATATTTTTTACTAATAACACATTAATATCACTTCTATTTGCCTATTCACTATGTGCATTGGGAGTAAGAGTAAATACAGATCTTACTGTTTTGCTTGGTTTTCAACAGCTGAACACATTTAATGGAAACAGTGATTAAAACATTTTTCCCAAGAGATGAAGTGTAGGAACAAGGTGTACTTCAAAGTGTTTATAGATAAATTCTCTTTCTAATCTGTTCTCATAGTGTATTTTTTGTGATTACTGTTGAAAAACTTCGAATTTGGGTAAGGATATATGATTGTATATTATAGGTAAATCAATTGTTTTTCTTAAAAGATATCACTGAACAGATGGTCAGTGGAAATTTTTTTAAACAGAAGAAGAACTAGTAAAATTCTTATACCTTTGGAAGTTACAGAACACATAAAAAATTTGTAACTTGAAAAATCTTAAAACCTTATTTGCCAAGAGGAGCGATTGAAAACCACAGAAAATGTGTCTGTGAGCAACTACCTCACAGACATGAAACTTTGAGAGAAGCCCAAACAAACCAAAACCAAAAAAGCCCCCATTTTTACTAGAAAGCTTTTCATTAAAATTTTGATAAATGGCTGAGTGAAACAGGAGATTGGCTATAGGCACAAAAGCATCCCCCAGTGCTCTACAGCATTCCTAGATGCTTTTGGTCTTACAGGATATTGAGGGAGTGGAGGCACAGAGTGCTCAGAGTTTTTTTTACTGTTTTCTTCTAGTCTTTTTTCAGAAGTCATTGACCTTGTTAGCCAAGTGTGTCCTCTTAAGTTGCAAGGAAAAGCAGTTCCTTGCAGCTAACTTTGTGAAATTTTACTTATTTCCATTAATACGGAATCAAAAGTGATTTTCTCTGGAGACTTGATGTCTTATTACTTGATTTGGTAGAAATATTTTAATTTTACTTGAATGAGAACTCAATAAAGTTTCAGTACTTCATATGATGAAGTAATTTACAGGGTTCTTGGAATATACTGCAGTTGTTGAAAAATATTGGCCTTTATTTATTGGTGTCTTTTGCTTTTTGTTGTTGGGCTAATGAATCCAGTGTTAAGGCATTGGGGATTTAATGGTTGGTGATGGAGTACTACCCATACTGAGATATTTTATTTTCAAGGGTTACAAATCTGTCTCTCACAGTGTAAAGATCTGGGTTGTTACTAGGATGGATTTCCAGTAAATTGCGCTTGCTCTAAACCCCTTATACTACTACTACATTTAACAGCTTAAATAGCTCAGTGCCTTGTTTTTCCTGATAGACCTGTGGTACTAAACTTGTTAGACTGACCTTTATTTTGAATTAGAAAATGTATTTGCTTCAGCCAGTGTAGTTAAGATACATGGAAAAAAAGTGACTTTGAAAAAGTGAATTCTTTGTCTTCCATACATGCATTTTGTTTGCAGGTGAGAGGGGTTTTTTCTCTCTACTTGGCAGCATTGCAACTCAAGCTAAAAAGCAAAAAACAAGGCTATATTCAATGTGTCACCAATTCAATTCAATCCCTTCTCCCTGCCTCCCACCAGGAGTTACTTTCAGTAATAACACCTTAGAGGTAGTTCTTCTGATGAACCAGGAGGCAGAACAAGCCATTTGCACTTTTGCTGTTTATTTGGTTTCTAGGGGGATTCTTCTTTGCATGTAGAGATGGCATTTGAGGTGTAAGGATGTGTAGGCAGGAAAGCAAGCCTTGGTTAATAAAGTGAGACATTTCTAAGTTACTTTCTTGTTTTCCATTAAAATAATGATTGGACTGCAATTTCTAGGATGAAGGTGCAAGTTCCCCAAAGAGATGTATATTGCTGTTGGCTGGATGTGTTAATAGGGTAGGTATTACATATATATGAGGTGTTAGGTGCTTAGCTACTTATTTGCCTGTGCAGCCGTACAAATGTATTGGCACACTCCTGTCCATGCATATATGCTTATAGCCCCTTTTTTTTTTTTGGGATCAAGAATTTAGATTAGCACTTAAATCTCCAGTTGTCACGCACAAATTTCTGGGGTTTGTAGTCAATCCCAAGCCAAGTGTAAGTTAAGTGTTGTGTTGTTCTGAGAAATGACAAACAGCATGCACGTATATCAGAACAGGCTATCTGTGCGAAATGGTTCCTTCTCTCAGTAGTGTATCATTTGCAGAATTTTGTCCCCTTCTGGGAAGCATTGAAATGCAAACATGGCTCAAATGAGGAGAGTTCAAGCACAGCTACCACAGCCATCAAAAGAGAGCCTCTAGATAGAAAAGGAACTTCTGGAGTGTTTTAGATTAGAATGGATAAAAGGGAGGGGAGGAGTAAGTTCTCTTTTTTTTTCTTTTAGTTTCTTTTTAAGTCTTCGAAACCTAAGTGGTGTGATTATTTCTTGTTCTCTCTGCTGAAGGCAATTCCAGTGTAAGCACTGGAACTGATTTTATTTGATGGCTATAGCATCTCTGTCACAAGATGTCTTCAAGAACAGACTTGTAAATATCTGTCAGGAGTGGTATCAATAACTGTGCTCTTACTTTATGGTAACAGTCTAGTTGATCTTTGGAAATTACTTCCAGTGTTACTTCTCAGTTCTTCAGATCTTAAACACCCTGTAAGTTAAATATGGTCTCATTGTTTGTGGTAGATAACATTGCTTCATCTGTTTTCTTATAGATACTACTTTTTAGAACCCCAGGATTTGTTCACTACCACCTTTACACTTGAATTCAGTTTAAAAGATAGGCTGCCTGTAGATGTAGATGATACCAGAAATGTGTATTTTTTCCCTCCCACATTCAGAAAGGAGAAAGAAAACTCAAAAGCTGGGGCCAAGTACTGCTTGTCTGTAAGAGAAAGGTTCCAAGGGGGCAGGAGATTGGCAGCACTCTCATTTCCAGTTCTCTCTTTTGTATAGAATGGTAGTATTGAAACATTTCAGTCAGATGATTTTATTTCAAGAAATTCATAGCTTTTAAAGTTGAAGAGTAATTTTCTAAATCACCGAGATAAAATTTAAAAAATAAACTCTGCTGCTAACTCAATTTGGGGGAGAGGGGAGTGCTTTTTGGACATGTATTTGTTTTAGTAGCATAGAAATAAAAGTTTTATAGACCTGCTTGCCAGTGTTGAATTTCTTTCTATTTGGCCTGTATGTGGGTTTTTTGGGTAAGAATTTTTACTTCGGTTTCAGTGGAGCTGTGTGTTTCTTCAGTGATATTTTTACATGCAAGTCAAGCAAGTATGGCTCTAGTAAGTACTTAGTTGGTAGACTGTCAAGTTAGAAAAGCAAACATGCCACAAGAGATACGACAGCAAGTTAATTTTCATAGTGTTTTTCTCTACTGTGCTGTTGCTGACTCAATATGCTATGGTGGTGTTTAGAGCAACTGTATAAAGTTGTTGAGGTGTGGGTTTTTGTTTTTTTTTTTGGCAAGGTGCATGTTGAAATTATGGTAACTGATACAGCAGATGTAGTTCTGCTTCTAAAATAACCAGTAAAATATATTAATAAGAGTTAGGATAGACTATACCTCTCTAAATCCTCAGTACTTCTGAAAATATTAGGAAATGTGTTAGAGGAACACCTGGGCAAGCCATCCTTTTTACATATATGTAGAACCTGGAATGGGTCTGCTTCCTGTAGTCTTTTAGTCCTCTTTCCACACAAACCTTTACCTGTGTTGTCCTTCACAAATTAATTTACTTGAGTGTGAAATTTCCTGCAAGATTTAACAGAATCTGAGTCTGGTGTGTTTTTCCTCATTTCTCCCCATGTCTTCCTTACACCTTTAAAAAGTTGGCATGGCTGTTTCAACTGCCAGAGTGGTGGATGAATGCTCCTTAGGTTCAGGAAAACCGGGGGCCTCACAGCAAGGGGAGCCTCTATTTAGTTTGAGTCACAGTTTGATGAAGCTTGGTGCTTTCAGTGCTTTTTGAGAAAAAAAGCTTGCAGTCAAAAACATGGTACTGTTGGCATCGTTTCTGTATATATGAGGTGGCAGCAGTGATTAAACAAACACAACTTTAAAGCCTGGCTGAGTTCTAAAAACTGACTTGTAAATTAACGCCTTCACTGACTGTTTGCTCCATATGTGTACGAAGACATGAAGTATAATAGACAGAAGAGACAAAACCACCATTATTCCTAGTGCTGTCAGCAGCAGAGTAAACTGGCTACTCTTTCCCCCCAAGCATCATCAGAATTGCATGAGTTACAAGGCTAATGATTCTTACCCGTGCTAACCCTCACAAGCTCATGCTGCAGAGGTTTCTGCTAATTAAATGACTGATACATTTGGACTCACACAAGCTTGATGACAATCATGTGCATGGAAATGAGAATGATTGTGTCTGGTGTTGTAGGTTTTCTTCTGAAATAGATTATGGACTTTATTTTTTGCTTCTTAATGCCATTTACATAACATATGCATTTACTGCTGTATCTTTCAGCCAGTAGCAGATCTGCAGAAAGACAGAGTGTGGGTACAAATATATTTATGTGTAAATCAGAAACATGAAATGGAAAACATCACTGTTAGCTGTGAACAGACAGTAAATTTTCAACAAAACACACTTGCAATCTCAAATGATTTCCTTTTTGGAGTGAGTTTCTGGTAGCAGTGGTGTCTTCTGTGGTGGGCACTTACGGTTTAGCATCTAAACTAGTACCAAAAAATATGCTTTAAAAAACTTTCACCTGAAATAAGCAGTCTAGAGCTGGTTGCTGACTGCTGAAACTTGCTATTTGTCAATCAGCCAGCATGCAGGAGAAATTGTACTTAAATTGCTGCTGCAAACTCTAGGTACCAGGATATCCCTATAAACCAGATAAGCACAACTATGTGCATATATGGAATGAAGGATCAAGATCAGTGTCTTAGCAATAGTTATGTTTCAGACCTGGGAAATAGATTTAGGGATTTCATTAAAAATCTGCAATTTTAAAGCTAGCTTCCAGTTTGTAGACTAGCCTTTCTGTTTTGAGAAACTGATAAGAACGATAGCAATTCTTGATGATGTTTGAATCTTTGCTGTTGCTAATGATTATGCCATTGTTATTTATGCCTGTAAATGAAGGCTTTAAAGATGAAAAGAGATGAAGCTTCAGAGGCAGCTTCTGGGACTCCATCCTCAGAGGAGTAAATCCGAGATTGGGGGCGGGTCCTTGCAGGGCCCTGCTGTTCCTCTCATGGGTTTCTCTCTCAATTGGTGTGCTTTTCAAAGGAGACAACTGTATATATTACACTAATTAATATATTTTAATAAGAGGAATAGTATTCCCACTAGTTCCTCTGAATTAAAGCCCTGCACAGTAACCTTGGACAAAAGAAGTGTTGTAAATGTTTTTATTACAAGTGATTTTGTACAGATTTTATGGGATTCTCTTTACCTCCCTTTCTCTTAAAATTGAGATTAACATTTCTGCAAGACAAGGCCTCCGTTTGGCCTCATTAAGTTTGCTTTTTGCCCTTGGTACCCCTGTGGTGATGGGAAACTTGTCTGTAGTCTTTGGGGGATTTGTTAGTATGAAGGGGAAAAGAGGAAATGCCTTTGTGATCTAGATTCATTCAAATGGGAGGGTGGCTGTTTGCTTCTATGAAAGTGCAAAGGCGCATAAAAAATGCTTGAATGTGTCAGTTAGGGGGCTGATTTTTGTAACCAGTCGATTATAGCCTACCTCAAGGCTTAGGCAATTTAACTTCTTAAACAAATTATATAAAGGCATATCTTAGAAAAGCACTTGTTATTTTATATGGCCTTAGAAAGGTGAGTTTAAAATAAGAAAATTCTTAATTATGCTGTAACAGTTCTGAAATGGTAAGTAATGATTTTCATTAAATTGCTTTGAGAGGGTTCTATAACTGTCAGCAGTTTTAGCGTTGTTTTGGTTTTGTTTTGTTTTTCTTTTTATATAGAGCAGAATGTTGTTGATATTTAATGAATTCTAAAGAATTCAGCAGTTGTTATCACTTAAAGTGAAACAATTTGTCACATCATAGCTGTTCACCACAAAGGAAACTTTCATGTGTCATCAGTAACTTTTTGGGTCTCTCAGTGGGTGCCTCTAAACAGTCTCCTAATCCCAGTAAATATAATTGTCAACAAGCTGCTGCTGAGAGAAGTTTTGAAAGAATGGTCCTAACTGCTTGGAAAGGTAGGAATATCTTAGCAGAGAGGTGGTATATTTCCAAACACAGTACTGAATTCTGTTACCATTTCAAATTTAGTTTACATTACTAGGCAGTTCTTAAGGGGCTATTTCCTGTGTAGAAGAGACTACAGCATTGATTAGGAAGTGGTATATTGGTATAGTCTAATGTAGAGTGTATTTATTCCTTTAGTAGTATTGCAGTGCTTCGGAACTCTGCTGATGACGAAGAAAAGGAAATGGGAAGGTGGGTGAAGGGAGAGACTGTCTCTATTCCTGACAGTTTACAATCAGTGTGAAGAGAAAAAGTTATGTTCAATGCAGGCTTGTGGGGTCTTCAAGAAAGATAATGAGGAAGCTTTGTTGATTTTTGAAAATGTCCTACAAATGGCAAGGACAGGTTGGAGGAAGCTTTTTAAAGGGTACTGTTTTGAAAACTAGAAGTAACAAAAGCAGGCAGACACTATTTGCTATTGGTATTTGCTGCTTTGGCATCCAGACTGATGTTTTGGAGATGAGATTATTTGGAATGTGGAAGAACTTGATTAGTAAGCATTGATCTGTTAAAGAAAGGACAATCAACAGAGAGATGGAGAGACAGGAAACTTAGGCACAGAATTCCATACACGTCCTTACATCTGCCTTGAATCCAAGATGATGTGCAAGCTATGTTCCAGTAATTTATACAGTACTTTTGGATTGAGAGACACTGAGAGAAATCTGGTGAGGGAAGGATCATTTTTATTGTGAATTGAGAAATAAGAGATAGCTAGGCATATGCTATGTATTATCCCTGGACACTGATATGACTTCAGTGTGGAATTCTCTATCTTGGTCATACTGTTGGACTGGAAAAGTTGGAGACAACTTAGAGAATATTCATGGAGGTAGAAATAGTAAGAACCAAAGAAAAAAACCAGAGGCTTCCTCGGCCAGCCTGGTTTAAGGTGTTACAAATCTTTGAGCATCCTTTGAACTGAACCTTGTTCTTGAAAGTTGTCTGTGTAACAGGTAGGGTGCTTTACCCAGTTTCATGGGTTTGGTTAATACATATTTTAACTGGTTTTGATAACGTTACTACTTTCTGTATAGTTTTTAATTCTTCTGAAATGCTGCGTGGCCAATCATTTTAATGAAAGTAGGAGAACTGAAATTTTAAGTACCAAGACAAGGTTGGGTTTCTGAAGCTGTTTCAGAGCCTGCTTCTCACTGACTTAATTGAAAAGGGCAGTAGGTGCTGAAATCAATGTAAGTGCAACTTCCTAGTATGATTATATGTGTCAAACATTTGCCTTGCGAACACACACACTTAAAAAGTTTGTTAAACCAGGGCCAATATGTAAGAGACAAGTATTTATTTTTTTTCACCAAATATATGAAAAACACACTCACAGTTACCCTAAGCAGTCTCATGCACGACTGAAAATTGCTATTCCATTGGCAGTGATACTTTGCCTGTAGCAAAGCCCAGTCGTACCAGACTTAATGACAGAATCATCAAGCCAAGAGCATCTAGTCTAGACTCTGAGTACTTTGGACTCTTTCACTTCCAAAATATTAAATTGGTCGATGGTCTGTGAAGGCAAACAAAAAGTAGCTGCACAGATAGAGCATGTTAGGACTTAAAATTCTGGCTGTTTAAATCAGGTACTATCATGTCACCAGGCTCTGCTGAAATGAGTAAATCTCAGACTTCTCCATCCTGGTGACATTGTTCAAATTGAAAATGTCACAAATGTCACCATCTGAGCATAATGCATGAACATGGAGCTTTAATTACATTGCTTAAAAAATGAGTTTACAAATGATCGGATTTGCTCGGAATTATGAAGTCCTACTGCTGTTCAAGAGCAAAATGAATCATCAGTTTGTTTGCTGAATGTTCACACATCCTTCATGCAACAGACAACGTAATTTGCTCTGAAACAATAGAAGACATTTATAATTAGAAGATAGAATGCACTTCAGAGTCTGAAACACAGTGATGCATAGGCACATGACTTCAAGCTAGTATTTCAAGGCCTGATTCTGTAGAGCAGTTGCAGAAGAAGAAAGATCTGGGTTTGGGGCTTTTTCTGTCTTTTGGGGGATACAAATATAGCTGAGCTTGGCAGTGGAAGTGCAGTACACTTACTCATTAAATTTGAGCTGTAGAGTGGGTGGAATAAGAGGATTTGAGAAAACTGTAAGGAGTTGTCCACCCCCTGCAGACCTCAGATCCTGCATTTATTGCGTGCAGTATTAAAAGCTTCTAAAAAGCACTTTTTGTATGAGAATGAAGTTGCTATTAGACCTTTTGTGAGGATGTATGTCAGCATGTTGGGTTTTTTCCCTGTCTAGGAACTCTCTGACAGTTGAAACAAACTAATCTTGGTCTAAATCGAAGGTTAGCAAACCTTCCTTAGTGAAGAATGTGATTTGATTTCCGAGGTGTGTGAGAATTTGAGCTACTGTGTATTTTCAGCACAATATGGTATTTGCAGCTGAGGTGTTTTGTTTGTTCAAGCTGAAGTTTGAGTCCAGACTCTGTGATTGGACCCTGGCAAATTAACTCACCCCAATCTGAAGCAAATCAGCACAATTACAAGAGGCTGACATTATAAAAAACCAAACCACCCAAAACGAACACAGAATTTCTAGAAAGTGCCATGGCATTTTGTTACACCTAAAGTGTGTGGTAGCTTCTGACATTATGTTGGGAGAATTTTTATGAATTTGCCTTACAACAGTGTTTTCATCTCCTTGAAAAAAGTGTGTCTGAGAGTTATTTTCTTTCTGTGAGAAGCTGATGTTAGCAGTAGGGATAGTAGGGGAGGCTGTTGTAAATACAGTCTAACAAATGAAGAGAAGCTAAAGGGGAAAGATTGTGGCAATGACTTGTGATTTGTGAATGTTCAGGTTCATTCTGCTTCTTCACATTCAAAATCAATCATGATAGTAAGCAAGTTTAAGATGCTGTTTTGTTTCTGAATTTTGACTTGTTTTCCTGTGTGTAATGGCTATGCTGGTGAAAGGGTCATCACATATTTCTCATCCCTCTTGAAAGGTCTCAGCAAATCAGGTGTCTTTGAGCATATTTCTCCACAACTTGTGTTGGCTTTAAAACAACTGAAATGTATTGCAGAAAAACTGTTTGCCTTTTTATTTCACTCTGGTGAAAGCCATGGAAGGTACTGTGGAAGTACCTGACTGTAAGCAGCCAAAACCTCCTTCAGCTAACGCCGTTACCTTAAAGCAGAAGGATGCACTGGAGGCTGTGTTGCAGTGAGCCAGACATGTTCCATGTAGTACAGTTTCACTGGTCCTGTTTCTGGAACCAATCTTTCTCAAAAGTAAGATGTGTTAGTGCTAAGTCCCTTTACGGGTGTGTTTTGTCTGACATGGTTGCTAAACTTGAAACTGTTTATAGATAAGTGTGCTACTTGTGAGTAGAAAGGAAAACTTGTTTTCCTATCTGCAGTTCCAGATGAAAGTCACAGGCTGTAAAACATACCAACAAGCAGGCATTCTGCACACCTAATCTGGTGTCATCACTGCTTGATGCATTAGTTTGTGCCTCATAGAATATTAATTCCAGTATATTAACTCAGGTGCATGGATTTCACAGGCTTTTTCCAGTCTGAGGGTTGTTTTTTGGACAGGTGATGAAAAGCAGGTAAACGTGCCTCTGTTCAGCCAAATTTATGTGTAGTGGTGTTTTGGCTGGAAGGGAAAATGTGTTAAAATCAAATCTTGTATACAATTACGGATGAGATTGGGTGTTCAGTGAGGACACTTGAAAGGGGGGGATAGAATTGTAGTACCTGCTCAGAAGAAAAAAAAATCTAAACTAAATAAAACTTTTTTTTCCTCCATCAGCACATTAGTGCTTCTTACCATTGGCCCTAGTGCTGTATTCAGTAGAATGATGTGATTGCAGAAGGTCACTAAATGATCTGAATTTTCAGAAATGCCTGAAGATCGAGGTGTTACACCTTTCTGTCTGTTCATGTATATTTCTGTATTCCCTGCTAGCCAAGAATAGTTCTGTTATTCCTCCGAAGTTATGTGAACATTGAAGGGCAAAAGAAGTCCATTACTGGCAGTATTTTTTTGGAACAGCATATCTGTACTGTAAGTGGATTTGCTGTGATTCTTATTGCCCACACTAATGTGATAGCTTTTCTACTGGTTCCAGATGTGTAAAACACAATATGGAGTGGGTGGAGGAAAAAGTATAATGTAAAACTTCTGGATTTCCATATAATAGACAATTGCTGTAATATTGCAGAGAAAGCTTGTGGAAGTTCATATGATATTTAATGGAAATGCAGTTATTTGATTAGATATCCTCAAAGGATATAGAGAAGAACAAAGCTAATTCTGGACCTTCCAGATGGGCCATGTGAGTGCTAGTAAAAGCCATAAAAGCAACTCGGTTCATATATGAAAGGAAAGAGATTGTACGCCAGTAATTGTACTGCAGGTGGAAATGCACCTGAAAGGATTCCTGAACTATGAATCCGTAGAGAAAACTGATGACAGTTACCCTCTGTCCCTCCATGCCCAGTTCTCCTTGTGAAACCAGAGCTCTCTGGACTCTGCTCTAATACATGAATAAATTAATAATTATCTTAATTCTTATCTCATCTGATTGCAGGTCCCTGCAGTATTCCCTGATGCACAGAAAGGTGCAACCATTTCTGCTGTCATCTCTGTATCTGTAAATTTGGAGTATTGCCATGTGGTCAACAGCATTAATCTGTTAATTTACTAGAGGCTAAAGATTTAGCCAGATATACACACTTCAGGAATACTGTTGATCAGTAGTTTAAATATTTAGATTAACCTGTGCCTCCTTGTAAAATGAGACAAACTCATCTGTTTCCAGACAGGTCAGGGTAATGTCAAGGAAATTCAAAAGTATATTTCCCTAAATAAAAGCTGGAATGAATAGAAGCAGCTATAACACTCCATCAGCCATGTAGGAAGTTAGGGAAAAAAAAGACATTTTAAAAACTTACGATCCCTGAGAACCATGTGCTTTCTTTCCTAGTCTTTGAAAATATATCTACCTAGGTTTTAGGTTAAGTTTTAGTAAAAGATGTAGATACACAAAATACCTTGTATGAACTCTGCAGCTTTTTTATTCCTGTAAAATCGTAACGGTGTAATTGAGTTAGCCACTGCATGTATGTTTTATGTTGTGGATTAACATTTCATATTATTAATTGGGAAATGGGGAGAAAGTGTCTTTTTGATTTGTATAACTGCAGGTGCATGTTAATAGCTTTAAAATGCTAAACTAGGACTTGAAAGTGTTCTTAATGGTAACTTGATTTCCTTTTTAATTGCATTTCAGACAGAGGGCAAAAGTTTGTCTTTGAATTTAACTGTGAGACAGCTTTCAAATTAAGTTTAAAAAAAAGGTCGCTCTTGAAATGACAGACAACAGGACTCTGTTTATCATCATTTAGGCTAATGAGGCTGGCTTAGTGACACAAATCTTTATATTGGATATAAAGGGGGTAGTGCAGAAAAAACCCCAAACTGAAGTGGTGCTATGAAAAAAATGATAGTAAATGGTATAAAATTGCAAAAGTTACTTACTTAGAAAATAATTTGCCTGTAAGTGGGAGGCTTTTTATCTTGAAATATGTGTGTCCTGAGATGTTTCCATGATCAAACAGACTTTCAAAACACTTTATCCTGGCAAATGAAGGAGCTGGATACAAGGTGCCTCTCAGATCAGTTTGGGTGAGATGTTTCCTACCTTTACTTTGACAAATAAGAGGGGCTTGTCAGAGGTAATGCTTTCATCACTTCAGATACATTATTATTCTAACTATCTCAGATAGTCTGTGTGCTGTTGAAACTCAGTCTTTGGAAATAATACGTAGTTTTAATAAATGTTTAATGATGTAGCATAGTGTAAAATAACTATAGTTTGTCTTCATTAGCATTCTGTGTGTTAAGCATGAATTTTCACTGTATTGCCTAACATGACTCCAGGGAATTTCCTTTATGCTTATTGGTTTTACACTTCAAAAGTGATAGGAGTCCCAAAACTGTTTCAGAAAGCAAATTGACTGGCAGCATCCTCTGCATAGTGGAGAAATTAAGCTCCTTGTTGCAAGAGATGGTATGGGGATGCAGAGGGTAGGGAAGACCAAAATTAAAAAAAAAAAAAAAGTGAAAATATCTGTTAATGGTTTAGTAGGTTTTGGAATTTATGGTTTCTCTGTAAGTTTTTGGAGGAAAAAGCTTTAGGGATGTGGTTAAAGGAGTTTGTTGGTATGGCCAGGTCCTTTACTTTGCAAATGTGAAATTTCAACTCTTATAGTGGAAAAAATATCCACCTACAAAAAAAGACACCTAATGCAATAATTAATAAACGTTTGCTTATTTTTTGTTTTAATTTTAAGTTCACTTTATTAACTCTCTCTTTTGCTTTCTTTCTGTAAGCTTTGCGGGAGGTGGGAAAGAAGGGTTACTGCTGTAGCTTGTTGAATAAACTTTTAATGAGAAATAATTTTCAAATCAAGTTCCTGTCCCTTACAGAAAAATCTACTACAGAGAAAAGTAGAGACTGCAAATGTTGAAAGGAAATCGTAAGTCTGTACCACGAAGGAATGAAACTGTTCAAGTTCTCAAAAGGTGCTTAGAGGCACTCTAAATCACCAGCAAAACAAAGTCATTCTTTGGATCTTGTGGCTTGTGGGATTCTGAATTTCAGGTGTCACCGCTCGGGGTCTCAAGTGGGAAAGCTGACTGCTTCTAAGAAATGAGAGAAAATTCACATTTATTCTGTAGTTAGACATCAACGAGATTCCATGAAAAAACAGTAGCTAGTGATTGTGTATATTTGGTGAATGCAGAAGTCCAGAATATACTTTATAGTTCACTATTAATAAATCAATTTGCATCAGTTTAAAGTTCACCAATCAAGCAATCTAGACAGCAATATATCATATTTATTCTGACATTGTTTAAGAGTGTTGATCTATAATTTTTTTATTTCATGAGAAGGAGGATTTAGGAGAAACTAATTAAGCAGGACAGTCATTCTCAAGGCTGTCATCTGATTAATACTGAATTAAAAGACATGACAATATTTGAGGTCACATCTCCCCTTTCAGAGAGTAAAAGCATCCAGAAGTGCAGTCAATTTTTGGAAAGGTAAATGAGGAGAAGACAGTTTATCTTAGGTGTTAAGTTGGAAATTTTTAATTGGGGATAATTGATTAAAAGAATATTAAAAAAAAAAAAAGATTGAAGAATGGCTTAAGAAAAGCTTAACTGAAAATGAAATGATGTTTTTCATGCAAATATATGCAGGGAAAGCAGTTTGTTGCTGCTGATTGCAAGACAGTTACTGGGATGGAGAGACTAAAGAACTCCCGTGCTACTGGCTATGGGTGCAAGTATATTTATTTCCATGCTCCAAAAGTACCATGAATTTATTGCAGGCTTAGTGGGGTTCTGTGTAGCCTTTTCTTGACTTCTGTAGCAGGAAGAACTTGGAGATTTTTCTTAACTATACATGTGTGGGTTCTCCTTCTCTTCAGCTTTTTGTCTTTCACCTTTCGCTCTCTAATCTTCTGTTTGCTCACCTATTTTTATGTAATGGAGTTGTAGAAACAATTGCTACAGAAGCAAATTACTCAATGTACTTTTTTTTAGTGAAGCTCAAAGAAAGTATTGATAAAACAGAGTTCAGTTTGTGACTGGCTCATGGATCTTGCGTTTTTGGCTGAGGCAGAATTACAGAGCAGGGGAATGAGTTAGGAGAAGAAAGTTTAAGTGAGAGTGTGACAGCACATACACAGATTGTGTGTTGACCTGGTATTTTCCATTCAAGTCCTTTTGATGGAATTTTTTTTCCAATTCTTTCCAAGGATCCAGGCAAAGCAGCTGTTTTATGGTTTGTGTTTAGGATAGGTTATTAAACCAGTCAAGCCTGGTTCCTTTTTTTACACATAGCCAGACATCTGCCATGTCTCTCTTGAGAGTGTATTATGGAAAGTGTTTTTCAAAGGGAGCTAGGTCTTTGTGCCTCCTGAAGCCACTTAATAGTCATTTTGGCAATGATGAGCAAACCTGTGGCTGTCTTTGGTAAGGATGTGAGGATTTCCCTGTGGGTGTATGCAAACCTACACTTCATGTTAGCACATACCACCTTAGCGATAATTAGAGTGATTTGTGTGTAGAGGCATTGGGGAAACCTCCATTGTTACAAAAAAATTCTTGCTGTTTTTAGCTTTGGTCATAAGCTATTAATAGATATGTGGCTGTTGTTGTGCAAAAGTAAAGCACCTGCTGGTAAAAATACTAGCTAGAAATGAGAATGAAGATCAGCATTAAGCCCTAGAGGGCTTATGGGTTCTTTATGTTAGTGAGCTGTACACATGGCACTCTTCTTTGGCTGTTGGCTTACAAGAAAAGCAGACTGATGGGATGCGTGAGAAGCGTGTTGCAAAGACATATGGTATCCCACTTAGGTGCTTTGGAGCAATGATGATGTTTTTACAGAATGTGATATGCTTGAGAGGAAAAGCGAGACTCTGTTAGTAACACTCGAGATGAAGTTTGCTGCCTGCGTTACTCTCTGTTTGCAGAGCTGAAACAGCTCAAAGGAGGGCAAGAATTGAAAGGAATAAATACTACTTTGTGATGACACATTTTATGTGAAAATGTATTTCGGGGGGTGGGATGTTAAGGTACTGTGAAAGCAAAGTAGAATTGTTAAAGAAGACTTGCAAGCACAACAGGAACTTAAGCAGATAAATTACTGATATTGATGTACCTGTCTGGGGGTGAGATCTGAGTTATTGGGGTTTCCCTTACACTACTTAAACAACAGTTGCAAAATGCCTCCTGTTCTGTAAATTAGAAAATAATCTACTTCAATTAAGACCATCTGGGAACATAAAGGGGACTGAAATTTGGGGAAAACACCAAGGTGCAAGCAGTATTTTTCTATATCTATATATTTATAGCTGCTTGTTTTCAAGGAAGGAACAGTCTCCAAAGCAGCACAATGAATAGAATGAAATAATTACATTTTATTTTGCAGTCAGTATTTTTTTTTTTTTAAACTTTGTATAGTGTTAGAAAAGATGAACAGGCAATTCGACCGTATTTTGGGAGAATATTGGATAAATGTGCATATTCCCTATAGATGGTAATTGAAATTTAGATTTCATCTTGAGCAGTGTACTGTATGGAGTATGGGACAGTGTATGTATAGTGTATGGGACAGTGCAGAGGTATCTTCAACATCTGCACTTCAAACCCCATAAAATTACAAAACTCATTTTGGTTAATTTTGGTAATTAATGTTGAACCAAAGGCAGTGATCAATTCTTGTGTGCTTCTAGATGGCAGTAGAAAAGTGATGCTTCACTTGACATGGAATGGTTTGTCTGACTAGAGGCCAAATACTTCATTTTGGACACTCTGTGTCCAAGTGAATAAAAATGGAGATTTGAACTGCCAAGAAGGCATCTCCTTTCACCTGACAGCTTGGGCTTTGTTTAACTGCTCTGGAAGTGCTAGGTAGAGCCCAGGTTCCCCATATATCCACAGTACTCTGACTGAGCTATTGGGTGAAGAGGGAACAATTCCAGCTCCTGAGGGAGGTTTTGTGACACTAGCTCTTAGTTTGTTTTTTCCCCAGATGAAATTAGTCAGTGGATTTGACCTGGATTCATTAATCCTTTCAAGCTGGCTGAAATCACATTTATTGAAGAAAAGCCTGCCTGTTTGAACCAAATGCCCTTGTCTTGATTGCAAGTGGAGAAAAAGTAAGAATAGCTCTCTGAAATAGTCACAGATTTGTAAGATCAGCTTCAGCACTGCTGCCATCCTGTTAGGAGGGGGAATAGAATTGAACAGCCTCTTCTCTAAATTTCCCACACAAATTCTCTGGTGTAGCACGTGGTGTATCTAATGCTGAAAGCACTGTACCGTTGAGAGCTAATTTTCTTTATTTAGATTCAGTAGTTTGCTTATCCTGCTACAGCTGATAACTTAATACAGAGACTTGAGCTTTGATAAGCAGAACAGGAAATATTTTAAATCCTGTGGATATGGGAATGACAGTATTGCTCTGTTTCATGTTAGCTGAATAATGGAGAATTTATTGTGTTTTTGAAGTAAGTACACACTCACTTTTCAGTTCTAATCTTTGGAGTTGTCTGTGTGCACATGTGCATGTGTATGTATGGCATAAACATTGTTCCCCTTTTTTCACATACTGTGTGCCAGGATTGGATTCCCAGCTAAGAGCAACTGAGATACGTCCAGCTTTAATGGTACTGTACTGACTTCTCTTTCTTAAATCACTGGCTATTTAGCTCATGTTCCCCTAACATATAGTTGAAGGTTATTTTTTGATTAATGCTGCCAGACAATATTCAGTGGCACCTGGATGTTTTATGTGTCAGTACAATGGGTAGGTACCGGGTTACAAGAGCTGATGTGCAGATGTTAGTTCTTTATGAATGCACACAGCACGGGTGTGCGTGCCCCTGGAGCCATATAGAAAATGTGAGTCTTTCCACGATAGGAAAAGAGGCTGACCGGCTCATTACATCACAGAGCCAGACACATTAATGACATAATGCCTTATTCCTTCTAGTGCTGTGAAGATTATACGTATTTCTGTTCTTCTACTTTCATCTGAAATTAATTTATGGACATTCCAAGCCTTTTATGTGTAGTGTAGTGCATATTCTCTTCTTCTAGCTTAATGAGAATCCAGGCTCACTTCAGGGAATTCTGTGGCAGAACTAGGAGCAGATGACTGTTTTTTCTCTGGAGCTGCAGTATATCATCACCTCACCTAAGAATGGGGACAGGTGTTGCAATTTGAGAAAGAATCCTAAGCGAAGAGAAAGGTGGAGCACCAGAAAAATCCCTTAAGTGTCAGTGGACAGAATTCCCACTGTCTTTCAGTAGGAACAGAATAGCTTTACTCTTGTGACAGCGCCTGGCTGTATTTTTAGGTGGAAAATTCTGTAATGTTTACACCTTGTCACAGACCACTTCTGTGGTTCCTTTACAAGAGTAAGGATGTAGATAAACTTTTCACCTTGAGTACCTAACATGAAGCACACCACTCTGTATTTGGACACTTACATAAGCAGTTGATTTCAAAGTGTTCCGATTGACTTCAGAGGAAAAATGTGTCTTTTGATGTATACTTAGATGCCTAAGCGTAAAAACTTCGGCATCCAAAGATTTTAAAGAACTACATTGTCAATGACATGTGTCACATATATATATATATTTATATGTATATAGGAACAAAAAAAGTCCTGCCTTCCAGAACATGCCTAAACAGATTGGAGGCTGAAGTCAGAGTAGTTGAGTGTGGGAAGATAAAGCTTCAGATTTCTTTTATGAGCAATGTAATCTCGTACAGGGACATGAGAAAGTTCTTTTTCATGGGAGGAGTCAAAAGAAAAGGCATGCATTCTTGATGTTGAAAGCCTGCTTGTGTGTTTCATGTTGACCTCTTTCAAGAGCAGTGTATCCATACATAAAGGAATGCAATGCTGACAAGTTTAATAAAGTTTGTCTGAAGTGCTCTGAAAGAAGTGGTTGGAGGGGAAAAATTAAGATGCAGGATCTACTTTTTCCTCACAAATACCTTCTGAAATTTTGTTTTCTGTCTACCACTGGATATAAGTTCAGGTGATTCTTACCTCCCTCTTATTTAATTTGACTGCATAACACTTGTGCGATAAATTCTGTTGCAGTGAATTTCATTTGACCCAGCCCTGGAAATGCTTGTATTAGGTGTTCTCTGGATGGTACCCTGATTAAATTTAATAAATCATTTCCTCTGCTGTAGCTAAAAACTGAGACATCTATGGAGAATGATATCTGAAAGGTTCTTTTGTTTTGCAGTCCTATTTGATGTGGCAGTGCAGTGTTGCTGTAGCGTTTTTCATCTGTTACACGGAATGTATTTTTATCTGATATCTCTTATCTGGTCAGAAAATTGAATTGAATGGAAAATGTAAATGTTGGGTAAAGAATTGCAATTGTAGCATAGAAGTCTACCACAAAATGTACATTCCATAAAACCCAGTTGTAACCACATGGAGAAACAGTTGAATCCTTCTGTTTAAATCTTCTTGAAATGCTTTTAATGTTTGATTGTGGTGGAAGCATTCAGTACTACTAATAATTCATGATTACTGCTGTACTTCACAATCTGAAACTACTTTGGAAAAATATTCTGATAAATTACATATGTATGTGCTTTTCCACTTGTCTTCATTCCTGATATGAAATGGGGAAATGGACTTCAATTCCCATGTGAAAAACGGAAGATTTGATATAGAAATGTGTCCAGAAGATATTTTATTCTTAAATAAACTATTTCACTTGGAAGAGACCTACGATGGCCACCTAGTTTAATTGTCTGACCTCTTCAGGCCTCCTCATAGGAAATGCCTTCCAGCCGTTTCAGCAGCTTTGCTGCCCTTCTCTGGGTGCATTTGAATACCTTCACGTCTTTCTTAAATTGTGGGGCCCAGAAATGCACACAGTGCTCCAGGGGAGGCTGCACCAGTGCTCAGTACGGTGGGACAGTCACCTGTCCTGACTGGCTGGTGATGCTGTGTTTGATGCACACATGATGGGGTTTGCCCTCTGGGCTCTTGGGGCACGCTGTTGACTCATGTTGGGCCTGCTGTCACCCAGCACCCCCAGATCCCTTTCTGCAGGACTGTTCTCCAGCCACTCCTCTCCCAGTTTATACTTGTGCCTGGCATTACTCTGTCCTAGGTACAGAATCAGGCCTTTTTTTTTTCTTTTTCAATTTTATGCCGTTAGTGCCATTTAATGCTCCACTTTATTTAGATCCCTCTGCAAGGCCTCTCATCCCTCAAAAGAGCCAACAGCAGATCCCAGTGTGGTATGATCAGCAAACTTACTAATGGTGCCTTCAACTCCTGTGTCCAGATAATTGATAAAAATATTGAACAGAACTGGTCCTTTAGCCCCTGTGAGCACTGCTGGTGGCTGGTCACCAGCCAGATGTTAGCTCCAAATATCAGGTGTTGCTATAACCATATATTTAATGAGAAACTATTTGTCAAACTGTTCTTGATCCACACAGCCAAATACCTTGGCTCGTCTGTCCAGTCAGATACTCTGTATTGTTTGCTAAGGAAGTCTTTTTTAGCGGAGTTGTTCTCATTCACACTATTTTACTAGGCCTAGCATTGGCCAAAAGCACCGTGGAGAGGCATCACTACACAAAGATTGTCTGAAAGTCCTTTTCCTACCACTCTTGTGTTTCTGCTCCTATTCCAGAAGTGGTTACATCCTTATGGAGGCCAGCTGTTTAAAAGAGATGTTCCTCCTGGGGTTCGTAGGAAGGGCACTTGCCTTATATTGTGGTTCATGGAGCATAGGAAAAAGATCAGGAAAGATGAGGGGGAACAGTTGGCCTGAGTTTGCTTTTTTTAGAGAAGGGAGGGAAGTATTTTTCCTGATACGTAACTGAAATCGAATTTATTCAATATATATAGCCATTGCTGTGTAGAGTTTAAATTGCACTTAAATTCCCACCTGACAAATGGCAGCCTTACCATCTGTACAGTTTTCCTGCAGGCCACGCTGCAGAGTGGCTTTCTTAAGAACTGTGAATCATCAGTATTAGCACTTGTAGCTCTCTGGGTGCTCTGAGTAAGTAGTAACCCAGAGGAACTTAATTCAGAAATGATTTATTGTAATGTGTCTCATCTAGTGTTTAGGTTGTAGTGATGCTTGTTCAAATAGTCACCTTCAGTAAACCAGAATTCTTATCTCTCCAAGAAATCAGTCACATTCTAGTATTTTTTTTATGTACAACTGTCTACTTAGCAATTCAAGGAATGGAGGTATTGTTATTGTGCTCCAAGGATTGTTACAGAAGTTGTGAGTAAAACAGAACACAATCTAAGTTGTTCTCTATTCATGACTAGAATAGATCATACTGATTGAAGTTTTTTAAGGCAGATGTGTTTTCCAGAATGACAAGGGTACATGGGTCATATGGTAGCTCTTTACAGTTTCTTTTATCTGGCTCTCAATTTGCAAGGATTTTAAACAATGTCCAGTTTCTTTTCCCCATAGTGAAAATGTGTAACTGTAACAGCTTGCCAACAGTCTTAGCATTCATTCACCTCACTGCTGTCTGATAGTTGAGTTGGGAATGACAGAAACGAACTAAGTGTTTTTAATTCTTTCCTGGGGCTGAGGATGTTGAACAGGAAGGATATTGAAGGACAGATTATCACTTAGCATAAATTGGAGTGGTGTAACTGAAATCAAAGCACTGATTTCCACCTGCTGAGTGTGTTTCCCTAGTGTCTATACTGTGAATAAGGGCACCAATTTCTCCACTACCTGGATACTAGTTCTTATAATAAATTTTGATTTGCAGTTGTCAGGAAGGGGAATTTCTGACAATAAGCTAATTCTCATAAGTTGTAACTTACTTTGAACAGTCTTTCCATTGTCAAGAAAATTGTTGAAGGTTATAGTTTGGGACTAATCTCTAGGGCCTTTGCTTATTCAAGTTTTGATGCAATCTTGTGAAGAGTTTCATTGGATGTGTGCTAGTTATTAGTATCCTCTAACTTCCTGAATTTATGAAATATACAGATCCAGTGGGCAGTGATGACTGTTGGCAGAGGCTTTTAAAAACATCTGAGAAGTTACAGCTGTACTGGGAATCTTAAATCTCAGTTAAAAGTGCCCTTCCAGCCTCAAATTTTTGGCAGTTAGAGGAATACAGATCTCTTTTGGGAAGAAAACTGGTTTTATGTGTCTCTTATGTAATATATTTAAGCACTGCACTAAACCATTTTTTGTCAATAACAAAAGATTTTTCCAGTTACATATATGCATCAGGTAGCACTCTGACAAGATGAAAAGTGGGTGCCATGCCAAAAGTTCAGACTCTTTGAAAAGACTAATCCCATTTTGAGTGCGCATTCAGAGCAGTTACAGGCAATTTTAGCATATTATTCTACAGTGGCACCATTTCTTTTGAAATGTGAACTGTTCAAGAACTTAAATGGAGAGTAGAGTAATAGTTTTTAGATGACTGAAAAGTAACAGGTTGGTAGCATTATTAACTTGTGTCAAATGGAAAACCTTGACTTTTTACTTAGGCTTTAAACTGTGACTGCAACTAGAATGTGCGTTCTGCTGTGTGCTTGTGGTGAGAGGGCAGTGCACAGAGGAAGGTCCAGAGGCAAGGTGACATCTCAGAGGCACAACCTGTCCTTGGTGCCGCTACTGCTCTGAGTCATGTCTTAAAAAGGTGTAGGGCACTTTTTCTTGATGTGAGTTTCTGTGATGCAGCTAGACAAAGCAGTACACGCTTTCTCCAAGGAGACACACATCATTTTATGGGAGCCAGGTCTGGAGGGAGTCCTGCTGCAAAATCCTGGTGTTCATGTAAATCAGGAAGGTTGACAAGGCATGGGGGCTGAAGCAATATTCTGCTTTCATGGGATGGCCGGAAGACCAGGTTTCATAGCAGGAACTATGCCATGCTTTCTGATGTTGCTAAACACAAGGCTAATTCAGGTTCTGTTTCTGTTCTCTACCTTCTGGTATACATCGTGTGTGAGATCCTTTATCTCTTGAAAGATCTCAGTGTTTAGTTTGTGCTTATGTAGCTGTCATGATCTAACCTCAGATGGCAGCTCAGCCTTACCCAGCTGCTTGTTCACTCCTCCCAGTGGGATGGGGAGGGGGGAAGTCAGAAGAGTAAAGGTGAGAAAACTTGTGGGTTGAGATAAAGAGGTAAAACAAAAGCAGACAAGCAAAGCCAAACAAAGAATTCAACCACCACTTCCCATGAGCTGGCAGGTGTTCAGCCACCTCCAGGAAAGCAGGACCCCATCACTCGTGATGGTTACTTGGGAGGACAAATGCCATCACTCTGAACATCCCTCCCTTCCTTCTTCTCCCTCACCCAGCTCTATATACTGAGCATGATGCAGTATGGTGTGGAATATCCCTTGGGTGAGTTGGGATCAGCTGTCTCAGCTGTGTCCCCTCCCAGTTTGTGCACACTCAGTTTGCTTGCTGGTGGGGTGGTGTGCGAGGCAGAAAAGGCCCTGACACTGTGTAAGCACTGCTCAGCAGTAATGAAAACATCCCTGTTTTATCAACACAGCACAAATAAAAAACATAGCCCACACCAGTTGCTGTGAAAAAATTAACTCTATCCCAGCCAAAAGCAGTACAGTAGCACATACACTCAATGCCACTCTCACAGTGGTGTAATGAAGGATGAATCTACAGTGTACTTGGAAAGAGTGATTGCTGTTGTATGAAATACCCTGGCTATTTGGGGGATAACAGTGAAGTGGGGAACAAGGCTAGGTGATTTCTGTGTACCTTGGGAAGATTCTGCTGCTGATGGTTGTGGTTCCTTTTATTATCAGTCTAGCCAGTTTTGAAATAGGCTATGAACACGTGATCGCTGTACTGTGAGAGCAGAGTTAGCAGAGTCATTAGTTGTCAGATTGATGCTGCAGTGTCCAGAGCTGAGAAGAATGTGAGGTTCTACTTGAGTGGCATTTATTACCCAACCAGACAGCTGATAAAGGCCTGAGGAGCTGACATCAGTAACTCCTGTTTTCCTGTGTTACAGAAGTCATGAATTTCTCCCTATTTTTAATAAGCCTTAGAAACTCCCTAAAACTGTTTTTTACATTGATGCTGAACAGTCTGTTGTACATACCTGATGCATGCATGTGTTCTTTTCAGACTTCATACAGTTCTGGGCATAGTGTGTGTTAGATACTTCTTGTCCCATAAGAAAGCAGGAAGGTATGTTAGGCCTTGAAAAACCAGATCCCACAGGCTGTTGTATATTTGGAAAGAGCTGAAAGACAAGTAATGGTGTGTTGACAGAGGAAAAAGATGTAATTTGGAGACAGAAACAACTGGTCCCTGCTTTAGCACAACAACCTAATTAGTTACCTGAAGCTAGAAGCAAAACTGCAAAGATACAAGTGTCTCCCTGTTGTGCATCCTATTTTCCCCCTTTTTACTTTTGTGCTGAGCTTTTAAATCCAAATGTGTATTCTGGACTACACCCAAGAGAGCTGATGGTCGGGGACTGAGTTTTGGGAGGCTACAACTACACTAGCTCTGCATCTGGAGGTTCTGTTAAAGCCTGTAGAATTGTGAGCCTTCAGGTTCTTTTCCTCTGGACCTCTGTTAACTGTTAGTGAGTCTGTGATATTGGCAGTGTCCAGGAAGCAGAAGGCATGTCTGTCTACAGTTGGGTGGAGCCATATCCTCTCTCACTCCAGCAGTCCATTACTTCCTCTTTCTCACTTAAGACTGCAATTAGCACTTTTTTATGTCTTTGAAATATTAGAAGGGGAAACTGTGATGGATAGTAATGCAGATGCTTGAACTTTTGAGGAACATTCTTTTCATGTAATGGTGGTGTCAGCTGCTTCCTTGGCTCTGTCTGGTTAATATTTTTTCTCTTGCTGGATTTTAAAAATGAATGCACACTGAAACCAAGACATCAAGGTTATTTTAGGACTAACCTCAGTAGAATAACTAGATGACTTAAAGTGCTTAAAATGCTTTATTCTTCAGAGATGGACAGAAGTTTCAAGGCTTACCTTTCAGTAATCATTACTGAACAAGATAACTAAATGCCCTATTAAATATAATATATTACATTAGTTCATATATTGTGGCTATTAACTCTTGCATCAAAACCCATTCTAAATGTGAGCAATTAAGACAGTCTCCTCTGTGGTATTTTCGTGAAGGATGTGGTTCCCTCAGCTCTGGCTTTGTTTGTCAAGCTAGCATTTCTTGATGATCTCTTCAATTGGGTGCCTGCTACCTTGGTTCACCAGTCTGTAATATGCCATCTATACATGTTCTAATAAAAGCATGAGACTTATTGAAATGGTATTTTTCTGTTAGTTAAAATTGCAAGATTCTTTCCAAGATGTTAAATAAAACTGACTTTTTAAAAAATGTTATTTATTTTTCAACAACTTGGATTTTAAAATCAAATTTGCATGTAACAGAAACTAGCTCAATATGCTGGCAAGCTGGTCAGCTACTATAGACTTCTAATGAGGTGCTCAAGACTATGATTATGTATTTCTTTTAGATCTGAAAATTGCACCGTGGGCACTTGTACTGCAGAGATGCTTTTAATGTTTGAGGAAAGCAACTTGGATAATGAGAAGGTGATACAGAAATAGTATAAAACTTTCTTCATGAGGAGCAGGGCAGAGGTGTTACAAAGGCTCAGGGTGAGGGGGGTGAGGAGAAAACTAGCTGGCAGTGTCCTTAATGGGCTGTTCTGGATGCTGATAATGTTGAAAGACATGAAAAGGCATCAGATTTTTTTTTGTTCAATAAAAATGACTGAGTAACAGCCATCTTCTGTTGATTTAATTGTGAAGGCCATATCTAATTTTCAAACAAGCCCTTCTAAAGTGACTTAGAATATGAGAATGTTGTTTTGACATGGGACATGTGAAAATAAGTTTTTGCAAGGGAACTGCTCTCCCTAATGTCAATGCATCATTGTCAAGCATTGTAGCATAATACTGCACTGGTGCTGGGTGAAGGTTGGGTCGGGTTCATTCTACTGATCTCTGAAAATAACAGCCATAGCTGCAGAAAAATGCACTCCTTCAGTCCTATCCCCATCAACTGTATGGAAATATTCCTACAGAGTAGCAAAGCTGAGATTGACACTGGGCTATTGCATATGTAGAAAAAGGAGCCCCTATAAATTTTACTGGGCTTGGATATCAATGGGATCTCATTACTGTCCCTAATAGCAGTGCATGTTAGTCTAATGGTTAAAGAAAGAGGATCCCAAGATACCAGGACAGTAAATCTTCATAGCTTAATATTGAAGATGTCAGTTAAGATCCAAGTTTAGGAAGAGTAAAAAATCATGGTCTAATATTCCATCTATGTGGAATTGAATCATTTTGCTAAGTCTCATTGCTCTTGGAAGATCTAAATATCAGCTACATTATTTGAAAAGTGCCTGATTGGTAAATAGCAATAATAATGATCGAAAAGATAAATACATTGTCTGAAGGGGATAAATGTGTTGGGGGAGGCTTTGTTGATCTGCAATCAATCTAATTACTGGTTTGGGTTGGGTTTTTTTTGTTTTGATTTGTTTGTTTGTTTTGTTTTGGGTTTATTAGAAAGTTCAGTAAGAGTAGCTGTCAGACAAGGTAAATTTTTTAAAATATAGCCTCTTGTTCTGTGAAGTACAAGGTGGTCTCTGTTAATGTTATAACATGGATGAATCATGTGGAAAGTAACAGAAAAAGAAATTTGTAGTATCAGGGCATAATTCCTTGGTGCATTTGTAGTCCCCTGTCTCCAAAAGGATGAAGTAGATCTAGAAAGGTCGTGGGAAGGGTTGAAAGGCTGGCCAGAGTTCTGGAGCTTGTTCTGTGCAGGGAATGACTAAGACTGTGTTGAATGAGGAGGGTGAAACATCTCAGTTGATCTGGAGAAGGTAAGCAGGTGATGACAGTGCCCTTATTTCCTTAATGCAAGGGCAAAACTGCTCACAGAAAGAAGAGGTAAACAACTTCTGTGCAATGCACGGCTCAGCTGTGGAAGTCCTAGCCACAGATGATGGATGCTGATGGTGTACATGGATTCAGAAAGGATCTTCATGAATTTATAAAATAAATGTTTATGTCTGTTAGGCTTAAACCCTTGCCTCAGAAAATGCCTGAGCTGCAGTGTTGCTGGCATGGTATTCTGGGAAAACATCATTATGTGCTACTGCACTGTAACAACTATCCCCAAACGTCCTCCTGTGGTCTGATAGACAAATTCTCTAGTGGCTTGAAACTAGTGAAGTATCTTCAGAATTGCGTGGCACATTTAAACTTCTCCAAAAGTTTAAAGAAGACATCTGTACCACTGAAAAAGGTACCCAGTCAAATTTAGAAAGTTGTGTTCTACAAAAAAGTTGATTAATTTTCACTTTATATGGTGCTTTTTTACTTCGGCTTTAGAGAGCATTACAAAAATGGGTGAGCAGTGTTAACACTGGCTGCACATGGAGTTTCCAAAGAGCAAAGGCTCAAACTTGGTTTCTCCTCTCCCATGTATTGGCACAAATTACAACAGGTTTACTCTATAATACAGAGATTTAACATGATGCCTACTTTTAGCTGTGTGTCTTTCTCTGCTAGGGTCTGGTTTGGTCAGAAACAATGCATTAATGAAGCTGTTGAAGGAAAAAAAATCACAATTCTTATTTATGCCTCTGATTTTTTTATTTCTAGCAGTGGTTGTCACTTAAGAATGGGACAGCAGTCTTACTTGTCTTCCATGCAGAGAAACTGAGTACCTGCATTAGGCTTCTGCTTGAGTTGCACATTAGAATAATTTTGTACATCTTGAGATAAGTGTCATGACAGGAGCCACACAGATGAATTCTCTGTGGTGAATTAGAGAAATGTTGAATTTCTAAGTTTCCTGTTTGAACTTAATGTTGGAAGTTGAGTGAAGCTGTGTTAAGCAGAAGATTTGTCTAGATGCTTATAATGGTCCCAACTCTGAGACTATGAATTGATCTCCATAAATTAAATTCTCTGTGGTGGACTTCTATTTTCTGAATATAAACGGTTTTGGTACTTAGTGAGGTACAGCCATTAGAAGATTAAAACTTCAGTACTGGGCAATTCTTCTTTAATGCTCAAAAATTCAGTGCTTGTTCTCTGTGTGTAAACCAAGTGTTTGAATTCTCTTTCAGAAGCAGTGTCTTCTAGGGCTGTACAAGAAAGGATTTTTTTTTTTTTTTTTTTTTTTTTTTTTGTGCAATGCCATTTACAATGTACAGAACCATAGAATAAGGGAATAAAAATTAGGTGTTCTCTTATGGGAAAAAAAGTCTATTAGATACCCTAACAGGCAAAGAATGATTTTGTCTAATATTTTTATTCAGAGGTAGTGCTCTTACATTGCAACAGTATTTCTTTCTCTATATTTGAGGGAGGGGAAGAACCTAAAAAAAACCCCAAGCCTCTCCAAATCCCACCCCCAACCTCTCCTATACTTCTAGGCTCTTGCAGATAACACTACTAGCTGGTTACTCCCACTAATTTCAACAAACAGTAATAATGTTTTTTCATAAATTAAAGGCAAGACTGTCCTTATGTATCACCAGAATAATTTGAAAAATCTTGATCTTTGAGGTCTCAAAACACACTGGAAAGTGAGATAGGATTTTTTAAAAATGAGATAAGAATTATCAATCATCAAAAGCCAGAAAGCATTAAATCTGCAGATGTTTCTCTTATTTCTGTATGACAGCATGTACTCTTGACGAGTTGCATGACTCTGGAGTTTCTAATGTTTGATTTAGATATGCCAGGTACTAAATTGGAAAACTACATGGTGCATAAATGTTTCTGCTCATTACTACCATCAGAATGTCATTGAAGAAAATTGTTTGGGTTTTTTCCCCACCCTCATCTAAGCATTAATGGGTTTTAAAATCTTGTTTAGATGTTTTTGTTTTAGGAAGGAAAACCCAATTTGAGCTGTTCCATCACTTTGATTCTTTTCTTCCTTAGAAATTACACCATATGTTGAAGATTTTTCATTCTCTTCATTTTCTCCTGATGAAGGAGAGATTTAAAACAAAATAGTAGTAATTAAAAACTGGAACTTATCTTTTGATTCAGTGGATTTTTTTCAGCTCTTGATGCACTTCAATCAAGATCAAATGACTTTCTAAAAGATGTGCTTTATCTCCCCTAGAAATTATGGAGCTGTTCAAAGCATCAGCTGGTGAAATTCAAGAGATCCAATTAGGTGGTTAATCATAACACTTTCTTCCAGGTTTCAGTGTCTGAATTTATTGAAGTTACTGGGCTCTTTGTCAGCCAGTTCCATCAGATTTCTTGACAAAATTCATAGAATAGACAGTAAGCCATCGTAACAGCCATAGAAACATAGCGCTGGGGCAGAACTCCTCACAGTGGTGCCCTGATTACAGCCCGAATAAGGATTTGCTTTCTGGAATAAGACCTAACAAAGTGTGAATTGTGCTGCATAAATGCATTTCCAGTGCAGGGTTCAGCAGGAGGTCAAAGGATGAGTGCCATTCACATAAATATGAGTGTGAAGTAAAGGAATTAATTTTGGTTAACTGTGCACAAAGGAATCAATGGAATTATTAATCCTAGCAAGCTATTCATTGCTATTTGCTCTTGCAGTAGCTATAAACCTTTTTTTTTATTTGAAAGGAGAATTAATGCCAACTAATGGAAATCTGGAGGCTTTTTTTCTGAGCTTTTCTTGAATCATGCCTTCAGAAATGTTCAACTTTGGTTTGATAACAAGCTAAGGCTTCTAGTGTGCCATGTTCAGAAAGTAAATGGGAGAGATCTTAAAAATAGAGTTTATTTACTTGAATAGGTGAACTGGTGCTGTTCTAGGAACCTGCTTCACTCTCAACCCCTGCTGAAAATTTGATGTATGATTTGAACTTACATCAGTGATTCTTTCCGTAGCAGCCTAGTGTAAGCTAAATGGGGCCTGAAGGACAGTTCTGTGTCATACCTGTATGACATACCTCTACTTCTCTGTCACATTTTAGCTTGTAGCTCTGCCTCTAGAGCTGACCTATGTGCAGTTCCCTGAAGCACAGGTCTACCCTGTGGGCTGTTGAGGTGAATTTAAAATGCAGGGTTTTTGTCTTCAGAATGGTGCCTGGATTTAGGAATAGATCACTTGATTTAACCTGAGTGTGCTAGGGCATCTGAATGAAGGAGTACATCAGCACTGTGTACATGCACATCTTGTCTGGCAGTAATCAGCTGCATAAAGAGTTTGGCATTTCAGCTGACCTGCAGCTGGAAAAAAAGGCATTTGGGAATGTGTAGCAACGTGCTGAATTAGCTGGGGCAGCTCAGTCCACAAGGAACTGAATTGTAGGTGTGTAATTTTACCTTGAAGGTACCATTATTTCATTATGTGTAGCTTACTGGACTTTACTGCAGATCATGATGATGCCTTGTTATAGCTGGACATACTGTAACCTGATGTAATCAGGCCAATAAAGTGTTGGAAAAACTCAGAGTTAAATAATGCTGCATGCTTGCCCTGCGAGAGGGAAAATTGGTTCCATCTGCTCAAATTAAATGTTGATTTAGACCTCATTTTCTGAAATGTAAACCGTGCTTTTGAAAGGATTGCTTGGTAAATACGTTTGGTTTTATTATGTGGATTTAGAAATAAATTGAAGAGAGATTCAGGTCTGCCTTGTCTTCCTCTGGAAAAGGTTTCATTCAGTTGAGCAATGTATTTCAGTGTAAGTATATACAAAACAGCCCCTTTTGTCAGCTCAGCTCTTTGTATACCTGATTGAGGGCTATTAAACTCAAATTTGATGCACTGGCAGAGTTAGGCGAGCCTTGTTTAACATAATTAAAATTCTGTGGTCAACTTTTTTCCCCCTGCATTCCGCAGCCAAAAAAAGCCAATGTGTGCTGCATGAATGGCCTTTGTAGACAATCTGTTTTTCTCTACCGAACTGCTTTTGTTTTTAGTAGATGTCTTGTGTATGGTCATTTTTGAATGTCTCTTCAGTGTGAGTTAAACTGCTAATACAAGTACCTAGAGTGATCTGGAGGTCTGTTCAATCTCAAGGAGCCTTAAGGTTCAAACAAGGGTCTACTGAAGAGCAAATCAGTTAATGGTTAAGACAAAATGTAGTGAGCCAAATAAAGAAACCACAGTTCACATAGCTGACATCATCCTATAATATCTCCCGGACAACACTGTGCTTTCTAATGTGTTTGATCCATTTTTTTCTTCTGTAGACATAAAGATTTCAATTGACTGGAGTGCTCCAGTGTCCAAATTTTCAAAGGTATTTGAGTACTTAAAGGTATGCATAGAAATTTCTTGGGATTAAAAAATAATGCATAAGCACTTAATTCCCATTTGTGATTTTGGGGGCACTGATTTGCATTTCTGGATACTGAAATACTTTAGTAGTCCTATAGACAAGAAGGCTTTCCATTTTTCTGTGTGGTCTCTCAGGCACCCATTTGCCTGCTACACAAAACATCAGCATGGAAAGAGGTGAGAAAAGAGTGGAAGCTGAAGAGCTGATGTTACTGAGCTTGTTTACCCCAGTGAGCAATCCATTTGACACGTTTGGTGCTTGTTTATGGAGATGTGATGTGCGGGATGAGAAACTGTGACTGTCTGATGTTTAAAACATGACTGAACGCTTGATCTCTGACATTCTTAGTGTTTATGTTGACAGCCAGCATATAGAGAGAAGTCTTAGGCATTGCCTTGTAGCACAGCCTCCTCTCGGATACCAGAATCACTTACGAGGCTTATACCCGCTCTTTTCTTGGACAGCAAAGATGGGCTGTCATTTTTTGCAGTACTCTATTCTCCCAAATGGTGGCGAGATACTTTTCAGCCATTGTGCTCCTGCTGGATTTTTTTTTTTTTTTGGTAGGTTGGATTGCACCCTTTGAAGAGATGATGTTCTGAAAAGGCTGTAAGACAGTAAAAATGTGGCAGAGTTTCTTTCCCAGAAGCCTGAATATAGTAAAAAAAAAGAAGAAGCACTTCTGAGTTAAGGTACAAAACCCCACTGTTTGCCTAGCTGCTTCCTCTGTGCTTCCCAAGCTGGGTGTTCATGTTTACACTGACAATGGCTGGTTTTCAAACAGTCACTGAAGAAGTTGTGCTGCACAGAAGTGTCAGCCTTGGAGAAACCCACAGTATGAGCGGAGTCCTGTGCCAGCGTGTCTGAAGAGTTCTTGTGTGTGCACAGTTCACCTTATTTTATATAAGGCAGGAGTCCTTTAATATGTAGTGCTACGGGTATCAAAACTTTGATCAGCTTTTACGTTAGCTTTGTTGTGATCTATCATGATGTAGCCTGTCATTTAACTTCCATCGTCATTATAAATGGAATGTGATTTTTGTGCTGTTTACTTAGGGTAATAATATCATCGTTGTGATGGTAATGATTAAGTTCACATCTAGGCAGTGCAGAATGAAGTCCTAGAGCAGTAGTGAGTTATACTGCATACAGCTATCTGGAAAACAGCTTAGGTATCTGCTCTAAATGTTATAATGATATGAATATATTCAGAACTGAATTGATATTGATAGCTATTGTTCAGCAATCCATTATGTTACAATCTCTTTATGACATGGATCATATTTTGTGTTATGAGTGCATTTTTAGAGTTCTGTAAACGTTTTCCTTGCTTATGTCATTAATAACCATGATGGTAATGAACATGTAAGGTTTCTGGATATAATAGAACTCCAGTCAGAAAGTACAGAGTTTCAAGGAGACAGGAAAAAACATCCAGTGGGAGCCTATTTTCAGAACTGTCTTGCTTCTCTAGAAATGAGCAATTTGCTGGTTTGAAATTGCAGTTGGTGTTGAAGAGAAAGTGCATTTAGGGAAATATGTTTTTTATTACAAGTGGCTTTGTGTATGGGAAATTGGAAAATATTGTTTTCAGTGGTTTCTCACAGTAAATCTAAATGTTGTGGGGAAAAAAACAGATGAGCTATCAGTTTTGCATTCCTGCAGCAAATCTGAAGGGAAAGTTCGAGTCACCATCACAACTGTGGAGCTTACCAAAGCCAAAGGGTGATTAAAGCATTTCAGCAGATACTGCTCTCAGTCCCATTATGCTTAGGTATGTCTCCTAGTTAGCCATACTGATAACACTCCAGGAGGGGTGGTGGTGTGCATGGGGGGTGTGTCTGAGGCTGGGAAGATAATCTTGGGAGAAGCAGAAGAATATATCAGGGTATGTGACCAACTTCAGTGACATGTATAGGACTGCTGTAATAATAATCATAATGAAGTTAATGAATTTAGTCTTTGTGTCCCCCTGGGTAGTGCTATAATAATAGATTTTAATGGCTGGCTCCTGCTTTGGTCAATGCAGAGAATTTATGGTTTTGCTTTTAAATGCATCAGTAAGGATTGAGATTCTGTAGCACTTACTCCTGTCCAGCAAACGAGAAGTTGCTGCTGCTTTGAATATAAATGAATAAATGTGCTGTATGTTGCTGCTTTCTTTTGCTCTGCTGGCTAAACTTGGTCTGTTTCTTACCTCATAATCGTTACAGACAGTCAGGTCTCTCTTCATCTGTGGGTGAAGATAAAAAGTGCAAGGTGTGGATGGATGTAGAAATCGTCTTCTAAAGATCAGTTCATGTCCATAGCCATTGCTAGCTCAGATAAAATGCTGTCGTAGGAGCAGCACATCAACATTCCTCTACTGAAAGGTATTACAGAGCTCAGTCATTGGGATGTGTATATCTCATTCTTCAGATGGAAATTACAAGTCTAGAATTTACTTATTTATTCTGAGTACAAAATTTATTCAGAAATTCAAGTACAGCTTAGACTCACCAGTAGATGGGACAGTGTGTGGACATCAGCATCGGTGTTGAGAGTTCCCACCCTGTGATTACGTTGACTGTGTCTGTTGGAGGATAATGCCATTGGATGTAGTTTTGAACAATTATAAGTATTACTCTCTTTACTTCACTGGCAGTTTCAGGTTTAGATGGAGACCGTGAGAATCCTGAGCTTCCTGAAGCTTAGCTTTTGTCTGTTCCCTGTGGGTCAGGAGAGTATTGCAGGGGAAGCAGTATGGGAATGTCTGCTCTTTGCTTCATTAGCTGTATTCAAACTACAGCAGCTGTGAAATGAGAAGGGTAGGTAGGATTCTAGCTGGTTGAACAGCCCTTGATTACTTCCCTTAGTAATACTGAAAGCTGTGTGATTCCAGGTCCAGCTCTGAGATTAGGGAAATGTAAACATAACATGTGATGACCGGATCCTGCCAGCCTCATGTGGAAAAAAGTGACATCAGAACTGCAGGCCTCCTGCTGAGGAGAGCATGTTCAGTAGGAGAATTTAGCCCATGATGCACTTGGTAAGGCCTTCATTAGCTAGAAAATCCCAGCGTATCCCAAACGTGACAAGCAGAAACGTGCGTGTAGCCTGTGCATACAGGATTGGACTTAGGTGAATTCCTGAGTAAATGGCTCTGTGTGTATACCTTCACCTAAGTTACTCCAGGATGCTGTTTTTCCAATTTTGTTCCCCTTTTGAAATTTTCCTGACATTTCCTGAACTATTTAGCAGTCAGAAGCAACGATAACAATGACAACAATAATAATACTAATGATGCTTAATTTTGACTAACCATGGAAAAGGACACAATAATAATGGTGTTACCATTGCAATTAGAGAACCCTGATGGTAGGGTGCCTTCACTGTAGAAGGCAGCCTTTTTTCTTACGGTAAGGACATAAATTTCAGTTCTCCTTCCTTCCTTGAGCTTAATTATCTTTCACACTTTCTTTCCTTGTGAAGGGAGACAGAATCAGAATTCAGAAATGAAATTTTAAGGCATGTTAATTAGTAACATCTCAGTCTTTGGAAGGAGGCATATGGTAACTTTATCTTAAAATGGGAAATGAATGGAAGGATATATGGGAAATGTCCAGTTGGGAAACGGAGAGGGAGACACTATATACTTTTGCTTGGCAGAGACTTGGAAGCTTCTTACAGATGCTGTAGCAGAGCTCAAACATGAGTGTGTGTAAGAAAGGGAGTGGCGACTGTTTAATAGTAAGACCTTGAATGTCCCTTCTGCTATTCATGCAGGCACTGATATTATTTACATCTCTATAACCATATTTCAGGGCTGTGCCAAGATTTTAAGTCTCTTCCCTCCAGCTAATTGATTATCTGATGTGAGCTCCTTTGACTTGGCAGTATCACATATATGCAGGGTGAGGTACAGGGGCAGCTGGCATGCTCATTTCTAATTTCAGTGTTTGGCAGCTTCCGATATCAGCACAAGGCACACTGAAACACTTGGCACTTCACCCAAAAGTAATGAAGTCTTTCACTTAACCCAGTGTGAGGGTAAACAGGATGTTAGCCAGAGTTGCTTTGGTGTCAGATATCAGATAAGGGTAAAACATACAGTAATTTATGGACTAAACTAAAAGTTCTTCTTTTACTATTTCATTTTCTGTTCACCTTGTTATTAATCCATTTGTATGTTTTCTTTGCACTGAAGTTGTAAATTATCTGTATAGGATTACAAAAATAATTGAAGTATTTCTTTGATATAAAGCTAATTTCTTTTTCCACTTGACAAATTGAGGAGATGATACACATTTTCCCTCATAGTACACATGCTGTAGCTTCAGAATTCTTGCCTAAGCTTGTGTTTCTCAACTTTTACTTCTGTAGACTCATGCCAAATTATTTTATATGAAATGCAAATGTAAAACTAAATTATGAGAGAAAGAATTATGGAAAGGATGGATGCATGTTATGGCACAGAACAGAATATGGGTTTATCAATTAATTAAATATTTACCAGTACTAATAAAAGTGATTAAGAAAATACTGGCAGAGATTATACTTAAAATTGCTCTGTAATATAATTGTCTTGTTGAAGACAGAAGGTATAATTGGTCTAATGTGGACTTCCAAGAATTTGGTAAGGACCTGAGATACTGCTAATTTAACTGTAGAAGATGCAGTTAGTTCAGGAAATGAACGTAACAAAGTACACAGGAAGATAACAAAATTTTACAAACATATGTAGTATAAACAGGATTCTACTGTTTTCATTCTGTCCTCAATGACATTTTGTTTGCTACTTTCATGAATAAATTAGGTCAGAAACACAAGTTTCTACCTATAGGGAAGGAAAAAATAAACATCGTCAATCCAAAGACAATCAGAAAACCATATATAGAAGAATTGAATGACTGTCAGCACTAGAAAAATAAGATCGAGATAAAGCAGTCTATTTCAAAATGAAAAGCTGTGCATTTGGGGACTAACAGTTGTCTTAATTTCAACTGTAAGGTGGGGGACCAACAGGTGGAATCCCTGAGAAAGGAGAAAACTTGAGTTTTATTCAGTGAAGGGCTGAGCCTTCAATGTGGCATCTCTGTATTTAAAAAGCAAAGCCAAAAAAAAAAAAAAATCACTCCCCCCAAAACAAACAAACACCAAAAAAACCCCAAAATAAGAAAAATCTTGAGAGAATACTAGTGCCATTGTGCAGGGTGTTGCCAAAGCCTTATCTGGAGTATTGTATCACCATGTTCAAAAAAGTGAATTCATGCTGGAGCAATGGCATACAAATCACTCAAATCACTGTAGGGAAGAGAGCTTGGCTTATGAGAGGCTATAGAAACTGATTTCTTTGGCCTTGCAAAGTGAATATGAAGAAAAATGCTTCCTGCCTGTAAATGAATTGAACAGGGCTATTCACCAGGGAAGAAAAAGATATTTAAGCTCAGGGATAATGTTGGCACAGGAACAAGGAAGTATAAACTGTTTACAAATGAACTGAAGCAAGAGAACAGGAATCTGTCAGTTCAAAGTAAGAGTTTCTACATGTTTCTTTAGTAGAAATAGGACTAGGAAAATAGACTAACTGGACTAGGTAGGTAGATCTCCTTATGGCAAGGTTCTTGGGAGCCCTGGGAAATTGTGTGTGCTTGACAAAAAGGCATACTGAGCCAGATGAGTTCTTTTAAGTGCCATATTTTTCCTGTGAAAGTTCAGGTATCTGTGATCAGGCATAGCTTGATTTCTATGATAAGTCTAAATAGATAAATCCCAGTCCTCCTGTGTCTGGGATAATTGCTGATAAACAAAACAAACAAATAAACAAAGACCTCTTAGGTTTCCATCTGCTTTCAGTGCCAGATGCTTTCTTTGTCTCTGGACTTTTTACAGTGTCTACTTTTACATGGCCTGCAGCCAGATCTCCTTAGTGTGTGATTCTGTGACCTTGCAAAGTTAGCTTGGTACTATACAGCTGGGAGGTTTCCAGGAAAAACCTAGTTTTTGGTAGGGTATATTGGCACTTCAGTAGGTGGCACTCTTCACTTTGGGTCTTGCCCTAAATCAGATTTTTCCTCAGAAATGAGGAGTTTGCAGTTTTGCCTGTGGCCTTAGCTAACTTCTGTTTTGTCAAATGTAGTTTGATCTCCCTGAACTCGTCTCACTGTATTTTTTCTATGCTCTGAATTTTTCTTCAGTGAAATATTTGGAGTATAAAATCATCCTAACACTGGAACTAGACCAGAAAAGGACTCAATAGGTGGGACATAATAGGTGGAACATAATAAACTCCTCTTGCACAAGGGTTCGTCTTGCAGTAGCTCAATGGTTTCTGTTAAATTGTTCCAGATGGATTTGGGTAGAGCTGAACTGTAGTTGTCATTACTCCTTGAAAGTATTTTGTATGCTGTCCAGGCTACTGTGAGTGGTGCCACAGTGTTCAACCCCTGGTATACCTAAATCTTCGTGTTGGTGGTCTGTAAAGGAGCCAGCCCTGTTTATCTGACGTTCCACTTACACACGGGGTCTTGGTCTAATGTAACTTAACAGGAAGGAAAGTTTGTAGCTAAGCTGCCTTTAGAGCTCCCCAAACACACTGGCTCGACTGCACCACTTCCTCAAGCGCTAATGTTCTGGGGCATGGTTTTTCAGTTCACCTTTTCAGGAAATGTAGTAAGAAATATGACTTTCAAAAAACCCCAGAAAAATCCCACAGAATTTTGCTGAAATCTATACAAATCTTGTCCTATCAAAAGAAAACAGATGCATGCCTCAGTTTCTTCACTGTGTATTTCTTGAGGTTTGGCCTTAATTGAAGTTCCTGATCCCTTTCTTCATTCTTACTTACCCAAATAATTATGCTTATCTCTCTTAATCATTGGTGATCTCCCTCTTGTTTTGGCCCTCTATTAAAGGTGCTTTTTCCTGAAATAGGAGAGGAGGGGTGAAAAAAGGAAAAGGAAAAAAAAATGCAGCTTCTTTTGACTCTCTTGTTACCTTTGACTTTTAAAAAAATTAATGTATTAAGTATGTTGTCTCTCTTATGTTTTGATGGTATTCTAAATCTCATTGGCTGCCAATATAATAATAATAATAATAAAATAAGATTTCAGGTTGTGGGGACACTTAGTCCTTTTTCTGTTTTCAGTACGGTTTAATTAATAAGTTAACTGTCTCTTCTGTTTGTCCAAACTGTTCTTCTGATTACAGTCAGTGATAAGATCTCCTTAAGCCTTCCATTGCATATTCAATCCTGAGGGATACAGTAAATTGTGTAATGTGTTGGTGTTGATGAAATAGCCGTGTTTCCCAAGATGATCAGTCTTTATTTTCTCTTCTACATGACTGCTTGGTGTTTTCTGTGTATTGCCAAGCAGTTTTCATAAAGGTGGGAGAATGAACTGAGCTGCTTTGTGTGAAAGAGGGGACTCTGCGCTGATGACAGGTGCTGCTAAAGTAGTACTTCTATTACTCTGTAACCTCTCAAGAGTGGTTATTTATTTGTTTAGAAGATCTTACTTCAGAGAGTATCTGACTTGAAATAATTGTACCTTCTGACATGGTTCTAAAGATTTTTGGAGGTCTGTGCCTTGAAGAGTGCCTGTCATTATGTTAGACTTTGTTTTGAAAGCCTTCATGTTCTCTCTTGCTGGCTTTGCCTGTGTCTGGGCAGTTATACTCTCACTTCTTTCATCTTCATATAATTCATTTTATGATAGGATTAGGTCGATGACATGAGAGGTCAAAATTCTTTAATCTTCCCCCCTCCCCTCAAGCTCTATTTTTAGAAAAGGTTCTCAGATATCTGTGCACTCTCACCATTGATAAAAGCAACATGAAATGTGTTGATTGCTGTGTGGGTACAAATTTTGCCATGGCAGTGGAAGTTTCTCCTTGATGTGCCTTTTACTGTAACACAGTAAAAGTGGAATTTAGGCTATATCCTTGTAGCCATCAACTTCCATACAGAGATTTGTATTGCAGCTCTCTTGTGACTGATAGCTATTGTAGCGTGCACTGAAAACACGCTGACCTTTAGCAATTCCCCCTCTGACAGAACAAAGGGGATGTCTGTTAACTCCAGCCTGCTTAAATTCTGCATTTGTTTTTAAGCTGTTTCTGTGTATCAGTTTAGATTTAAAAGCTTAGAACATGTTTATAAGAACTGACAAAAAACTGAGTTTCTAGGACAAGAATATCTACAGAGCATCTGCATTTTTTAATCCTTTTGTGGCAGTGTTCATGTAATGACATAGTTACATGAGCAGTCTCTACTTTAATGCTGTCAAAACATTTTGACTTTCATCACTCTGACTTGTGCATTGAAAAGATATGCTTGCTGGAAAAGTGTAGTTATAGTGCCCTTTGCAAATGTTTGCCCAGATCCTTTAGCAGTAAACAGGAAGCTCCCCAAAAGTACAATGTCAACCCTGTGATCATCTTCATACCCTCCTTAGATGACAATTGTGTAATTCTTGCCTTTCTAAACCCCTTTTGCACTTTACAGAAGTTGCTTCTGTCTTTAGTGGTATATCTGTCTTCAGATTTTGTATCTTCTCATTGTGGTGTAACCTTCTTGGAGCACTGAATTATAGCTAGAGTTTCCTTCAAATCCTGTAGAATATCACTGGAATCTCTCTTGCTGGACTGTGCTTTTCAGTAGATTGACATGTAATCAGGTAGGTTGGAGGTTTTTAAAAGCCCATTTTCTTGCGGAGCTAAAGGTATCTTAATAATTGTGATTCACTTGAAACAAAAGTTAAAATTAAGTAATATTTTTTTATCACTTGTTTTCTAAATTTAAGTTTATCTGGTTGCAATCTCAGTTTTCAGGCTGAATTTTACTTTCATTTAGGGTTATAGATATCTGAAGGAGCTTGAGTTGCTTCTAAATTGGCTTTAAATAGACATGATTAAATTCTGGCTGCAAGTTAGAAAAAACTTTCTTGTCATTAAATCAAAGGTCTGCAGTGGTCTTCTAATTAGACTAATTTGCATAAGAAATCCCAAAGAGTTTTGAAATGGAGTTTGTTAGGTATTTGTGCTAACAGTACAGCACTGGGCTGATGACCTGAGAGTGCTCTCATATTTCTGTGTTCCTGAATGCATCCTGTTGTGGCCTGAAAGTACAACTTGACCTAGTTATTAGAGTAAACTGTTAACTGGAAAGGATGGAGTAACTCCATTTCCTAGGTTTTAATTGTGTGTCTGAAGTGTGTGGGGAGATGTGCTGGCTTACTTACTGAAGAGCTTTTCTGGGTGCTTTGTAAATGACAAGGAAGTTGTGCACACCTTCACAGCTGCAGTAAAACAACTGGAAGCAAACTTAGAAAGGAAGTAGAACTCAACATATGGGAATATGGAATAAATATTCTTTTAAAAAGCCTGAATAAGTAGCAAAATGTTCTTGCATTAATTTTGAATGGAAACAAAATGCTATTGGAGATAGTAAGTAAATACAATTGAATATGGCTATATATATAGCAGTAATAAATAGCTATTCCCTGGAGAATTTTAAATATGCAGGGAAATCTGACAGTAGTGCTTTATAGTTTGTCAGATTCAGAGGTGGGAAGAGGTAGAAGTTGCCTTTGCCAAGGGCTATAAATCTACATTGTAACCATGCAGGCTTGTTAGTTCCCTGGAGATAAAGTGACTCTTTCGGCACTTTCTATATCACGCCATGTGGGTAGAAAGAGAATTTTCCCAAAATTTCATCACAAGACTGGAAGGGTGCCCTTAGAAGATTCAGCTGTCTCGCAGTTATGCCCTGGAATATTGGCCAGAAACATGCTTTCAGTAGGTATCAAGTTGCAGTTATCTGTTCCCAAACATGGATCTGCTCCTGCACAACTGAAGATTTTTTTAGATAAATTAGAAATAGTTTCTAGAAGTAACTTCTTCGTGCAGATGTACACATAGTTGTGTTGACATATTCACTTAGTCTGCTTTTGGACTCATAAGAATGTCATAGTTAATAAACTTTAAATAGTATGTGAATAATGAATACAAATTTGCTAGGGAATAACTGTGTGTTGGTGATTGTCAGCTATTAGATTTGTAGCACAATGCACAAATGTTTGTTCGACAGGGGTGTGAATAATCAGGTGGAATTTAATGAAGGAATTAGATGAATGATTCATCATGCTAACAACACAGAAGTAGACTGGCAACTTCTGTATTTTAATTACTTGTTGATATTTTAAGTAGTAGTTCATATTACTGGACAAAAAAATCAAATCTAGGATCAAAAACTGTCTTCAAACTTTGTCATTACAGTGTAGGTTTTGAAAGGTGATTCAGATTAATCTGTTTATTATAATAAACTGTTCTTAGTTTAGTACCAAAAAATAAAAACCTCATAGCTTTATTAATCTGTTCTGTTTATACCATTATTTCGACTATGTTTAGATATATGGTTTGGTGGGAGGAATGTACTCCACAGAAAAAATCATTTCACATCCTCTTTCTTCCTTAACCTTTTTCTGTGCTTAGTATGGGAGAGTTGTCTAGCAGTTTTGTTTTATACACATGCTTCTCAAACCCAAGATATATGCAGCAACTTCCCCTTTTGTGCAAGTGGAATGCTGTGGGACTGTAAATTGTATAAAGGTATCCCCTGTAACTCACTGAAGGAAGCTTAACTTGCTGGAGTTGATGGCACTTCAGACAGTTGCTTATAATAAGTAAGTGTGAGTGTGTATTCTTCCAGAAGATGTGTATTTAGTGTACACGTGGTATCTGTAGAGCACATAATTTTGGGTAAATCAGATTTCTCCCTTCAGAGTAAACTTTTGGGTGACAGCCAAGGTGTATAGTCATCTTTATGTTGCTGGTTTAACTTTGTTAAGGGGAAAGGGAAAGCTGCCTGCCTGTACTGCTGTCAGTATTCCTCTGCTGTCGTGTATGCATGCCAGGGTCTCCAAGTCCAGCCTCATGTCTTGTTGATCCAGTATATGTACAGCATGTGTTCTGTCTACAGTGCACATTAATTTATCTTCCCGAGTGCACTTCACTGCTAGAGTGGTACCAGCAGCTAGCTTTGAATAGGTGACTCTTCTGTACCATCTGCTTTGAGTGGGAGTGAGTATACACCAAGAAAGAGGAGGAATTGGCTGCAAAGATGGGCACTAGTCCCCCTGCCCCCCAGGCTTAATAATAAAAAAGAATATGGACCAAAGCCAAGTATATTTTGTACCAGATTCACTTCCTCTGCAGAATACAGTTAAATGAAAAACATCTGGAGTAGCTTGTTGAGTTGATTTTGTTCTGTGCTTTGTCCTGGTAATGGATTTGTTTTCAGAACTGAGCATTCTGCATGTTTCTTGGTGGATGCTAGTAGGCTTGGAAATATTGCAGCATGTGGAACCCAGTAAAACATGAATTCCATTTGTTTTCCTTGGCTTCTGTGTGTCATGATGTGTTCAAGATGATAGGGCCTGGAAAACTGTAAATTTTAGTTAGGTCTCAAGTATGAATCCTGAGCCTTGTCTTCATGTTGCAGAGGAAGTCTGGTAGTTGGAGGAAGGCCGTTCGCTCTGTTCCTGAGGGTGTACTGTGTTTTGTTTACATTAGAGGTATGCTGACAAAGCTGCTGGCTCTAATATTGGACTTAATAGTTTTGTTTGGGTTCGCAGCTGTGTCTCGCTGGCCTTTCACTCTGCCTGCCTGCAACTCTTCACAGAATTATATACTACAGCAGCAAATCCCGCTCCAGTAATGCTGCTGAGGCCAGGATTCTGGTGTATTTCTGTGTTGTCCACAGAGTTTGCCAGGCAGGTTGAAAAGATGGAGGTAAGTGGATGGGCATCTGTGTGCTCTCATTGTTTTGTGACCATTTAAGGAGCTGTGAGCTGAAATGAACCTTATGACTGTTTTTCCTTCAGCCTTGTTCTTGAGAAATTAGGGTTGGGGAGGGTGAAGATGGGGTTTCTTTACCTTATTCAGCTAAGATACGTGGTTCAGAAAAACAAAAAAAAAAGAAAGAAAAAATGAAATTTAAGATTTTAGAAGGTGAAGCTTTCATAATGAATATGGAATAGAAATCCCATAAATATGAGACTTCACATCTTAAAAGATATGTTAAAAATTCAAACACTAGTTGCTTAATAATTGTAATTTTAATAAAGGCTGCAGTAGTAAGGGATTGTGTTCTTATTGCTGCCATGGAACCAAATCTATATCCTGTGCAGTGCAGAGTGCTGCTCTTCAGAACCTTGCTTTTGCAAAGTATGGCATCTGTGGGGAGTTCTTCAAAAGGCATGGTTTTAAAAAGATAGGCTAATGTCAGAGAGATAAGGAAAATTGCTAGAGAGAGGGGACTTCTGACTTCCTCCAAATTTTATTTGAGCAAAGAGCAGTTCATGGGGGAATTCTATGTCACTTTTCTCTTTAGTAGCATTTTATTTAGCAAAGTAAGTACTTCTAAGTAGGGTGTAAAAATGTTGGTCCATCAGCCTTTTCTGTGAGTCAGTTGATACTACTTGAATATGAACACTTTGTGGTCTAGTCAGCAGGTCAGATAAAAGCACAGATTTTCCAGTCTACTTATGTGGACCTCAGTGCAGCGCTGACTGAGGTCACGAGTGAGGTATGCAAGTCCATATCCTTAACTGGTGGTCACAAGTAACTACTTACTGTTCCCTGTTTTGGAGTGTATAGCATTTCCCAACATCGAAGTAGATAGGAATTTGATATTACAGGGAAAAAGGCAATGGTGTTGCCAGTGAAACTACACTATGAGTAGCTTTCACTTAATCAGCTCTTCATTTCCATGCTCTAATTCCTGGAACTTCGAGTAAGGTATTTCATCCAGCTCATCCTGATTGATTGGCTGTTGGGGGTAGCCTTTCTGTGTTGGTCGCAAAGGAAAAACAGATTTAGAGTTTGGGGACTGGAGGAACTTCAGAGTCTGCTTGTTAATTTTTGAGTACTTGGTCTCTTCAGAACAGAAGCTTAAGTTCATTTCACTTCTCTCTGTTTCTCGTTGGGTGATAAATAAAATCTCTTTGGGCAACAGAGACAGAGAGAATGAAGATAAACAACCTTGGCTGTTGAAGTTCAGCACCCAAATCTGATAACTGGGATTCTCTTCTGAGTTTCCCACGAGGTGTTCTTCCTGCCAGCCTATAAGGTCATATGTCTAACTGGGTGTTGCAGTGAACTTTGGTCTAAATCTGCTCTGGTCGTGTGAAAAGTAATCTGAAACGTGACTTCTAGGCAGCCTGGCAAGTTTGTCAACCTACAGTGAGACTGAACTCTTCAACACTTCTCCAGGTTTCATTGCCACACTGCTACACAACACAGACAGGGTAGTTGAGTTTGGGCTTCCTGTGTGATGGCTGCTGTCTCTGCAGACAGTTAAATAAGCCCAGTACCACAGTTCTTCAGCTGTGTGTTGCAAACAGAAGGGTTTAGCTGGCTGATTATAGATGGTAGATGGTAGGGCAGTGACACAGGTCCTTCTTGCTCCCTGGTGCAAATGATGTTGATTCTGACCTTCTGCATCACAAGGAGTCTACCGGCCCTCAACACTGCCACCTTCTCCACCCCTGCTTGGGTGCAACCCTCATTCTTCATTGCCCACTTCACAGGCTCTGCTAGAGCATACTGAATGTAGGCTGTACAAAAGCCCTGTGAGGCACGAGGTCTGCAGTCCTGCAATGCATTTGAGATTCATTTTTCTCTCCTGCTATAGCTGCATTAGCTGCAGTTACCACTTACAGATGATTGTGATGCAAAGATGTCACTACATTTCAATGGCCACTCAGCTGGCATTACTTAGAAAAACCCCAGTGCTGAAGTGAGATGGCACCAATTTGTACCAAGTGTGGATTTGGCTGCTATGCTTACCCTGGCTTTGAGCTGGAAGCTATATGAAGTGTGTTCTTTCCAGATGGCAAAGAGTGGCATTTCTCCATATCATTAAGCTTAGTAGGTCTAGTGGGTAGAGCTCTGTTTACAATAGCTGGAAATTTATGTGGAGAAGATGGGTTCAAAAGGTCTGCAAATATGGAAGTAGAGCTTGAGTAATGGCCTCTCATGGTTTTCCTGTGTAATAGCGCTATGTTTTTCCAGGCATTTAAACTATGGGGAAAAACAGAAGTCAGGCTTCCATTCAGATGATTTTTTAAAATTTCTTTCAAGCATTAATTCTGAGTTTTTTCAGAAAAAATGAGTTATTTTTCAGAAGCTTAGGTTTTTGAAAATGCTTGAATAAGATGTACTGTAGAAATACAATTTCAAAATGTAATGTTAATAAAGTATACCTTATTTCTTAGACTTACATAAACATTTATCTACTTCCTTGAAATTTTTTATGCCAGCTTTTTGTTCCTCAAGGAGCCTCTCTTAATGTGACTAGGGGTTAATATTGTACAGTCTTATCAAGCTTCAGCAGTTACCTGCTTTAACAGCTAATGCAGCAGCTTGCCCCAGTTTGGATGGGTGCTTAATCACACTGCTAACCATACGTCCATAGTAAATCCCACTGCTGTTACTGGGGTTTGTACCACTTGTAAACATCACCTTATATTGTTTGAAGTTTTGAAGTTCTTGTACTTCTGCATACGTTCTTCGCAGATTGGGTATTGCCTCTTCAGACTGCACATTACTGTTTTGGCATGAGGAGTTTTGTAAAAGCACAAGATATTAAGCAAAAGACGAATATTCTGAAGGAGGAAGATTTTTTTTCTCCCTTGTACTGTAATGTTTCCTGTAATGAATCTGCTTACCTTGCTGTTAAAGAAACGAAATGTGCTGTGCCTCGTGACTTATTTTTGGCACGGGCACAGAATGGTTATGGGCATTGGCCACACACTGACATGTGAATTGGCATTCTGGCACCCTTTGGCTGTTTTTGCAGCTGCAATGAGACCTAAACTTTATCCCAGAAGGGGCAGTTACACCCACTGGATTTGTAAGGCAGCCCTGTTGCATGTTTGCAGACAGATGGAAGTTTCCCTCCTCCATATAGGTTCAAGGTAGGAGTAACAGACAGGAGGGCAAGCCATTACAGCAGTACCATAGAACATGCTGAGTTGGAAGGGACCCATCAGGACCATCAAGTCCAGCTCCTGGTCCTGTGTGGGACACCCCAAGTGCCTGAGGGCACTGTCCAAATGATTCTTGAACTCTGTTAGGCTTGGTGCTTCCCTGGGGAGCCTGTTCCAGTGCAAAACCACCCTCTGGGTGAAAAAAAACCTTTTCCTGGTATGTGACCTAAACTTTCCCTGACTCAGCTTCATGCTGTTTCCTTGAGTCCTGTCACTGTTCACAAGAATGAAGAGATCACTGTCTGCCTCTCCTTTTCCCCTCATGAGGAAGTTGTAGATGGATCTGAGGTCTCCCCTCAGTCTCCTCCAGGCTGAACAGACAAAGTCATCTCAGGCACTCCTCATATGGCTTTCCCTTAAGACCTTTCACCATCCTCGTGGCTCTCCTTTGGACACTTTCTAATAGTTTAGTGTTTTTTTTAGATTGTGGTGCCCAAAACTGTATAGAGGATTTGAGGTTCCCATCTATAGAGGTACTCATATATACATCCAGGGTTGCTTTGTCCCACCTTGCAGAGTCCAGGACTTGCCCTTGTTAAACTGCAAACTGTTGGTCATCTCTCTAATTTGTTGAGGTCTTTCTGCAGGCCCTCTGCCCTTGAGTTGTGCCTTTTTAATGTTTGCAACAGCATGCTGTTCTCCCTACCCTAACTCTGACTTTATTATTTTGGGCAGGCTGGTGGAACACAGCGTTTTCAAAAATTCAGAGGCCTAACTGGCTATTGCACCCCTCAATGCTATCTAGATAAGGCAGTCAACTTTAAGCTCTCAAAGTACTTGCTCCCAAGAGTATACACATTTCAGTATTAAAGGAGGATAGAAATTTGCCTTTTAGCTTGTGGCTTAGGGGTGGCCAACATCTCAGTCTGGTAAACAAACAAAACAAAAAAAAGCCCATATTCAGCACTGACTTTGTGGTGCATTTCAGCTGCCCTTCATATAGCTCAATGTCTTTAACAGATGCTTGCTTGCAAAAGGGCTGGACAATGTAGAAATATGTCTCTCATACTTGCAGATAATACTGTAAGCATGTGCCTAGTTGGAGACTGTGGTGAAAGGATCTCCTTACCCAGAAATCATACCTACAAGCATCTCTGCTGTGGGAAGTCATCTTGTAATGAATGTGGAGTCTGCATTTGACATGGTGAAGTATGGCTGTGAAATTGCTACATCCTGATCCTATTGAGCTTTCCAAGTAAATCTAGTTTTTCCCCAAAGCTTTGGCATTGAAACCTGTTCAGCCTGTGCTTTAAGCAGTCATGACTGCTTTTAGCTATGAAAATGACAGTACTACACTTGCATACTAGACACCAAGGGACCATGCAGGAGAATTATTTTCTGCTTGGCCCTGTAACACCTCATTAGAATAGGGTTGTGGTCCTCAGACTACATGCCAGTACATCCATTTTATTCCAGTGCCAAAAAAGAAGAGAAAAAACTCTAGGCTATCTTACTGATAAGCTTCTGAAAGCACTACCTGACTTTCAGAGAAGTATTTCAACAAGTATTCAGGACCTGTTAGTAAAATTTCCAAGTAAAACCAGACATTCTTAAACTAAAGAAATGCATTAGCCACTTAATATTTAGTTCACTAACATCCTACAAGCAGTACTCCTTGAAGTCTTACTACTGGAACTGATGCATTTGTTTGGTGACAGGACCACAAAAGCCAAGGAAAGCACAGTTTGCCCTTTCCTGGGGTGTGTTTGAAAAAGGAAGGACAGGGGAAACAGGGTAACTTGGCTGCTGCAGAGGTAACATGCATAATCTTTGCAGTTTTGCCGTGGTTTGGTTATGGTCTGTCTGGAAGAGATCATTGCAGGTCCCCTTTAGAAGGCTTTGATTATTTTGCCACCTTTATTCTTAAAAAGCTAATTTTCTGTTATTTTCATAAAGACTTGAAGAAGCAGTTTCTGCAGTGTCTTCTGTTCCTAAAAAGATATGTGGAACTGTCTTCTATGGAGTCTGTATCCTGCATAATTTTAAGAGAAGGTACCATCCCTGGAGCAAAATCCAGGCAGCACACTAGGCATAATGTTGATGCAGAGTTTTTTGGGGTCAAACCCCTCTTTTCTCTCCCTTGTTACTCTGATGACATAATGGTGAGGGTACAGCAAGTTTGGCAGCTGAGAAAATAGAGGTCCTGTACGAGGCCTCCTGTATCTGTTAGACACAAGGTCACTAGGCAGGTGACTTCTGAAATGGGAATAGGATCCAAGAAAGCAAATGAAGAGGTAGGAAAACCTGGCCTCACTGATTAGTTGGGAAGTGAGAACTGAAGCCTCAGGGGAAGGGCCCACAACTTTCTTGCCCCATGTTTTACAGGAATGTGAGAATGCTGGTTTTTTTGGTCTTTCTTGGCATCTTTGTATCAGCAATCTTCTCTTCCTCTGTTTTCCCTTAGTACAAAAAAAAATCCAGCTTGGTATTAGGATAAAATTCTTAATTTATGAGCACTCACTAATTAGTTGGAAAGTTTGACAGCTTTTTTTATTTCCTTTTAAGTAGCTTGTGCATTTCCTTGTCTCTGCGATAGAACTCTCATGCTGAAATAGCCAGACACAAATTGAGTCAGAAAATGAAGTGAAGCCTACTTTTGCCTTTCTTTCCTAAAAAGGAGGTGATTTTAGTATAGAACGTGACCAACTTCATCTAAGCATAGGAAGGGCAAGGGAGTCTATAGCCTCTGTAATTAGCTCAGAACTGCTGGTGGGCTCTCCAAAAATGGCTGGTGGAGCAGAGGTTAGCACCTAACAAGCAAGATAAGATTCTGAAATCTCAAAATACTAGTAAAAGCAACAATCCAACATTCTGTCTTAAATGTGACCCTTGCACTGATATACTTGCACCTTTGCTAAAGAGATGGAAGAAGAGGAGGAGAAACGTATGTAATTGTTAGGAATTTTTTTAAAGTTGTTTTAGGTTTTCAGTAGACATGACACCTCTACAGCGGGTCAAGTCTTATGACAGAGTACCAGAGAGTGATAGCAAAAGGGGTTGTAGTATGAAGGGGGTACATGAAAGTTTTAAATGGGATTTAGTTTCTGAAGTCCCAAGAAGATGTAGCAGATATTTGGGATAGTGACAATCTGTCAGTGGTCTTTGGTGCCCATGGTATAACGAGGATGAGACCAGCTTGTGTAGTTTAACAGAACAGGGCTTTGAAATCCACAGTGCTGGCTGGAGCTGTCCAAACACTTGTGGTGTCAGGTGCAGCTGGGGCCAGTCATGGCAGTGGAAAGCAGTCTCTGAGGTGGTGCAAGATGTGTTTTTCCCATTTTGGAGGAATTTCCAAATAGCTGTCCAGCCCATGAAGCTGATGGGGTGCAGACGGTGACTGCTGCCTTTGGGGTCACAGCGTGGCAAATGCTGACTTGGAGTGAGCAGAAAGTGCTAACAGGGTAGGAGGAATGACAAGAATATGCTTGCAGGAGGGTGGCAGAACATGTCCCTAGTTTGTCAAAGAAGAAATTTTTTCTTGTAAATGAAATAAATCTCTAATGGTAGAACAAGTTAATCATTCTGCAGCATATCTGAAAAGAAGTCCAGTTATCAAAATTAAGACGAAGATTCCTGGAACAAAGGGCAGTTTGTAATTTGTGGAGCCCTGAACACACAGCCAGTTGTCAAAGCACAGCATGTAGTGGAAGAAACAAAACAGACCCCTAACACTTTGTGTGTGTATGTGTGTGTGTGTATTTTTATCTTTTAATAGAATGGTCAGTCAATGACCATTCTTGCTGTTCCAACTGAACTTTTATTACACTATCTACTCTATACACTGTGCCAATCTTCTATGACATGTGGAAACATTGGAGTGATTACAAAACTGAACAGTTGTCTGTCCGTGTCTATTAAAAGTGACTAAAAAATTGCGAAGCTTTCTATGCCTGAGTTACAGTCATTAATGGACGTGTGTCAGACTGATGCTGTTAGAACAAGTAGTATAGGGCTGCTGAGAGTGTACCTACATCCCCAACTTAGTGTTCTACCAAGGATTTGCATCAACTCCAAAGCACCTAAATACAGTTTTCTACTCTTCAGAGTTGCTGTTTAAACTGGTTTTTAACTGAGCAATTCTTCTGTTAGTGCCAGTTGTTCTGAAGAATAAGACTGGTTTTATTCAGGTCTGGCAAAGTGTCTTTCATTAAAAGTTGCACAGGCTCAGTGTATTAAATATTAAAAGAAAAAAAAAGCCACAAAACACACACACACAAAACCACATCAACAAAACCCAAACCCACACTCACTCTTAGGTTAAAAACTCATTTAAAACTGGAAAAAAAAAAGTGGTATCATGATTGGATTTTCAACAGTATTTGTGATCAACAGACTTCAACTTTTGCAGTTAAGAATGGATTTGTCAAAAATACTTGGGTGTAGAAAGGTAGTTAATGGCAGTATTTTCCAAGTTAACTAGTCTTAACTAGTTTTAAGGACTTGCAGCAAAAGCACAGTGTGGCGTGATGGGACCTATCACCTAAGAAAGTGTCCTAAATATTCTTTTCTTTGTTTTGAAGCACCTCTTTGATTCACTTCTGCATTCCTGAGTGGATGGTGTTGGTGATACACGTGCACAGGCAAGCTAAAAGAAAAATAATAAGTATTGTCTTTGAAAAACTTCAGGGCATAAATTTAGTCAGCAGTACCCTTTATCTTTGAAAGAAAGCTAAGCATTCACACAAAAATACATGAAGCCTCAAAATCAAGAATATGTGAAATGTATATAGCTCATGTCATCAGGCTTGCTGATGCAGATGAAAACAAAGTTTTAAGTTGGCTTTGCTTCCTTTTCTTTTTGCATTATTTATAAAGTTAGGTCTGATGATGATTTTGCAGTCTGTGTTTGTAGTAGATGCCTGTACATTCTGCTGGCACCGTCATTAAACAATGAATTATATTATCTGGCACACCAAGCTCTGAAGTTTTAAATTATTCAGAAATGTTTTTGTTGTGAGTTGGCACATTCTCATTAGCATGTATCTGGTCAGCCAGGCTGAATCAGTCATGCAGGGAGAATTTGTGAACTGCCAGGCTTGTCACCTTCAGTTAACTCAGAAAAGAAGCTTGGCCTGAAACAAGTCTCGACTGGGAAGTGTGTGGACAGTATTGATAGCAGATGGTGCCCACTCCGTTATCTCTGAAGGAACTCGGCTGCACGTTGATGGGCCAGGCTGAAGAGGAAGGACGTGGTTAGGAGATGATTTAGTTACTCATTTGAATATGCAGAGATAAGGAAAGAAGAACTTACCTTACTGCCTTGTGTTGCTGGAGTATAACTGTCCAAACTTCAGTCACCTGTCACTGATTGATTGAATGCAGTACTACTGTGAAGAAGTCATTGGCACTACTGTGCTCCATGTACTTGGTTCCTCCTTAAAATAATTTTCTCGAATTTAAGAGAATATTGCCTAGTGTTTTTATTGCTTTAAATATGAAAAAAAAAATCCTTTTTATTCTCATAACTTCTATCTAAAGCAAGTATTTACATGTCTGTTTTAAGCAAGGAAACAAGAGCTCAGTAGCCAAGTCTAACTTCAATTTACTGAAAATTGAAAGTATCACAAATAGGAAACAAACAGCAAAGCTCTTTTGCTTGGGTGCTGGCTTTCATGATGTATAGGGATACTGATATATTTGGTATATAGGATGAAATTTTGGTTATTTTGAAATTGAAGAGTGTTTTTACAATGATTTAAAGATGGGGGAAATCAGAATTTCATCCGAGAGATTACTGTCCCTAATACTTCCAGGATTTTCAACTAAAATGAGTTGTAAGGATGATGAAAGAATGGTGTTTGTGTAAGACATGTAATACTATAGGACAGAATTACGCTTTTTGCATGGTATTTTGGTCTGCTGTGAGGGAAATGGTGAAGATCACTTTTTTTTTTTGTATACCACATCCTTTTTCTTTTCTGCTTCAGACTTCACTTGGTAAGGCTACACCTGCAAATAACTGAGACTTAATGCAAGTTTGATGGCTGACTCTGACAGAGCTTGATGTTTTATCAGCAAATTAAAGCATGAAATTTAATCTTTATTTTCCTTCAGCAAATAATATTTCTGCATTGCAGAGTTGTGGCAGCTGCCCACAAATGAATCTTTGGTCTGTTGTCTAGACTTTGCTTAAGCTTTCTTTCAGGTTACATGGGGAGTAGTTAAATGCTTTTATTCTACAGCAGTATCAGGGGCTATAGTAATCTTTTTCAGGACCCTGATTAGTATCACAGGAGATGGAAAGCTGTGTCAAATAAGCCAAGAAATTTTTTAGGGGTGGTCTCTGTGGGTTGGAGGTCAGGTCAGGGGTTCAGAGGTGATAGAAAATCCGTGGCAGGTAAAGTGGAAGGACTAGAGACGGTATATCCATAAGAGGAAATGGCTTTTCAATTGTCAAAGAATGGAATTCAGGCTTGAATTTCTCACCCAAGATACTCACTTCTGCTGCTTATTCATTGGTTATAGTACTGTAAATAAATGGAATGGTACCAAATAAACAGCTGACTTCATAGTTACACACTTCCCTTTATATTTGGTATGGCCCTACAGTATTTGAGGCATTGGCTTGTTTCGTGGGTCAACTAGAAATTTTATGTATATTAATACACATATTATTACTATATTTTTTTAAAAAGAGTATTCAAGTTATTTTGCTTATCAGCCTTAGGTGCTTTTTTTTCTGTACCTAGAATAGAGAAGTCATTGTTTTTCAGACACTGCAAGTGATTGCTAGAGTGTATTTCACATTGCAATCTTCCTGAGTTGAAAAAGAATAAAATTCTATAATGGTGATTTGGCAGTCTGAGGTAGCCTCAAATCTGAGCTGCCAAACTGAAATGGGTTTTTGATGGGATAAGCTGAAGGCAGAAAGTTAGCAGAAAACTTCTATTATTAGGTGTCCACACCAGAAAATGTGACCTTGATGATCATAACTGGATTTGAAAGTAAGTAATTACTGCTATCCTGACAGACAATACTGATAAATGGGACAGCATCAATATTGGTTCAGTAACTCCAGCTTTTAATAAAATGGTGCACATATTTAAAGCCATAGGTTTGTGTTGTGTGCCACTGCTAAATGTCTGACCAAGATAGCCTGTCTCGTAGTGATTTTTATACAGAATACTGAGCAACTGATCACCTGTTACAGCTCCATTGTCTTTGAATTAAATCAATGCTTCCAGATGATCTAGCAAAAAATCACACAGATCCTTGGGTTTTTATCATCCCACTTTCTGCCCTACCTCAAAGGTCTGGGAGCAGAATCATGAACTATGTCAAGGCTGCAATGGCTGTTCAGCTGTTGGGTGGAGGGAGTGGTGTTCCCGGTGTGTCTCTGGAGAGCATTTATTACTGTTTTTCTAGAACATCATGAGAAGTTTTTTCTGGAACATGTCAGTAACTTAACGTGCAGTAAACACTGTCAGCTGTTCTGTGGGATGCTTCCATAGCATATAGGTATCGAGGAAAGCTTATAGCATGTACTTACCTATAATGATGAGTGACCAGTTCTTTGGTTTCTGAGAACTAAAAAGCCCTGTTCAGGGTTGATTCCAAGGGGTTTTAAGTCAGAATACATAAGAAGTTATGTGTGCATTTGTTTTATTGTACATAGGAATACTGGTAATATCTACTGGTCCTTCTTTTGGAGAAGCATGAGGTTTGTAAAATAGGTGTGTGAGTACTTATATAGGATAAGGATTAGGCTAAAAATCAATATTGTGGTTGAACTAAGTAGTTCAAGTACTCAACAGAGGAGGTATGTTACCATATAAAAATGTCATGGATGGCTTAATCTTTATTGGATATGGGAGTACATAAATCAGAAGGCTCCTCTGAACTTTAGTTTGGTTTTAGACCTTTTTTTTATATTAAGAATAAATATATTAACGATATGGAGAGAATAAAGAAGAGAGAACACATTTTGCTACATAAAATAACATGACTTTTTCATTTAAACATCAATCATTCTCAGTGCATTAAGTAGCTTTTATCAGATTGTTTGACCTTTGCTGTGAAGGGAGTAAATGTAATTTTACTTCTTCATAATGAAAATAACATCAGGATATAAATGCAAGAATGCTTGTTTAATTTCCTTCTCCCTGCATTTTTTTCTCTGGAAAACTATGAACTGTTGTCTCAGTCCTATCAAGCATATTTTGCTTGGTCTTGACTTTAAAATATGAACACATTTGGTTTTACTTCAGGATAAAAAAAAAATTAAGTTGGTTTTAAATGAGGTAAACAAATTTGTATCTTTCACTATGCAGGGAGTGGAGCTAAACTACTGCTTAGTCTTATGATTAGTGTTTATAGATTTACGTGTATGTCTGTATATGCATTTTATCTCTAACACATTAATATGAACAAGAGAAACTAATTTACATAATGGTAAATTTAACTAAGTGATGAATCTGTGTTCTAGAACTAAGCTTCTCTTCCTGCAAAGGAATATATATATCTGAGAGAACCTGAGAGCAGTCTGAGAGAAGATGAGAATATTTGTCTTGGAGCAATTGAGAGAATCCTAAAGTAAAGATATAATTACAACAAAAGGGGAGAATCCTGGAACTGTGTCAGGCTCTTCAGAGAAGTGAAATGGGAAACCTGGAAGAAGAGAAACTTCTGAAGTAGACATACCATTAACATTGAATCTGGCTAGTGATAATGAGAAGCAAACATGTTACCAAGTCCTGATGGTGCACACTCTATCAAGAGTGGGAGCAGGGAGAATGATCCACTACACCTTTCCTCCCAAACACCTTCTTGGAGAGTGGCGCTTGTAGTACCAGCCTATTACCAGGGAAGGCAAAATGTCTGTTCCCTAAACATGTTGCAGAGGTGTGCTGGGCAGCTTCTGGTGTTAGCAGGTAAATGGAAAGTGCAGAGAGAACAATTTAGATGTTCAGAGAACGTTTTGCTCTGAGGTAAAATGAGTGTGTTTTAAATACATTTGACATGGTGATTTAGTATTAGTTGACAAATACATGGTGCAGAGAAGACTTAACGGCTGCTTAATGGACAAATGTAACGTATCCAACAGAGCGTATGACTGAGAAAAACATTGGAAAATGAAAAATGTAGAAGGAACAATTAATATTCTGTCAAATGCATCAAGGGATCAAGTAATCTCAGTAAAACCATAGGAGTTTTATTACTGATTGTGGTGAGTTAGCAGTGAAATTCCTGCATAGCCACACTCTCCACGACTCAGTTGGATGGGGAAAACCAGGAAACAAACAGAAATCAGAAAACTTGTGGTTCAAGATAAAGCTAGGGGGTTTTCTTAAAAATTACCGTTGTGGGCAAAAGAAGGATTTGCCTTGGGGATAATTAACTGGCTGCCAATTAAATTTGATTGGGGTAGTAAGAAACAAATAAATGTTAACCATCTTCTGTTCCCCAGTTCAAACAAATTCAGTCCTTTACTCCACATTCCTCTGCCTGGCCCAAGTGGCACAAGTGGGATTTAGGAGGAGATATAATCAGCACATAGGAGTTCTTCTCTCTTGTTCCTTTCCTCTCACTTTTCTACAGTTCCAGCATGGGTCCTCTCTAGAGTCTGTTTCCTTCAGGGAAATACGCCCGTGCTCTGGGCGTGCGGCTCCTCTATGGGCTGCTGTGTAGACATCTGTTCTGACACCCGGGGCACCTCCTCCTCTTACTTTAGCCTATGCTCAATTCTATGTAATTGACTTAGTTCAGTGTATTTGTACTTGGTGATCTCAGAGGTCTTTTCCAACCTAATTGGTTCTGTGAAATTGCCTCCTGGAAAACTGGAAGGAAATAGGCAGTAGGGAATACAGTTGTCTTCAGTACTTCTTCTGATATTGTTAGTGTACACCTATTTTGTGGGCAAGTCATAGAGGGTGAAGGAACAGGGTTTTGTGTCAGAGGGGACAGAGTTTTTGTTACTGTACATATATTATAAAGTAAGCTGAATGGCTCCATGGGAGAAGAGAGTGAGAAGAATTACATGGTGGTAGAGACAGAAAAAGCTTTAAGAAGAGCTTCAGAGAGAGTATTTAGTTGTATATCATTTGCTGTGATTTAATTCACAATGGAATAATAACATTTGTAGTTCTAGATGAGCACCTGTTAAGCCTTTATTCCATGATATCATGGAATTATATGTATTCCATAGATGTTACAAAATGTCCCAGCATCTCTTGGATGTTTTTTGAGACTCTAAAGGTTGGAATAGGGCTTTCTCTTGTGTTTGGCTATGATTTATAAATTAATTCAAGAAAGGGCATAGAAATCTTTACTTAATTCTCCGGACTAGAGGTTCCTCAGGACTTGAGACTCTTGGTCTTTCTATACAGATTAAAATCCTGGACAGTTTATGGTCTGTGAACAGTGATCCACTGAGTATTTGTGTCTGGGGCTTTGTCATCCCTGTTTTCAGGATTAATTTACACCTAACATTTTTCCAACAGAGATAGAATATGTTCAGTAAATTAAGTCTTTGATGTTTGTCTCTGCCTAGTAAATGGTACATGGTATGTATTCCTTTGCATAAGGTTGTTAACTCCAAGGGCTGAGCAGTAAACTGATAATAAATCAGTGCACTCTGGTCTTCGATGTACATTGAGAAGAGATTACTGAACGTGAAAGATCACTGTACCAATTTCCCCTCTCCTTAGCAAAAAAAAAAAAAACAAACAAAAAACACCAAATAAATTCAAGAGGACAAACACATTGGTAAACTAGAGCTTAGTAATTCGGTTGAGAGCCAGAAACAGAAAGAATATCAGAATTACAGTGAGCATACTTATGACTCTCTAATTTTACTGACTTTTGAGTCAAAACCAAGAAACAGTCTGTTGTTCAGTGAGAAAGGTGTGTCTGTGTAGGAACTGAAGAAGTGCATTGCAACAAGATTGGCAAAAAGAAGCTAAGGAGTTACAGCTGTATCTAAAAGAGAATCTTTCAGGTTTTGAAAATCAGCTAGTGATGGATGGATGGAGGCTGTGGCAATTGACATAGTGGTGGTGCCAAGTGAAACACATTTGTTACCAACGGGGAATAAAATATATGCTACTGAAACTCTTTAGCACAGCTTGGAACTTAATATAAATAAAGTGTATTTTAGAATTATGCCAGCAGTCATTCCCAAGAAACAATTTCACTCTCTTTGATTATTTTTTGCCCCCTCCCTTCTGCATCAATTTGTCCATACATACGTTTTTGTATTATATTTTAATAAAGAATTATGGTCAGATTTGCTACCTCTTCACATCCACACTGAGGGGGCACTGCATCCAGGGATATGTGAGACACACAGGCTCTCTTGAAGTAGTGGTAACTTAAAAAGTTACCATTCAGTTGGTTGTGGGTAATCACTAGTAGTCCAAATAATTTTTTTTTTTTTTTTGGTAGTGTAGAAGTGCCTAGAAACTCTAGTCATAGGCTGGCAGAACTTTTGTCAGTCATGGTGTGAACATGGCATAAGAAAATGGTAGTTGTCCTAGAGAGTTCACAATATGAGCTTCCCTCCCTTCACTTTTATTTTATTTTGCAGAATTCTTCTCCCACCCCAACCCAGACAGAATAAGATGAAAAGAGAATAAATAATCTGGTGCTGTCAGACATTATATTTCATCGCTGTTTCACCCAAATTTGAATTTCTCTCCTGGTTGGTGCACTGTGAGTTGAAAAGACGGATATAGCAGGTTTAAATCAATTAAGTAACATGTTCAGTCTCCAGGGCTTTGGAGGGGGAGAAATAGCAGACAGAAAGGAAGAGAAAGTCTTTTTTTTTTTCCTCCTATACTGCTTGATTGCTCTTTTTAGAGAGAAAATGTCTATATAACTGAAGGAGCAAAATAACTGAAGTCTGACTTCAACTCTTTAATAATACACTGAATTTTTAAAATGCTGTGAGACATTCAGGTTATGTCCAGTATTTGTACTGAAAATGTAAAAACAGTGATTATGGCAGTTTCAGAAGCTTTTAAAATCTTACTTCGTGGTTGGATTCTGTGTGCCCAGCAGCTGAGACTGCTCTCTATAGGTAAACATGTTGAATTTGAATGGATTGATAAAACCCATGATTAAGTACTGCTCTGCCATCCAGCAAGTAAAGTTTCATGTGGAATGCTGTCAAAACTGTCTACTAAAGGCTGTTAAAATGGTACCAATGTATTTTCTCCAACAGATCCCTTAGCATTATGAATGGCTCTTATGCTCAGCAGACATTTAAAGGAAATCTCTAATAGATAGATTGAAACCTTTGAAAAGATAGGACTGAGCCTATTCTGCAATAAATCTTTATATTACCTAGGCTTTACTTTTACTTTCAAGAGGCTTATTTACTGACTAGAGCTCTGGATTGCTCATTTGTGTCTGTGAAAGTACTGCATAGGGTACTGATTGCTGTAATAATACAAGTGATCTCATTTTTTATAAAATTTACTTTAGCAAGCAAGTATAAAGTGATGTCCTTTTTAAACAAAGAACGTTAGATGACCATGTGAGTGTAGAACTGGATATTGTGTCGATTCTAGATCGTGGGAATGCTGCAGGCATAACACGTTCAGTGTATTTGAGCTGTCTGATGGTGGAATTGAGCTTGAAACACAAAATTAAAAGTGAGATCTCAGTTCTTGGGGGAGATACAGAGAGTGATGGTGAGTGTCACTAGTGTGATTAAACAAATAGATCTTTCTTAAGGTTTGTATGAACTTTGGAGCTGCGAGAATTTTTATTGGTATGTCTGAGAACACTCTTGGGAGGACAGAAGTATCTAAGAAGTTGAAGAATTTTGATTTGAGATGCTATTTCTGTTACTGTAAAAGTAAAAATGTGGAGGGGTGAGGGTGTTTTTAGCCAGACGCCAGCTTAGATGGGTGCAAACTCTTAATAGTGTCTGCGTATCAGCAGTTCTTGGAATGGTTTGTACCTAAAACCTAGTGGGAGTTGGGAAGGAAGGATGTGATACAGGGAAGAACAACAGATTTATAACCATAAATTTATAGCCAGTGTTTGTCCTTCATGGTAGTAGTTAAATTTATCTGCTGCCATATTGATAGAACTGAGCTGATTGTCAAAATGAGCCAAAAGTGCTCCACCTAGAAGAGTTAGAGGAGAAAGAGGAATAAAACATCACATAATGGAATGTTTTATGAAAAATGAGAACTAGCTGATGGTGCTAGTGAAAGTAGAGCAAGATGAGTTTTCTACTACCTCCAGTCCTTCTGTTGTAGCCTGAGGAGAAAAATTTAGATGCCTTTAGGACTTTGGAACAGGGAGTGGGAACTCAATCCACCAAAACTAAGAAACTAGGTGACTGAAAAATAGTACTGAGTAATGACTCATAGCAGTTGAAAACAATTCTGACATTCTTTTCCACTCTGAAGCCAGTTTTTATGGAGCAGTTTTAATCCAATATGCGAGCCAATTCATATAGACAGGTTTGGAACTACAGATGCAGGAAGGAAGCAGAAAATGTCAGGAGTTTAAACTTTTATAAAGGCTGACAAGATAGAGAAGAGAGAACAGTTGATAAGGGCAGCAGTCTTAAAGAGGAACCTTTTAAGCAAAGATTGCCTGAAGATAAAAACAGAAAGAAAGATGATTTTTAGGAAAAAAAGTCATATAATGAATAAATCTTTCTAACAGGAAAGAAATGGCTATTTTTAACTGCATATAAGAGCAAGCAAACATTTGCACTTTAATATTTTCATTTACAGTTTGAGTGATTATGCATAAAGACACTACAATTGCATTAGCATTTCACTGGTTCAGATTTCTAAATGTCACTTTCCTTTCCAACGAACTTCTTGTTTTTAATTGCTTTTAGTTAGAAGACTAAGATGTATCTCCTGACATTACCTGTAAGTACCACTCAAGATTAAATAAAACTAAAAAAAAAAAAGGGTAAACTATTTTTTATTGTACGTAACATTGTCAACCTTTATCCCAACCAGGTCTGTCCTAACTGAGTGATCAGTTAACCTTTGCTTTTGTAGACTGTTTAGCATTTTTCTGAGAGAATTTAATCACTGGCCTCATAGGAAATGAAATACTGAATTCTTGGACTGAATGCAGTATTTCGTGATTCCATGTTCTCACTTTTGCAGTGTATGAATTCTCCATTAAACTCTCCAGGTAATCTTTTTTAAATTAAGTTGTGCAGTTGCTAACTCAGTTCTCTCCATGGATATATGCAGAAGGTACTACTGGTGGACTCTCTGGCTTAAAAAAAAAAAAGGTGGAAAAAAAAATATTTGACTGTTAGGTAAGTGAATAGCAGGTTCCCAATCATAGTAATTTCTCCAGCAGTTCCAGAGATTTTCTGCCTAGTACTTCCGGAATTCTAACAGATTTTGCCTTTTTTATTTCAGTTCTCTAGGGTTATATCCCTTCTAATGATCTGCTAAAAAAGGAAAGGTATTTTGGAGGTATTTGCATGTGGTCATTAAGTTGACTGTGGGACTCTTGTTATAGGATATGCTTTCTGACAACAGTTATATTGTTCCATAAATGGCAGAATCCATGACCTTATCCTAGGCCATGAAACCATTTAATATGCAATTATCCTGTGACCCTGTGTTCCCTGAGGGCTGACAGGTGCTCTTCTCATCCTCCTTGCTGAAAAAGACGCTGAAGTAATTGAGAACAGAAAAGTATCAGACGTGATTCTGAAGTCAGTTGCGCTGAAATACAGCAGATGTGAAGTACAGACCCTCATGCAAATTTAATGCCCTATTGTTTCAGATTTAGGAGTTTAATGGCTTCTGTTCACCAACACATTACATAACTTCTACAGTTAATTGCAGTTATCTGTGGTGTTAACTTTTGGGGACTAGGAAAAACCAGTGCTTTACTAGGATATTTTACCTCTTTAAGTTTGCCATCCCTTTGCAGATTAGAGAAGTCATGAAAGGGAATAGGGTGGTTTTGCCATCCTACCATCATGGTAATGTTAGCAATGTCACGTCAAGAAGTTACTGACTGCCTTCCTGGGCTGTGAACTTGAGAGCAACAATACATATAAACTTTGCCTATGTTGTTTTAGAATAAAGGTTGGTAGTTCATAATGCTGAATTGCTCAATTTTTGGCAGAGTAAACATTTTGGGCTGACAGAACAGATTGCTAATGCCTTCAAAGCAGTAAGAGGCAATTGTCTCACTCAAGAACAACTTGAGAAAGTGTGCTTAATTTTCTAACAATTACAGCTTGTTAATTATCTCTTTTTCTGAAACATCTTCCTTGGAATTCAAATTTTTGCAAGCAGTACTGGGATGGTACAAGCAAAGCTCACTAGCTGGAACCCAAAGTTCAGAATAACAGAGGACTATTAAAGTCACCTTTGCTTTGCAGGTGGATTGTATTTTAATTATGTATGCCTTTAATCCAAAAAGTTTAATTTGAACTTCTAAAATACAATGAGAAATGTTTCCATGTAATTCCTAGCTAGAGCAAAGAGAATTAGAAGTTGAAAAGATATCTGATATCTATAGGTAATAAAACTGTTTAAGGCCTGAGGGTTTTTTGATTGATCAATTACTCGTTTGGCCTAGCCTGAGAAAACCATTAATCATAATGACCATTTTACAGTGTCCCCTTTCCTTTATGGGCTGGACTTCAGAGGTCATCACCTCATCAATCAGGTCAGTGGAAAGGTCACATGTCTCTTCTTGCTTCACTACTGGCCCAGAGTGCAAGTTGACACTGGGTTAACAAATGACCACTCTTCTAATTATAGGAAATGTGTCTGGATTGTGCCAGTGGACAGGGTTCAGACTTACATGGACATACAGACAGCGGCAGGACCTGTGGTTAAAAGCTAAAACAATAGTGTAAACTGAATGAGTTTCACTCTCACCTGAACGAACCTAGAGTTTCTTAAATTATTCTTAAATCATTGGCAGTTGCTTCATGTTTGGAATGAACATGGTGCGGAGAGAAAATACCTGTAATTCAAACTGCTCACAGTTTTGGTTTTTGGTTTGTTTTGAGACTCTGACCCCTTGAAGATTTAAATATAATTATTTATAAACTTTGCTACGTCATGCCATTAACAATGCTTGGTTTTACACATTTACACTATCTGTGTAATCAAATGCGGTGTATTCATCTTAATGACAATGTTTGATTCCAGTAATAGACCCTAAAAGAGGATATTAACCACACGGTATTGTTGAGCATACAAAGAGTAAATAGTATATTTCAAGCATGATTTAAAAGAAAAAAAATCTAAATACTGCTTGTTTATGCTCTTGTATCTGAGATGCATAAGTTCACGTCGGTTTTGTTTAAGCTTCTGACTGATAGAAACATATGTTGAGGGGAAAAAGAAGCTCAAGATTTTGGGCCATTTTCCTGAGGTTGATTAGGTGATCCCTAATCCCTAATTCACTGCATCATGTGTGCACCTATCATCATGTTTTAGGAACGTAGCTTCCCAAAAAATATTCACAGTTTGTAAGGTCACATCCTAGTGTGGGAGCTTGCAACAGCAGTGTTAGAAGTGTGTTGCAAAACCGTATCGTACTGTGCTGTGTGAAGTGTGCTGAGGTGGCCATGTAGGGGCAGTGGGAGCTGGTGAGCAGGTGGGTGGGAGTGCTGTCAGCGTGGGTGGGAGCACAAATCCTGTCTCTGATTGCCAGTCCCACAGTCACATGGTCAGCCCCAGACAGGACTCGCTTAGGACCTGAAGTGAGAGCTGGCTTTGTGCTCCCGGTGTTGGTGCTCCATATGCTGCTGGTTCTGGTCCTCCTCTTGCCTGCAGTTTTACTTTTACTTGGCTTGTCCTTTTATTCCCTTTGCAGCAGTTGGCTGATAGTTAAGACCGAATTGCAGTTTAACTTATTATACTCTTTGGGGAGCTAATACAGTACCCTGTCACCTGTAAATTGCCTCAGCGTGATGCAAGTTGTCATTTCAAATGGGAATTTTCCTATCTGAAAGGAGCTGTATGGATTAAGATTTCTTTCATTACCTTGAGAAACTTACTAAGCCTTTTTTCTGTAGTCTACTTGCCAGGCTCTGCAAGGAGGAAATAAATTTGCAGGAAAATAGGCTGCAGACAATGTGTGGTATCAGGTGCTTTGGCGCATCTGTTTTTATGCTTCAGGGTGTATCTGTGTGTATTTGTGTGTCTGTGTGTGTTCATGTGCCTGTGAATCAGTCAGCATATTTTCACCTTTTAATAACCTTGCAGTCTTACTTTTGAATTATAATCTGCCTCTTATTTGTGATGTTTAAAGATACTCATATAATTCAGTGAGTTTACTAGCTGGCCTGGCTGGCTTTCACCTCAAATCTGTTTGCGGCTCTGACAAGACCAAATCAGTACTATTTCTACTTCAGTGAAGCCAGCAGAAGGACAGTGTAATGAGAGTAAGTGCTTTTTGCATAGACTTACCATACCAGCTTTATGCAGGTAGGTTAGACCCAGGCTCCTTGGCATTAGCTAGCGATTTTTAATCTATGCTTTACAGAAAACCTAATGATTTTGCACAATGAATATGAACATTTCTCCCACTATATCTGCTTCAAGATACAGAGAAGCTTTGGAGTTATGCTGAAATGGGTCAGAATACACATCAATACTGTTTGTTTTTTTTTTTTTTAATCCAAGTAAAAACCCTGTGATTTAGGGCAGTCATTAACATCCATGGGACGCTATAAATGTAAAGGATATTGAAAGAATCAAGGGGAGTGAGCCTACAGTTTTTTTCACAGACTTTTCACATTGCTTTGTGGTTAATGGCTAGCTGAAAACTTTTCCTCTAAGCAATCCCATAACTTCCTTTTGCAGGTGTGTGTCTCATTGAAAACTTCAATCTTAGACCCAAGTTGCTGCTGTTTAAGTGTTTTCCATAAGAAGCAGTTCTGGTAGTACTTTTCCAACCCCAGCATATCCAAATTCAATGACTGCTAATTTTTTTCTTCTGTGCATAATGCATTGTGCATTATGTATTGTATTAAAGTAATGTTTATAACAAGTGATTTTGACTTATTCTAGGATGCATGGGTTACTCTCTGCATGTGGAAAGTTTGTGGGTTTGGGGTTTCTTTTGGGGTGGGGCTTTATTTGTGATCTTTGGTTTTATTGCTCTCACATCTGCTGCTGTCTGCTGCAACAACTTCGCCTCTGCTGCTGTTTTTCTTGTAGATTGTTTTTAGGCCTGCCTGGCCACATTCACTGTCAGTCAGCTCAGAACAGTTGCAAAGACCCTATGTTCTGTAAACCTGTAATTCTGCCATCTCAGGTGTGGTTTTCTGTGTTTACAAAAGTGCTCTTCTGGACTCAAAATCAGACTTGAAGTCTCCTGTCTTTACATTTGCTCTGGAACTAAGTTAGAGTGCAGCCAGAACAGTTTCCACAAGGCTTAGGTTGTGCCTAGGCTTCACAAAAGATAATCAAGCTAGTTTAAAATCTAGCAAGCTGAGTAAAATGTGCCTCTATGCAACTTCAGTCAAAAATAGATAAATAAATACACCATCAACATTTAGACCTTCACTACTAGTGCAAAGCTGTTCATATTTCCCACTATTCTTTTCTGTTTTCCTTCTTCTCCATCCTTCTCCACTAAACAGAGTCATCCTACACAGTGCAGCTGCCGTGTTTCTTGTACTGCAGAAACCAGGAGAACAGGGCCATCACTCCAGACTTGTTAAATGTTACAGTTTCTTTCAGTTCCTGTGTCTCTCAAGTTGTTGCTCTGCTCTCCAGGTCAACTTGTTCCTAGCTTTTAAAGGTAGTTAGACTTTTGATTCTGCATATTTTATGAAAACCATCTGCTAATACTTATTATCCAACCCCATGTTCTCCAAGAGCTCAGAACTGCTGAATGTACCTCAATTCTGCTTAAATACCTTCTTCTTAAGTGGTACTCATATACAGCAAAGAAATTGTAAATCCCATCCCGTTCTAGGAACAGATTTTAAAGACTTGTACATTCTTATGGCATGTATGGTGAGCCAGCGAGCAAGTAAAGAAATACCCTCTTTCATGATAATGCAAGCAAGTGCGTGTGCAATTAAATCCACAATTAGAAAGAACAAAGTTCCTAGATATGCCTGCATTTCATTGAAATGAGGCCATTCATTAAAATTGAGATCTTTGAGATTAGAATGCAATTAAAAAGGTTGAGTTTTTTAAATGTGGATTCGTAATTGGATATACAGTCTTCCACTCCTGGGTCACCAGTTCAAATCTATCCCAGGTCAGTAGTCACTGAATCCTGGTACCATCTAACAGCTGGTGGTTTATGTGAAATGAGTAGCCTGTCTTACTTCAGTTTGTACTGAACAGGTGTCCACATTGCAAAAAAAGTTACTACAATTGTTAGCTTAGCTAGCAGTCTTTGCACGGGAGCAAAAATCTGTGTTGTAGAATTAAACTGCCCTGCAGCCCTTAAAAATGATTTCTCCAAACTGGCGTTGAAATTTATTGGGCAAAATGATACAGTTTATAATTCTCATATTCTTCTCTTAAAATATAAATAAGGGGAGCTAGAACACTTACTACGTTTACCAAGATGTCTTTGTCAGAAACCATGGTTTTGTAAAAAATGAACAGCCTCATCTAAATATCTAAAGATCAGAAAGCACCTATTACTGACAAAAATATTTTCTTACTGCTTTACAACATTACTATTAAAACTTTAAAAAGCCAATGAAATAAAATTCAACAGATTTCCTTGAAAATGTCTCCTGTTCTGTGTTGTAGTTCTCATCTGATATTGTCTTCCAGATCCTTTTTCACAATCGCTGTCTTCTATTAGAACAAAGCTACAGTGATATTTGAGCTTACTGAAAAGCAAATAGAGAACATTAAAACATGATATTTTCAACAGATATACACCCTGCCCTTAGGTGAGAGAGTCTTTGGCAGATGAGAATCTGAAAAAATTACAAATTAAAACAGTCACAGAGCTGTATCATTTAATAGTTTTGTCTTGGTCACTCTTATCCTTCAACTTAGGAACATGTCACATGGCCTGTGAATTTTTTTAGGAGCTTCTTTTCCAGTAAAGCCCCCATTGCAGTTAGGAGCCTCTTCTCTTTCTTCCCCTGTCATTTTGTCCCATTGCAACAGACACGAGATCCAGCGCTCAAGGGAGAGCACGTGGAGCTGCTGGAAGGGTTGGCAGGACCTGTGCGTGCCCAGGGAGCGTGCCCTGGCTGAGTGAGGCAATGTGCTGCTGGAGCCAAGGCCAGCAAACATCACCCAGCTCTGCCCTGCCTCGAACACGCACCATGGTGAGTCACAGACAGGGCTACTGTGCTGGGCAAAAGGAAAAATGTCAGCAGGACATGCAGTGAAAGGTGGCCTCACAAGGGCACAATGTTACTCAGTTTTTCTTCAGCCTAACAGGTGGCTTGTCAACATAACTGTAATTTTATATAGAGGTATTCAGAAGCTTTAGAGACATAGACTATGGCATTTCAGTTATGTCCATGCCTTTGATACTGGCGCTACAGTGTTGGCAATGGTATGGCACTATTTAAACTCGGTGTGTGTCAGTGTTGGCTCCATGGTTGTATGCCTGGTGCCAGCTCAGTACTTTCTTGTGTCAATGACTGCTTATGCTGTGCATGTGAAAGGCAGCTGGAGTAGTAAAGCTTGGGTTTCGCAGATTTGTTGATAATATGGGTGAGCACCATGTTACAAACATCACAGTAAAAAAAGCCTCTTGCTAATGCATGATGTTCCATCAGCTGAACAGAGGAGTTTAGTAAGTGCAGCGATAATCACACATGGTTTAAAGTATCACCTTTGTTAATGGTTCTGGTCCATGTGGACTCAGAGTGTGTGTTCTATTTTTGTTGTCTCTCAAGACGATCAATATTACATTCTCTGAAATCTTTAGGATGAAATAAGAACACTTTTTTGATTTGAAGAGTGGCTTAAGGGGTATTTTAAATCCCTGGATTATAACAAGCCAACTAACTTGAAATTTGTAAGATTTTTTTCAAATTTGTAAATAGCATCTTTTTTCCATTTTTTATTCTGACGGATGATTTCTTTCTCATCTAATTTAGACTGAGTAGCTCTACTTTCTTAATTTGTATCAGAATGCATGAAGGGAGAACATGATCACAGATAAGCTCTTTTACTTTTGCCACATTTTCATTCCTGTGATAGCATCAAGGGTCCTTAATGTATTTAAAGTCTGATTACATTTCTGTAAAAGGAATTTGGTTAGCAGGGAGCCTGATGCTTCTGTTATGGTGAACAGAGTTTTTTTGCTGGTGATATCAGAGGCACTTGATGCAGGCTATGCTGCTGTTCCTTTTTTATGAAGAAGAAACTGTGAGATTCATATTCATTACACTCTGTCCATCAGCCTGAAATAAAATCATGTTCATTTCTGATTTCTGCCAGTACGTGTAAATGGAAGGAAATCAAGCTCTGATAACTGCTCATCAAGATTTCTTTGTCAAAACCAGTTACTTGTCTGTTTTAGCCTGAAAATTTTCATTTAAATCCGAACTGTGAATTTTCTTATTTAGGTGAAGGTCCCCCAATAACATTAATTAAACTTAAATTTTTATCCACTTTACAGTTGTTGTGGCGTTAAAATCACTGCAGAGGAGATACCCTTCTATAGTAACATCTAACTGTAATTACCTTAGATTGCTAATTTGTAGCCACTGAAGTAATAAGTAATCAATTCTAACACTCAGTTTTTAAATTCATTTGCTGTCAAATTTTGCTTAGTGGGTTGCTGATGGTCTTCTGTGTACTCTGGAGCTGCTTCTCCCTTTTCACTTGCAGCTGCTTTGTTTGATGCCTTGGAAGCTGTAAGGAAAAGAAAGAAAAGTGATTGCTTAGATCTTCTCTAGTGGTGCCTGCAGCACTAAGAGCAGGGAAGTGGAATGAAAAACACCACCACTTTGAAATGGAATAAAACCCTAACACCTACTTGTTACCAAGTTTAGTGCTTCAGAGAGGAAAAGACTGGGCTTTCTTTGGGTATACTAAAAGCAGAACAGATGAGGGGAAAAAGAGCAGTGTGAGGGTACATGAATATAGGGAGAAAAGTCAATCATCCTCACTAACCAGGACATCACGAAGTTTCTTCGTGTTTGTTTAAAATACCCTATTAAGGAGCAGGAATGCCAAGAGGGAAGATAAATGAGCACTTTAAGCCTGTGTAGTGGAGCAGTGCTCAGTGCTGTCTACTTACTCTCTTTGTCAGGCAGCTGCTCAGCAGTGTGAAGAGGACGATGCTGAAGTTGCACCCCTGCCAATGGATATTCTTTTCCCACTGTGTGGAGTGGCCCGAGTGCCCAAAGACAAGAATCAAAACTGTTGAACAGGAGACAGGATGAAAGATAAAGATACTCCTTTTGACCCTTATGATATGTGCCAGGGTGGTGACAAGTTCTAGGTAACCCATTTTCTTTTAGATCAGGTTGTTCGACACTTTGTCTAGTGTTTGCAGTACAATTAATAGGATTGCTCATTGCTATCCCAGTCAGACTTTTTTTTGTCTGAAGTCTAGGTTTGTTGTTTTCCACCATAGCTACTGGATTCTGGACCTTCAAGTCAGCAGAGATCAATGTTAATTTAAGAGATAAAACAATATGTCAGTTAACTAATTTGGGTGCTACAGAATCATAATTTCATAATTTGGTGCATATATTAGCAGCCTTTAAAATGGAATAGATATGATTTTTGTGGGTGGTCACATCTGGAATTACTGATGATGTTAAGGAATAAAAAGCTGGAGAAGTACCAGTGTTTCAGGTAAAAGTGTGGAATTAATGATCTCTTGTATCTTTCGTTCACTGACTGATCAAACTGTTACTTTCCTCCATAAAAGAGAAAACCGTGCCTGGATGTTTGCCTTGTGCTTGCCCAAGGCATAGTATTTGAAAGCCACTTCAGCTTTAGTGAAAGAAAACATCTGCCATAGTGAAGAGCTTTGAACTTAGGATTCAAACCCCCTGAATTCTTGACATGCTGGTGCAGCAGCTTCTAGAGAAAAAGATACTGGTCAGGACCTAAGAACAGGGAGAGAATTGCAGATTCACGATTTATCTGGGAATTGACAAGATTGACTTCTTTGGACAACTGTAGTGTGTAGTACTAACACAGCAAATAATTTACTATTATTAGAGCAATCAGGAAAGCTGGAAAAAGGAAAAAGTGCAGTCCATAAGATCAGTCATGGAGTTCTTCAGAATTTCAGTGGTTGTCTAGGATTGTGATGTAATAGGCTTGTTTTCAGACCTAGCCTTTTCACTGCACTGTTCACCTAAAAAGGCAAACATGGTTAAAGGAGATATTTTATATATTTTATTGGTAGTTTATGGTTGGTTTTTTTCTTGTAAAGACAAGCAGCAATGTGAGCAGGTCTTTATTGTCTGTTTAAAGGGGTACAGAGAGTTACCTACCTCAGACCCTTTAGAAAAACCTGTAGGGACTGTTTGTCTCATGCTGGATTTCTGAAGATGCCTTCAGAAAGAATGGCTTGTTCCACCTGAACACGAGGAAGAAGTTCTTTACTGGGCAGGTGACTGAGCACTGGAACAGATTGCCCAAAAAGGGTGTGGAGTCTGCCTCACTGGAGATACTCAAGAACCATCTGGACACAATTCTGTGCCATGTGCTCTGGGATGACCCTGCTTGATCAGGGAGGTTGGACCAGATGAGCCACTGTGGGCACTTCCAACCTGGCCAATTCTGGGATTCTGTAATACCTTTTATTCAGTCAAAAGCAGCCCCCTATATGCACCAAATCTATCATGCGAAGGATTGTCACAGAAAGAGCCTGATGCCTAGGATAGTAAAATAATAAACAGCAAGTTAATGCAAGTCTGTATTCCCACTGGTTTTCTGCCCAACAGATATTGATAAGGACTCGTGTAACTCTTTGGTAATGGTTAAAAGGATAGTAACACCCAGTACATGTGGGTGCCATCCAGCTCCTCCACCTCCAACAGTCCTTTTGTCTTGTGCATCTTAGTGAAGGTAGAAAAGGGGGTTGACACTTATTTGTCTGTTTCATGCATTGGAGACATTGTCACCTTTTCTGTGAATTCAGCATTTCATATAGACTGTCTTACTCAGTACTGTACCTCAGTCTGTATTAATCACATGGACAGTTCTCTGTTGGGACCATTAGAGGATTACCCTGCCATAAATTTACTGCAGCAAGTGTTTCATGCATAATCACTGGTAGCAAGTATATCCTGTACAACTGTTGAAATAAAAATAGGTCTTATTGTCATAATCCATTCAGCAGAAAAGGATACAATTAAGGATTTTTCGGGTTTGTATTTTTAAAGAAGACAAAAGTTTATGTTAAAAACTTCGAAAATTATTTCATATTATTGTAAAGTCAAAGTCAAAGGGAAATGTGTGTTTTCTTTATCCAAGTGAAAACAGTGGCTCACCATTCCTTTTGCAGTTGGTTAGGACACACTACTGCCATGCACTGAATATTATATGGGTGAAAAATGACCTTGTGGAGGGACGGAAGAGATGATGGTTGTCATCACAGCTCTTAGCATCTGATGGATTTGGCTTTTAATGCATTATCTACAAATCCATGTGTTTTATTGAGAATGGGGAGAACCTGGGTGGGTGGCTAACTCTCACTTCACCCCAGGAGGCCATTGAAATTTAATTTATTTTCTCATCTTGGTGACCTAACTAAAAAATCTTCAGTCTGTGTGACTATATAGTTTTTACGGACTTCTTGGTGTTGCTCGCATCTGAAAAGCTAGGAATTTTTGATGTTGGATTTATCAGCGTTAGCCTTTGACAAAGAGGATTTTGTAAACAAAGCTGTACTTAAATCCCTGTGGCAATGAATGCTTGAATTGGGGGTTTGACTGGAAGGTCATGAAGACATTTTTTGACTGCTGAACTGCATCAAGCAATCTCTGTAGGTTTTTGAAAGATGTCATCTGTACAGTTCTTTCATCTTGTAATCATATTAATAGTAACAATATTACTGGAAATAATTTAAAAAGAGAAACTGAAAATATTTTGAAAAAAGAAAAATTAGGACTAGGAATAATGATGATAACTTCTTTAACATGATTCTCACTGTGTGTCTGCAATGCAGTGCGTATCAATGCTTGCTTCAAGAGCTGTGCCCATCTGATTTTCTGGTAATGTCATGTCAGACTTTTCTCATAGAAACAGTTCTTTCTTGTCTGTCAAGGCTCAGGTAGAAAGTTGTATAACTGAAATTTTATACATTTCTCTTACCTGTTTACAATATGGAGTCTACAGTTTACAGTTATTTTAATACTGTGTGAAATCCTCTCTTGTCTTCTGTAGGCCAGTTTTGTGCATCTGTGTGATTTGATTGTTGGTGTGGCGTTGCTGGCAAGATGCTGTTTCAGAAAACTGAATTGAACCAATGCTTATGTCTAAAGCTGTTTGTGGCGCTGTAATACTTCACATTAGAATACGGATGTGATGAAAAGTACAACTTCAAGGTGCTTGGAGATAGCTCACAGATGCGTGAAGATGCCTAACTGCATTGTTCCTCAGTTGCTTGATCTTTAAATACTTACAGGTCAGAGGAAATGAAGATATGTTTTAGTCTTGTCCATGTTTGAGTCCTGGGAAGCCCACTTCAAAAGCTGGGTCTTCAAAGGTCTTTGCTTTTATCTGGAACACACAAACCCCTTTAGAAACTTTCTTTATCTTTTTGTTTCACTTGACACCTACACATTAGCTTAGCCAGTGTGCTAAACAGAGATGTTTAAATGCTTCCTTTTATGTGGTTGTAATTGTACTTTTTTTTTCAGAAGGGTCAAATTAGAGCTTGCACACTCTGAGCTTTGACACTGACAACTGACAGGATCAGCCCAGTTCTGCCTCTTCAGGCAGACAGTTGGAAAAGCATCTTTTGAAATGTAACCCTTATAAATTTCTTACTCTGAAAGTGCATCTGCTAGACAAGTTTGTGTTTACTTTCCCACGTACTGTTCTTACCTTAAATATAAGGGATTTTGTCCATTTGGTGAGATGATATAAATATAGTGCTTCTTAAACAAAATTTGTGGGGGTGAATATGGGTGCGTCTGTATATGAGAGAAACAAACATAGAATGGAATGGGTGGGAAGTGGATAGCTCCCTGAAATTTGTAAGTGGTTTCTTTTAACCTCATCTAGAAGAATACTTGGACTTTTTTCCTATTTTACCTGTTTTCCTGCAATACTACCATTCTAAGCTGAATTACTTAGAGTATTATGAATGCATTCAAATAGAAGAGCATGCTGTAAAACATTAGACTAATGTGTATCAGTTGAACAGATCCAGAGTTAGCATTTTAATTATTATGCAGCTCTAGGATGATACAGTCAAAAACCAGTGGAGTTCCTCTGGGTATGGAAAGGGAGAACTAAGAGTAGAACTGAAATCTGGAATTTATATTTATATAGCGTTTTTGTACTTCAGCATATGTTTGAAAATGCATTAATGAAACTAGAGTAACAGCATGAAATTGCTGGTTCAAAAAGAGCAGGCAGGGTCAATGGAAAGCTTTGTTTAGACATATTCTGTTAGTCCACATGATGTTACTCATGTAGGATCAAACTTTGCTACGAAATGCTGCTTTACTTTTCTCTGTGAAGCAAGGGCACTTCACTTATGAATTACAGCTGCTGAAACCAGCTCTTACAATAACCAAATTTGGTAGGGTGTTAGGATGTTTAAAATGGATACCTAAGCCTGAATAAACTTTCTGCAGTTCTAAAATTTTTACTGGATTATAACCTGTTGTTTTATAGCATGAAAAGTAATTTATGGTGGTTAAAATAAGTGATAAATGGGAGTTTGGAATGTGCTGCTCCTGGTAGGCTCAGGGTTATATGTGGAGGTCAGACAAGCTGTACAGGCAGCCTTGCCTTTTCTGTAGAATGCCTCAGTGCTTCCAGTTTGAAACAAGCCAAAAATCCAAACAGGCTAATTGACTCAGAACAATTTAAGAAATTGCTTCAAGGGTCTTTTATTTTTTCCTAGTGTAAGTTTTAATTTTACAGCTATTACTGCCTTCTGTTGTGAATTTCCCAGCCTGTTGCCTGTGATAACATCATCAAAACAAGTTGTGGACTTCGGATTTATTAAATACTGTCATAGGATATTAGCTTCGGTTTGGGAATTGTAGGAAAAAAAGGCTGTAAAAGCAAGTTCATCCTGTGTGCTGCCTTTCTCAGGTGGGATGGTTGTCTAGATATGTGCTGTCCAGTCTTGTTTGAATTGATATGAGTGCTACTAGACTTTTTCCATTTTCGTTGTTAATGAGAATCCATTCTGTGGCTTTTTCCTTGTTTATCTGTATCCAGTAGTTTTTGTGGATTCAGTCCTTAATGACAGGTGTTAGAGAAGAGCCCCAGCCAGACAAACTGGAGCGGTTCCTTGCATTGACAGAGGATGACTGGATTAGCTTGCAGTGGAGGATGGGTGGCCAGCCTTGCATGCTGCCTTTCCATGATGGAACTCAATATCAAGTAGCTGGTGCAGGCTCCATGCTCTTGAATGAAGGTCTGTCCATTGCAGAGTATCACATCCAGTGGTACCATCCCCAAACTGCTGAAAGATTGTTTCAAGCCTGTTCTTATTTTGCTCCAGCAGAAGTGGCAATTAGTCAATTTTCAGACCGTAATAAGGCATGTTGATTATTTCTTCAAATACAAGTATTTCTGCTTCAAAGAAACCCTTGATGGATGCTGCATCTTTCTGAGTGACCTTTCATTTTTTGTAGGCCAGATGGGCATAAATACTGAGGCACCATCATGCTCAGTGCATAGATTCTGCAGAAAGAAGCTGTTGATAAATACCTAGATAAATATATTTATAACTATTAGGGCATTAAAATAATATTTCAGGTGATGTAGCAGGTGCAATTGACTCAGTTTTATTTGTATTTAGTTTTGAAGCCGTCATGTAATTTAGTTTCTTTATTGTGGTTAAATGTTTCAATTCTAGCATGTGTGTTATTTAAAATAGTGATACTGGGAAGTACAGTAGGAGATGGAAATACTTTGAGAATTAAATGATTCACTAAATTACAGGGTTTAAAACTAATAGTTTCAATATTTTAAAGGTAACGTTGGTGGGATAGCAATTATTTCAAAATGGTATTTGATCTGCTGCCCTGTGTATTTGTTACATTATTAATTCCTGTCTTACTGAAGCTAGTGGAATTCTTTGTTCCGCTCTTAAGTGCATAATGTGAAGTCTGTGATGTTCAGGGAGTCCTAACTAATTTAACTTTTATCCCAGTGGAACATCATCTCTAGTTTATTTAACAAAATAAACAGTGAGGCTAATGAATTTTCCCCTAAGTTAATTATTAAAGTGATTTCTTAATTGCAATTAATCATTATGCAGCCAGTTTAACATATATGGTAATTATGCTTTATACAGAACTTTCTATGTGCTATGAAACAAACATGCTTCAAAGCATGCACCATTATCTCAAAATGCAAACTGCAGAGAAGCATCATATATGGAATAAAGTAGCTTACCCTATAAAATATTGTCTAATTAAATGCTGAAGAACCTAAATGCTTAACAAATGTGGGCTGAATATAACTTTGAACTAAGTTAAAACTGTTCTCCAAATACAACCACCAGCAGAATCTGATCTTGAGTCATAGATCATCCGATACTGTCTGTACCTGGCAATATTTACATTTAGGGTGCTTGCAGTCACAGCAAAACATCATCTCTTTCCATGGCTCTTAAAATAAAGATCTTGAAGATCCCACCCATCAGCTTGTCATGTATTAAACAAAGTGAATTGATGAAGATGTGGGACCTGCACACAGAATCAGGAGCCAGTGGCAGTTCTGGTTTTGGTGTGCAAAATGGTCCAGACAGTGAAAGTGAACAGGCTGTGGTTTTTCTGAGCAGATGTGACTATTACTAAGGTGGGTGCCATCTGAGAACATTTCCCTCTAGCTCTTCATACACTGTGTCTTTGGCTTTACTGAAATTGAATTAAGAAGAGATACGATAGGACTTGGACACTGTGCTGAAGTCAACAATTTTTTGCCTTCTGCTTGTGTGGTTCCTTGAGCGAAGCTGTATCCATATTTTTTTTTTAATCAATTTTACTGAATAGGAACGTTCATTGTCGAGACAGGTTTAGTGCAGGCAGCTTCTGCCAATCTGCCTCAGCTGCATTGCAGAATGACACTTTTCCAGGACTCTGAGGCAATTCATTCCTCATGCCAGTCATTGGCCTCACTGCTCAGGCTGCCAATAAACTCCAGATTATGATGGTGGTTTTTGTGAGGCTAGCAGGTGTTCCTGAGGAATTGGACCACCAAACCATTTGACACAGTAAGGGACAGAAAAGAGTGAATATTGCTCTATATGTAAATGTATTGCTAAGTATATTTAGTGTTTATGCACCATATTATGGGTTTTCCAGAGAATGTTTTTAATTGACACAATAAAATGTTGCAGTTGGTTATATATTATGTGTAAAAACTACAAGGCTGAACTTGTGTGACAGGTACTTCCTGTTTGTGAGCAATTTTCCCCCTTTAGTGCACTGTGGGAGTAGGTTTGATACCAGGAATGCAGATAGTCGTGAAAGGCCATTTTGTAGTAACCTACCTGTTTCCTCTTGGGAATTTCCCTGGTGCATACCATCCCTAAAAATGAAGACCAATGCGTATGGACCACCCAAAGAGATGTTTCTGTGAGGTTTTGGTGAAGGGAGGTAGTGCATTGCTAGCCACATTCTTCCTCTCATTCCTTCATTTTGCCCAAGCATGGGATGGGGGACAGGCTGTCTTGTGGTTTAGGACAGACTTGGAGAATACATGGCCTTGGCCCTTGATGGTGTAAACCAGTCCACATCTGATACCATGGTGTTCTAAGGTTTGTTAAATTTTGTCACTTCATTGTTATGGCATTTTGAAAGTGCTCCTAATTGCTCTTACAGCCCTCTCGTGGACCCAGGTTATCACAGTGTATTTACATCAGCCAGATGAACTGCAGGCATGAGTCAGAAAACGTGTCTTGGATATTCTTGTCACACTTGCAGTATGGTAGATAGAGCTGGAGGAGTCCTGGTTTGGGCTTACATTTTGTGTTGTAGGAATGAAAAATTAAAATACTTGCTTTTATAAAACCTTCTGTGAGTTTCTAGTTAGAAAGTTTTCACAGCATGACAGAATTTTTCATTTAAAACCTCAGTTAACTGATGACTAAGCTGCTATGAACAGCTTTGGGTGTTGTCCCATTAATTCATAGCTGTCTGATAGGAAGATGACAAAGTATTTTGAATGGTACTGGATTATGTGACAGTGAAGTAATTTAAATGTGAGACTGATTATACCTTTAAGAAGTTGTGCAATGTGTGGCATAGAAAATAGCCACAACTGAGTTCTTTCTTTGCCCTTTCCAAGTCTACTAATTTGGTTCAAGGGAGTTTGCTCACTGCTGTCCTCCATGTGCCACTTGGCAAACACTTATTTTCAGAATGTGAGACCACAGCGAATTACTTTTCTTTTGTAAAGAAACAGAAAAACCTTTTTTGTCTTCATTTTACCTACCCTGAAAATCAGTTTAGTAATGCTCATGTCATGTGGGAGTGGGATATGGCCTTAGCTGATAATGTATTTTGAGATCTCTGGGTGTAATATATACTGCATAATGGTGTGTGGTTTCTAGTGAATATTAATATATGGATTTATATATTTGTCTGTGACTTCAGCATACTGTGAAGGTTGTTCCTTGGAGGTTTAGAGTAGACTTACAGAAGTTATTTCCTTTTTTAGCATGTAATTACATTTCCCCTGCTCATTCTTGTTTTTGAACTGAACTATTTCTGATGCATGCTGTTAAAATAAATTAGAAAGTTGCAAAGATGTTTCTTCAAGTAGATATATTTATCTTTTTGCCAAACAAAGTACTGTTTCGTAGATTCACTCCTGGGTCTTATCCCACGCATACAGACTGGGTCATAATTCCTTGAGTACACCGAAAATGGGATTTTTAGATGTCTCAGAAGAACCCTTAGGAGGTATTAGTTGATTAACTGAGTTGAGGAGAACTGCCAAAGACTTCTGAAATTCAAGAAGCCTAAAATTTTTTTATTATTATTTTTAGAACTGCACTGGGGTAAGCAAATTTTTAAAGTATGTGCAGCAAGATTGATCTTGAAGTATATAGTTATAATATCTTGATGGTGTATGAATGAACCTTTGTTTTTCCCAGCTTTTTGTACTAGGCTCTAGTTTGAGATGACCAGAGGCTATATTTCATCTTTCCCATTGGAATTCATCTATAAACGAGGTTGCAACTTACATTCTGGTATAATATATATTTAAATAGAGGTGATTTAATGATATTTTTATCATCTTGTAGACCAGTTAAATGCTCTTGCGTCATGCTTTGCTTTATTTTTCTTTTTCTTCCTTTTCTGGTTGTGCCTCTTGCCAGGAGGCTGAAGGTAGAATTTGAAGGAGATGCAATTTAAGTGTTGTAGTGCAAATCGTTAGTCTAGTGTCTCAGAGTACATTTCAGATTTCTTTATATATATAGCACAGACTTAAGTGTTGAGTATGATTGCTAGGCAGTGGTTTGTTACCCATATGCCTCTCTAAACTTTAATAAGGGAAAGAATGTTTTGACTGGACTATGCAGCAAGAGTGCTGAATTTTGTGCTCTGTGTTAAAAATCAGAAAATCTCTTGGGTCACACAGGCTGCATGTACCTAGAAAACAGCAGGTTCCCATGCTGGAGAAGACTTCAGTGGGGAAATGATCAAGGCCTAGGGCTGCTGAGGTACTTTTTTTGACTTCAAGTACGGGCTACCTTAGCTGTGTGAAGTTTAAGGGTACATGGACCAGGAAACATACCACTAATGTGTGTGTCCTGGTGTTCTTTTCCTGCCTAATCTACCACCAGAAATGCCATTTCTTACTATCTCTCTCAAACACAGTTCAGCTACTCAAGTTAGACTAGGTTACATTGAATTTCCCTCTAGTGCAGCCTCCCTCAAATCTTGTCTTCCTCTTACACCACAAAGTAGTTGCACAGACAGCAGCACAAAGGCCAAAAAGAGACCTGTTCAAGGCAATCTATCCCATATCATTCCCACAGTATGTATGAGGGAAGTATATCCTTAGGGGGATTTTTAATAGATTTTGAAATTTTTCCCACAAAGAGGGAGAGTTTAGCCAGAAATGGCTGAGCAGCAGAAAAAGCTGTTTGAAAAGTCAATATAATGGACACGGCAGTTGCGGAAGAGATTTAAGGGCTTACAGTTATGTTAAAAATCACAAATGTACAGAGTTCTAAATTTTTATGTCTTTCAAAATAACACACTTTTTCTTTCTCCTGGGATCAGCTGTGGCAATGTGATGTTCTGACCTCAGGGGCCTGATACCTCAAAAGGCAGATTGATCTGTATGCTATTAGATCCTTCTCTTCATTATTCTCACATAATGAACTGTTGCAGGAAGTACCGGCCTCTCTTTAGATCAAGCTGTTGATCTGAAAGGTGACTGGAAAATCTTACGTAAATAAATAAAAGGAAAAAACGAAATGCCTTCCTTTAAGCAAATAATCATGCTGGCTTTTGTTAAAAAAATATATGCGTAGAGACAAAAATATTTTAAAAAATTTTTTTCAGTATCTAGCATTTATTTTACCATAAATATATAATAACTGCAGAGACATCTTTAGCTTTACTGTTCCTTTTTTTAGTACTTAGTTACCTTCTTAAAAACCACGGCAGACTTCCATAACAATACAATACTTCATTACCTAAGAAAATGCCTGGTTTTGATTGCTTCAGATAGTTTTTAACAAGTCCATGATATGAGCATCACTCTTATACGTTACTGTTCATCTGTACTTGGCCTTGCATGCACACATTTCAAATGAACTTCTGTAAAGTGAACCAGTTTTCATTATTTTTGGTCAGTGTGCGAATTCTCAGGACAGCATATAGCACAGTTCACACATGGTCTTGTTTTTGAAGCTGTAAATCTCTCTGGAGTGATCTGGTCTCTGTGGCTTTCACCAGCTGAATGGAACCTTGTTTCTTCTGAGCACTCTTTTGTGTTGGTTTTATCATTATGTGCCTCTTATTTGTTAAAAGCATCTCGAACACAAAAGATGAATTTTGTCTGGGACTATTCCATATGTCAGAAATCATTGACAAGAAATCTTAAAACTTGGAAAAGTGTGCATATATTTTAGGGGAAGCAAAATGAAGGAAATGATTAAAAGAAACCTGAGGCAGAGCAAGTACATGGAGAACTCTCTGTGTATTTAAGGGCAACTGTTGTGTCGGACCATGGTATGCATCACTGCTGCCTCTTGACAGGTTCACCGTGGAGAGACACAAATTAAATTCTTTCAGTTGCAGTTTTGAAGCTAAAAGTGTTTGACTGGTTCAGCCCCTGAATGGTGTTTAAGGAATAAAGGGAAAAAGAGCAGGAAGTTCTAATTGGCAAATTACTTCTTGTTATTTAGTTTGGCTTCCAAATTGGAAATTACGATAATGAGGAGCTTTGTGGGACTTGCCCTTGAAGAGGGCCAGGCAGCTTTTTGTTCAATTACCATTTAATGTGAAGATATTCAAGGAACATATTGTAACATTTAAGCCATCACTTTCTATTAAACAAGTATTCTAAAGTAATGATTTTTAAATCCCTCTCTGTGGATGGCTTTTGTGATTTTAAGATGTCTAAGTGAAGTGTAGATTGCAAACAAGTGCTAAAAGGATTTTCTTGTTATGTAATATTTAGAAAAGTGACTTTCCATATATTTCTTAAGATGTAATAGAGAATACAGTGTTGTATGCAGTGACAGGATGACTTCACGTGAACATTAATCTCAGTAACTTGAATATATTAATTCTATCTGTAACTTTCAGTAATTCTAATTTTTATTTGGTTTAAAACTTCTTAAAAACAAGTGCTGTAGTTGACTGAAGTCAAGGTCACTGGGAAGAATCTGATCCTGGAAATAAATATGTTAAATTTCCATTAATATGTAAATTTTACCTTGCAGATCAAAGTTGGAAACTTGAAGTGTTTGATGTTACATGTATTCATTAACACAAGGAAAAAAGTCTGAAAATAACAAAAAAGGAGATGTGAAAACTTAGTTCTCTGAGAGAATAAAGTCAGAGTTCTTATTTTTTTAAACATGCTATTAGTAATAGGTTTATGGATATTTCTCTGCTTGTGGAACAGAGAAAATCCACTTTATGGGTCCACAGACACTGGACTGGGATTGTATTCCATGACATGCTTTCATTCTCCCTCTTTTGTGCTTTCTTAGTGCAAATGACTCATTCAATTTTTTATCTTTGCAATCTTGTCTACTTTTTATTCTGTAGAACAGGCTGCACAACTGCTTGGTAAAACTCTAAAGGTTTTTACCTCCTGAGCAAGGAAATGTTGTAGAAAAATCCATTACCAAGTTCTGTTCAAAATCTAAAGGCAGGAAGTATTTAGTGATGATGCTTTTAATGGACCACTAAATAATTTTATGTTATCAAGAACCATTTCACACATGCACATATTTTCTTGCTTGTGTTCTGTAATTGATCCTCTTCTTAAGTTGCAAGCTCAGAATAAACAGTGCTAACTAGCTGACTTTGCACTTTTCGATGTTCACATTAATTAAAACGTTTAAGTAGAATACTGGAAGAGAGTTAATTTGTTCAGCATGTTTCCTTCTGAATTGGTTCCTTTCAACCCCAAATTTAGCCTAGAGCAAGTGCACTTACTGCCATTTTTTAAAACCTCTCAAAACAGAGGCATGTGATAGGAACACAATTCCCGAACTCCAGCAATGATGTTGGATGCAGTTCTCAGACTGTCTGTTAGAGTTGAGTATTGTATTGTATTGAGTAGATGACCAGCGGATGATTCATAGTCTCACCCTCTGTCCAGCACAGAGAGCTGTTTGAGAGCAAACCCACAGGCAATTTACTCCATGTTTTTTCTTTGGTTTAAGCTGGTTCAGGAACAAGAAAGCCAATTCATTAAAAAAAAAAAAAAAAAAAAAAAAAGAATAGTTTGTTGTGTATGCTGTTTAGTTACACTTCTGTGTTAATTCACGTGAGCATACAACTGTGGATCAATGTATGTACAAATTCATATGTACATTTGTGTATGTGTATGTGTACTAATCAAGGAAACGTCAGCAGATTATAGCAGTAAATTATTTAATTTTCTGCTATTGTGGACAAATATATTATTTGTAATTAGCCCCTTAAAAAACATGGTAGTTAATATCCCCCTTAAAAAATCTGGTATTTAATATCAAAGTTTCGTAGTAAGGCCACGAAGAGGCTTCTAAATAACCTACACTGACATCTTCGCAGGCAGTACCAGAGACCATAATGAAAATACTTTAATCCTCTGGAAACTGCATGCCTTAAGCAGTAAGCAAGAGTGACAAATGCATTGGTAAATGCTTTCTGTATTGTTCAGGTTGTATAGAATATATCCTAGTGGCCCCAGGGAAAGCCTCTCTTCTGTTGTGGAGGAGGGAATAAGGAAACAAACCAAAGGCCCTTGCTCATCTCAAACAGGGGAAGTCTTTTCATATTGGAATGGTCTGATAATCAGTAATGCTGTGAATGTGTGAACTGATCACATACCAGTCAGGTGTCTCAAAGGTGGATTCCTGCTGCAGTTTTTGAACAGTGGGGCGCTTCATATTCTGTCTGCTTTGAACCTGTGGCTGATCTCTGATGGTCCTTGGGAAGGCCTGCCCAAGTGGAGTGAACTGACCTCGCCAACATCTGGCTGAAGCCCTGGAGCATGAGATTCAGCCACACTGAATGTCGCAAAGTGTTCAAGCACGTGGAGGTCAAAACAGCCAGTCTTATTCTCCCCTTTTGGCACTTGCTAGATGGAGATAGGCAGGGAGTGTCAGAGATCATGAGGTATCAAAGCTAAAAGGACAGCAGCGTCCCTGCAGCAGGGCCCCTCACAAATAGACCATTGTTGGTGTTTGGTATATTTTTTTCTCCCAGGAAGTAGGGGGTAAAAATGTCTTAGATACTGTAGTCTTAGAAGATTCCTGTTAAGGTCTTACAAAGCTGAAGATATATTTGTATAAATGTAAGGATGAGTTTAAGTAGACCTTGTTAAGTAGACCTTGTTTTAACATATGTAAGATACTTGAGAGACCTTGTGTGGGGAGCTGCCATTTTAATTTATCTTGGCAGCTCCCGCTACCAAACTTAGTGCAGCCTTGAGTGTGAATATGTTCTGCTGTGGAGTACAGTCATGATTAATTAGTGACACTAAGGACAGAACATAAAAGTACTGCTCAGTTCTTCCATCTCAGACGTTACTGGATCAACTTCCCGGTCATATGGAATTTCTAAATATTTTTTTTATTGATACATTAGTTTCTGTTTCAACAGAAAGTAGCCTAAAAATAACAGGGGTATGCATGTGTGGATTTGAGTGGGTTTCTAAGCGTAATGGGTTTAGACATCTTGGATGGTGTGTGGAACACCACACAATCAATAAACATATTGAAATATCTTTCTATACTCTCAGATATCCTTGTGACTTTTGCTAAAGGAAGAAGATGGAACTTATTAAAACAAAAAATAATAATTCTTAGTATCATTTTTGAAGAAAATATATTATGTACCAGGTGCCCTTTTTGTAGACATGAAGGGAAAAATAAGGGCTAATGACACTTATTATCACAGAAAACTAAAAGCATTTAAAAAAGAGGCTTAAACATTGGATTGTAATGCTTTTAATGGAAGTGGTGTCTCTCTATTTCAATTGTCATCTTGCTATGACTGAATGCCTGTCAGGAAAATGTGTTATAGTGGAGCATGGGGCCCAGTACAGAGGGAGTTCATGACAAGGAAGTTGTCCAAAGATGAGTAATACAAAATAATTCTCTAGCTCTAGCACTTTAGAAACAGTATGCGTAATTATTTTTACTGTGCTGTTTGTTTTCCATTGTAACCCAAGACATGATTATATTATGTCTTGACAGTATAGTAGAAAGGATAGAAAATTGATATTTTAATCCTCTGTTTAAGAGTCACTTATGCTACATGTAACTTTGGTTCTTGGTTTCTCTTCAGAAGTAATGCCTGAGGAAGATGGAATATTCCACTTTTCTGCTGAAACAGAGGTGAAGCAGTTAGATAATTGTCATCCTGCTAGAAGATTTCATGTCTCTTTTGCATAATTCTGAGATCTGAATGCAAAATACAGTAAGCAAATTATCAGCTGTCATTATGATGGTATCTTTGAAAGATTCATAAAAAAATTAGTGCCCTTGATTCATTTATATATCTTTGTCTTGTGACTGTTATAAATGAAGATATTTAAATCCTCTGTCAGTAATCCTACTGCAACTCCAAAAGCAGCAGCACTGCAAACATTGTAAATGGAATTTCACAGGGGCAGCGAAGCAACAGCACAGTGTCTCACAGAACAGGCCTTTTGGTAAAGTGAAAGAGCTGTCACTTGTAATTTATTGAGTGAAGCACACCACAGTTTTGGAGCCAAGAGGATATTTTTTTAATATAGCTTTAATGATGCTGTATCATCCTTCATAAAACCCTACCATTTACAATGTGCTACATAAGCTTCTGTCAGGGAGGGAAGGTGCAGAGGAAAGGTAACACATTTTGTGCCTCCTGTTCTGGGTGGTATATTTCTTGTGTTACTTATTTTACTGTTGTTTTTCATTGTCTGTCTTGCTTTTATTTGCTGTGTCACTGAGAGTAAATTCCCCTTTCCTTTTGTCATGCATCTCTATTGGTTTTATATGTCCAGTAATAACACATAAATACAGCCATAAATTATGGAAAAATGTTTTTCTGGGAATGAAGTGGCTAAAGGTTAGTCTGTCTAACTATGGTTCTTATACTCTGAATGTATATATTAAATGAAAATATATACTAACCACATTCCAAAAAATCAACACTCAGGTTTTCTGTCTTAAGTCTTAAAAAGTTGTGTGACTTAGTCAGGTAGCTTGGTAGATGGAAGAAAGAGAAAGGAGTATTTTCATCCAAGAAAATCTCATTGAACCACCTCCTATCTACCTTTTTGGGAGATTATTATATGTTTATGTAAAAGAGGAAGAGAACAGCACAGACAACAGCAAAAATCGTAAATCCTCTTGGGAAAAGGCTTATCCATATTTCCATATTTATTCATATTTCCTGGAGGCATGTGGCAACAAAAGACGGTCTAAGCTGAAGCACATGCAGGAGCCAAGCACAAAGCAAAGCCCAAACCCAATGTGGTATACCCTGTGGAAGGGTTTAATTACAGGCACATTCTACCACAAAAATACATCACTGATGTAGAATGCCTCCATGTTATCACCATGTGACTTTTTGTCAGCTTCTGTTGGCGTTTATGTCACCAGCATTGCCCAGTGCCTTGTGAACACCAAAATCCTCCTCCTCAGTATACTTTTCTCATGAACCATAATTAGCTAAAGAGTAAATACCTTACAATAGGATGGTCCTTTGACTCTTCTCAGTCCCAAAGGTCCCAACTCAGGCCTGTATTGTCTGTATCTATAAACTTAAAGACACAATATAATGTCATTTCTCCTGAGTTTTCCTGCTATTTTTAAAAATTTCTTGCTTTTGAAGAGATGTACGTTGTGTTGTAGTTATTCCTTGGATTGAATTGTTGAAGAACATAACATTTCTATTCCATTATTTTTTTTGTCTCTTAAGACTGCCATCTAACTCTCCTCCTCACTTTCAGGTTCAACAGACTTCTCAGGAAAACTCAGTTTTAACTTTTCAGTCGCAGTGTAATGCTCTGTTGAATTTCCATTGTTCGAAAATAAAAGGAAATACTGACTGCCATACACAAATACAAAAATGGTATTTTATCAAACACAATTAAGAATATTAGTTCCATACAGTAAAATATCATCATCATTTTTACAGTGTCCTCGATTAATAATAATATTAATAGTAATTAAAACAACAATAATAATAATACTGTAATAAAAAGTGTGTATTCTAAAGAGCCAAACAGGGCCATGCAGGATATCATGGTTCAGAACATCTCTCTTCAACTGCTTTTTTCCATAGGAATCAGATCAAAAGCAATTACATTGGCTTTTTTTTTTTTTTTTTTTTTAATGCATTATGCTATTTTTTGGCTTCTGATATCCTCTTTGGCAGTTGTTCTGAGTAGGGATTGAGAGTTCAAAGGAAGATAGAGCTATTTTGTCAAAGCAGATCTTAGTGATGCAGAGGAATTTGAGAGTGAAGTAGTTTTTCTTGCTGCTACCCAAATAAAGGTATGCAAAGAAACTGTAGCATGCAGCATCCTGAAATGTCACACAGCTTTATCTTACCCAGTCATCATTGTGTTAAACTAAAACTGCAAAGGGAAAGAAAAGGTGCCAGACTTGTTTAATGTTAGGGATCTTACTGCTCACATTTTATACCTTGGTTACATTGTTCTTTAGGCCAGAGTTTCATAGTGAGCAAAGTTTGTAAACTTTGCAGAATGGTTTTAAGACTGCTGAGGTTTTGTGTGAGCGTGTGTGCTTGTACAGACAGCTTTGCCTGTTCACATCTGTGCGTCAGTACTTCAAAGTGGAATTGATTTTAGACAGCATATAGATAAGATAATGAAGTTGCCTTCTTTGACATCTTTTTTTTTTTACGTCACTGTGTAATTGCCCAATACTTTGTGTTGATCGATTTGCAGCCTGTAGTGAAAATGTCACTATAATGTGAAGGCTGTGTAAGTCCTCAGGTGGTAAGGACAGTTCTTCTGATAACAGGCCATATAATTTCATCTGATAAATATATATTTAGACGATGCTTGATGGCTAAGTGCACCAGTGTACCAAAAAAAAAAAAAAAAAGTCTTACCCATAATGATTAATTCATCTCACTTAAACATTTATACTTTCACTTTTTTCCTAGCTCTTGGTTCTAGCCATGCATTTCTCTGCTGGAGTAAATGACTATCTAATCTGAGGAGTCTGTTCATGTGTAGCTACTTAAAAACCATAATCAGGTCACATCTTAACCTTCTCTTTCATAAAATAAATAGATTAAGTGCTTAAGCTTTTCATTCTGAGGCACATTTCCAAACCTTGACTAATACTATTTAGCTGTTCTCTGAACTGTTTCCAAATAGTCAGATTCACATTTTAAAACTGATACTAGTACTGACCTCTTAATTTCAGTAAGGATCTAACTAATGTTGTATGAAGTACAAGCATTACCTCAGTATTATGTGTAAGCTAGAATGGCTTCAGTTGCAGCATCTGCAGATGCTCCTCTTGTTTGGTTGATTAACCACAATCACAGCAGTCTCTTTGAATTCATAGCTGTCTCTGATAAGGTTACCCTGCCATAACTCTGTCCCTCACGCTTTCCTTGAGAAGATGTGACTTTGCATTTGGCAGTGGTCCAGATTTTTCTCAGGAAAAATGTGTCTGTATACAGTAGTTGATTCAGTCCATTTTCTCTCAGTACCTGGGAGCTAAAACCATGCCATAACAGTAGAGGTACTCTAGTTGCTGAGTAATACTAGCAAACTGATTCCTTTAATTCTAAAGTGCTGGAAAGTTCTGTGTGTGATCTAAGCAAATAGGGTCCAAGAGAAGCCCTGAAAATGATCAGGTTTGGGAGATAGCTGAAACCCTTTTTGTATTTAAAGCATACTGAAGTACAAGGCTAATCTCCACAATGCAAAGTTCTCATTCCTAATTGAAATGGCTTTGTCATTGCTAGGTAGCAATTCTGCATGAACTTCGGCAACAGCAGAAGAAGTTTGCAGATGCCCGAATATTCAGAAGTTGAATTGACCTGATTCATTGGCCCGATTCTGCTCCCACGGAGTTTGTGCTCAGCTTTAGAGAAGCTTGTTGTGGTCAATGGCAAAGACAGTTCATCAGGCTCGACATGGAGCCCCCATGCATGATGGTTTACTCTGCTGAGAAGCACATATTGAGTCTTACACCTGCAATGAATTCACTTTGAGCTAGGTACATCAGAACCTTAGGCTCTTTTGAAGATCCAACCTGTGCTGTAATTGGAGAATAAGAAGTTTCTCCTGACATTTACGCAGTGTTAAGTCCTTTAAAATCTATTTTAAAATGTTCAGTGATTATTAAAATCAGTCTTTTAGAATACTTATTCTTGATGCAGAGTGGGCAAATAGACATCTATACATATGTTCACATGCAAACATTTCCACACATAAATACACACGTGCACGCAGTGTAACTTCTGCAAAGCCACTACTTTTTTATAGCCAGGTGCATACTAGGCTTCACTGATCCATTGTAATGCCAGTGGGTTCCATGGACAGCCTTTTGTGGAGCTGTTGTTGTTGCAGCACTGTGATTATGCTGTATTTGATACTCTCAGTGTGGGCAGAGGTGACAATGACTGTGAAGTAAACACTTAACGGTGTTTAGTCAGCTGTGTATTAAATGTTATGTCTCACCACACCGTATTGTTTGGAGATTTCCATTCTTGCTGGCACTAACATGCAGTGGCTTGGCTTTAAAAGAAGATACAAGTAAACAAAGCATTTTGTATCGAAGTATCAAAGACCAAAAGTGGAATGTGTATGTGAAATATTTGTTTGCCTGTCATTTGTTGGAGGAGGAGAAAGTTTAACAATTACAGTAGATTCACATCAATGGGTCACAACATGAAGCTGTTGGTATGTGAAACTGAGGTGAAACTAAATTTATTGATCTGTTCAAATTTAATCATCTTGCAGAATTCAGGTATGGGACTTCCTCTCCTTGTTTATAGGGTCAAAACCAGAGCCAGCAGAGTTCCTCATCATCTTTCTTGAAGGATTTGTTTGTGTTGTGGTGGAGTTTCCGTAGTTTTTCCTTAACTAGAATGAAGGATAAATTTTCAGATCTGTAGCTACTAGCAGGGAAATACCAGCAATGAGTATCAACAAAATTTGAATATAGTTACAGTGGTCTGTGCATCATCTTATTTTGGATGGAAGTCATGGTTGTTTTGGTTTTTTTTTCCTTAATTATTAGGGAGTGTAATAAATCTCTTGTGTGAAAGACTGATTTTCTGAACTGTAGGATGACTGTCTTTTCTAGTGTCTCTTACTGAAAACTTTCATCATCTCTCAGGGAATCTAGTGCAATGTGGCTAAGTGAAACAGTGAAATTTTGATAAAGCAGAACTGTTTGCTGTGTTGATTAACTGGATGCATAAAATTTTTTATAATTGCCACCACTTTGCCCTGGAGCCTGGCTGTGACTTCCATTGTGGCTTTGGAAGGTGGGACATGGCTGCTTTTAGACCCAGATTTTGGACCAGACCAAACTGCATGTGGATAGAGAAGGGCCAGATGAATCTGAAAGTAACATTTTCTGCAGTGTTTTGAAAGTTCATGTGTTTTCTATGCATCTTTTTGAGCTATAGTAACTTCGGGTTTAATTTTTGCTAGACCAGCAAGAATTTGGATTTAAAAGTATGTGTGTGTTGCCTCTGGAGGAGTTGATTGGTTTCTGAAGAGATCCACCCCCTTTATGACACCAGCTTCTATCATTTGGGGCTTGTGCCCTTGAAGTGATGCTAGTGAGGGGAAGCTGCTGGGGAGTTCACAGATCCAAGTAGTGGCTGAAGCTGTAGGCTTGGCTTCACTTGTACTTTAGTTTGTTTTGGCTGATGAACTGAGTTTGCTCAAGAAGTTTTTGCATCTTTCACTTCTGAGGTGTGCTGGCTGTTGGAGTAAAAGACTAAGATGGTCAAAGACTCTCTGTCCTCATCCCTCTCTCACAAAATCACGTTGTATGTGAGTGAGAGAGGAAATACTGCCTTTCAAAGACAGCAAAATTTGCAGAAACAGAAAATAAAACCCCAAAATGTTTCTGCTTGGGAAACAAAGCTAATTATAATGCAAGTGTATATAGTCAAGAATAAGCTTTTGAATAATACGTCTGAGTAAGACATGCTTTCAAAATTATTGTAAAGTCTTGCAAACCCCCTTTTCCATGGCAGCATAGGAATACATGTCCAGGAAAACACGTACCAGATATTAACACTTTGTTCTGATCCTCAGCTATGTACCATGTTTTTTGTGACAGAGGTTTCCGTTGCAGTGTTATGTCCTGAAGGAATGTGCTCTCTTCCACTGAGGATAAGGTACGTGTTAAATAGATTATAAAGTTTACAGGAATGGATTTTTATCGCCGTGTTCATTAGTCTGGCAGATGCATCCAAGTCTTTCCCCAACAGATAGCTGTCTGGTTTCTCTTCCTTCTCACTGCCTAAGAATAAGCAAGGAAAACTTAGGTTTACAAACCCCTTGGGTAAGTCTTATGGAAAAGAAAAACTATTCCTATCAACTGTAGTTAAGCTCTTCTCAGAAAGTATGATTAGCTTTTATTTCCACCCTTTCTTGTTCCTTAGCACGGCACCTTTTTCTTACTTTATCCTAAATATGGTCTGAACGGTAATCATTGAACTATTTGTTCTGAGCAGCAGTAGTGGAGAGAATAATACGGCTGATTTGCACATGGATTTCTTGCTCTTTTTCTATAGTTCTGACAGTTTACTTCATGGACTGCATTTGAAATGTAAGCTTTTATAGGGTCCTTGATGAACTGCCTGAACCTGTGGATTTGCTTAAAAAAAAACAAACCTACTCCTCTTTCAGACAAAATTTTTTTCCTGTGCTTAGTGGTAAACCAGTATATATGAAGCACTTGAATAATGCCCTGTTATGCAAATGGTAAACAACAATCTCTTACAGAAATATATTTTCTAGAAGAAAAGGGGCATTTTGAAATGAAAAATGTGTGAAGTAAAAGAATAATTCACTAAGACTACTAGCTTTTGGTTAAGTGTTGCTTGGTTTATATAGGTTGCTCTGTTAAGAACCTTTCCCTGGGCTATGTTTTTTCCTCATGTGGAGCCCAACGCTAGTGTCCTTGGGCTACTGCATGCCAATAATAGTAGCAGTAGTAGTTTAAGTGATTATGGCAGCTCTGAAGGTTACAATAAGGTTTGGTGCTTCAGCAATACAGAGAAGAAATAGTAAACCATCTCTTTTCCTTTGTGCTTTGACATATTGCTGCCAACTTTTAACACACTGTTCCTGAATAGTGTTTTCATTGTTATTTTAAAACATTAAGATCTGTAGAATGAAGTAAGTGTAGTAACACTTAGTAAGAATATTTGGAAGATTTTACTCAGATTTTATTTAGCATTTGGCACAAGGCAGAGTCTACATGCTTTGGTACAAAAGGTATTCTTATGTGCTCTTAATTATTATAAAATATTTTTCATCACTCAGGGGGATTCATAGCTGTAGTGGTTTGGTCCAAGATACTCATTACTGTTTATCTTCTGTGAGATAAGAATTAGGAGAAATGCAAAGCAGGCACCAAACTTGAAAGAATATAAAGAAGTTTATTAACAGACCTAAAAGAAGAAAAAAAAAACAAACCACACCTTCAGAACTCTTCTCCTCCCCCCACCTTCCTCCCTTCTCCTACTGACAATGTAAAAAGACAACCCTTAAGATGTTCAGTCTCTTTACCACTTCCACAATAACCCTGTTCAGTCCATTTTAGAAGAGGAGTCTCTCTTGCTCATGCTATGAACACAGTGTCACAACGAGACAGCCGCCCACTTCCAAATAACTTTGTTCAGTCCATTTAGGAAGAGGAGTCTCTCTGCCTGCGTGTGAGTCCCTTCCCCCGACTTGCAGCTTTTCCCACAACTGCTTTCGAGGGTCCAATCTTGAGCTACTGGGGTACAATTTTAAGGTTGAGCCATTCAGAAACAGAAGTTCTCTTCACCCATCTCTGGGAGCATTTAATCTCTAAGAACAGAGGCCCTTCTCCTTCCCTCGGAGCAAAGGGTCTTCCTCATCTTCATCTTTAGGACTATCTCTGGAAGTATCTCTAGGAACTGAAGTTTTCTCCTTTCCTATTTGGAGCAAAAATCCTCATCACTTCCATCTCTCCCTGTCCAAACTTCTCATGAAATTACAGCTGCGTCAGCATCTGCCTATCTCAGCGCAGGTGCTTTTGCTTACGAGTTGAACACTCCACCCCCCATATCTACATTAAATTACAACGGGATACTCTGACATATCGTAGCTTCACAACAGAATTTCAGCTTTAAGCATCTCCTCTTTCTCTTCCCTCAGGTTTTCAGCTCTTCACAGTAATAAATGGGTTAATCTCACCTCGGCCTTGCAGCTGGAATTTTGCTTATCACAGTGGAGGGGGGGGGAGCTGAGCCGCTCCAGCTGCCCACAGCAGGGCTGTGGGGGTTCCATGGGTGGAACAGGGCTCATCGCCTCCAGGATGGCCGTGGCCTGGCCCGACCTGGCCTGAGCAGGGGCCCGCAACCACCTGTCCCAGCACCAGAAACGAGAGAGAGAAAGTCTGCCTCAGGGTTTCTATTCTTAAGTGTGCATCACAGAGGCGGTCACAACTTTAAGTGGCTTAAAGAATTGTCCATATTCAAACTGGCCAGCTGATAGGTTCTATCAGTTCCCAGAGGAAACTGTAAGCACCCCTTGGCAAGGACATCCCTTCCGGGACTATGCTTGCTAACCTATGACATTAGCACATGGTGTTTAACCATAGAGGTCTTACTCTAGAACTTTATTCTCTGTGAAATTACTTAGGTCTTTTCCACACCCTCTTTTCTAGAAATCAGGGAGCTGGGTAGTGCATAGCCGTGAGATTAATCCCTTATCCAAACCACAAATGCTGTGCTGCTCCTGTCACTAAATGGAGAGAAGGCACTGGACGGGTTGTAGAGATCTGCAGGCGAGATGTCCTGTCATGTTTGCTTCGTGCTGTTGGCTGTTCATGCAGAGAAGAGGTGGTACCATGGTCTGCCTGGCCATACCAACTGGCACACAGGGCAGGTTAGGACCATGCCAGGCTCCCCTGCTTCTGCTCATGCTGCAAAGAGCCAAGAGAGAGCCATTACATGGCACCTTGAGTTACAGCTATGGCTCTGCCTCATCCTTTTCTGCTTTTCTTTTCCCCTATCTTTTATTATGGAATAATTTTGATTATTCTTAAGTAAGTCTAACACTAAAGCTGGAGAGTTAAATAACGCTAATTTTATTTGCTATTTTACCAGCATATCTTTACTGGAATTGAGAGTTATGTTTTCATAGTCTCTTCTGTCTGTAGTTGTATGGTGGCAAGGATGATGATCATCATTTTTTCAGGTATGCAGTAGGGTTTGTTAGAGACAGGTGCTGTTATGATGTGGTAAAAGTTGAGAAATGCTGGGAAATCATTGCTTTCTGAAGGATAGATAAAGTATCACTTCATAAATTGACAGCAGTTTGTTGATAGTCATCTATTTATTTATTAATTGGAAGATCAGCAGTTAACATGATTCACCTAAGAGCAGGCGTAGAAGAGGGGAGGTTTGAATTTGAATTTGTCAGTATGCAGGGCTCCAGGTTGGGGCTTAATATGAATTATGTTCTCATTGTGAGGTGCTAGAGCCAAATACTACAGAAGTATGAAAGTCATTATCAAAATCTGTTGTACTGCAATGCTTCAGTAAAATGTGGCAATCCATGCAACCTGTGAGTATCCTTCTGAGGACAGAATATGGTCTTAAGACTACGTATACATCTTGGGTTTAGATGTCACAAACTATTTGAGTTTCTGATTACACTGGGTGTAATCATATCCTCTTGATGTGTGTGTGTGTGGACATATAGTTTACATTTACTGGGGAAGAGAGTATGCTCTCCTTGCTGCACACATTTGGTTGTTGGTATGTTAATGGAAGCCTTTGTATAAATTGAGTGGAAAATATGAGTCATAGTTTCCTTTCTTTCTCCCTGTATACCCTGCACAATAGTAAGGAAGGCATATTACTGTTTAATACAGAGTGCTCTTCAGAATCAACATTCCTTAGCATATAGCTTCTTCCTGTCCTTTCTGCAGTGTAAATTACTTTATCAGATTATCAGAGGGAGGATGGAGGAAATAAATTAGTAATGAAACAGTTAAGCAATGACTTCTGAAGTGTTATTCTCTTACTGTGTCTGTAAAATGCAGGAAGTTGTAGTCCCCATTCTATAATGCCACATCCAAGGACACTTGTTGGACCTCTAACTTAGCCTACAAAAGGGTGAAGAAAGCTCTCTGTCCTTTTAAAATGCTTTATTATTTATTGTCAGCTGACTTTTATACCACAGATGGTGATCTTGTAGCTGTCAAGGTATTTTTGACACGTGTAGATACTAGTATTTGTACTGGTGACCTAGAAGCTCTTCTTTCTTTATCACCTGAGAGGTGTTAATACGCCACGTGCGAATGACCGTAATTAGAACATAGTGCCCAATGAGTATGTAAAGAAGCAAAGAACAAAAAGTACCCTTGTAAAAAAACATTATTCAAATTACTCCTTTAGGACTAAACCAAATTTTCCTTCCAGCTCTGTGCATCAGAATGAATTGCAATCTGTGTGAAAAACCATATGCATGAGTTGAGCAGAGCTTGAAGCACCTTTGGCTTAGACTCTGTCTTCTTGCAGAAAAAAATCAGTCAAAAATACTGCTGTGTATGCAAATGAAAAATATTTTACAAAGCATCTGGAGATAGATCTATTAGAGACTTTCTCCTCAGCTTGTTACTTAGAGTTTAAATCATCATTAACATTGTATGAAACATTTTTCCTGAGGAAAGCAAAACCTGAGGTAGCACAAATATGGTTATTGGGACAGTGTCATCTATCCAATCCTCACGTGCAAGAAGGTTAAAGATAGGGCCAAAGCCAAAGTGATTATTTCCACTAGACTTTAGATGAAGGAAGAGGCTTTCTGTGTACCTGTGTTCTCGTTCCCCATTTTCATTTAGAAAACTAATATCTATCAAGTCACAAAAGAATGTAAATGATACATTGATACTGCCATACTTCTGCCTGAATCAGTCAGCTGGTTTAAGGCCTGGACAGAGATGTCTGTGGCAGAGTTTTCTGTCATAAACAGAATCATTTTTTGGTGATGACAAGGCCATAGACATAGAAAAAAACCACAAAGGAACTTATCTTTCCTCTTTCTGTGCTTGGCTTGTCACTTGGATAAGTGCAGCTTTCATCTACAGCTGGCATTCTGGTGAATGCTAAGGTTATTCTCCCTCTCACTTCTGCCTTGAAACATGCTTACTAAAGGGGAAACAAGAACCCAACCCAAGAAAGCCTATACGAATGCGTACAGAATGCAGACATAAAAAATACGTAATGTAAGTAAACATGTGATTTGGGGTGGTTTGATGATGTAGCAATTACAGCTACAATTAGTCTTTCACTATTTTTTACTGTTCATATGTAAGCTTTATCATTAATTGGAAATGCTTTTTAGACATCAAAAATTTTAAACCAGATTGTAGGGTCTTTATTCTTAGTGTTGAATAGGACGTCGTTCAGTTGAGTGATTTCATTTGAATGTGCTTTTGAGAAGTAGAGGCTTGGCAACAGACTTGAGAAAGCAGTAACAGACATAAAATAAATAATCATTTTCATCATGTAATATTGTTGGTTTTCAAAAGAGTTTATTTAAAAACAGAACATGTGTTTTTTTTAAATTAGCATCTCTTTGGGTTTTTTGTTTGTTTTTCTATTCTTTTTTTATGGCTAAAGAACTCAACTGAAAACCAGATAGGCAATGTTTAGAGGGGGCTAGGGAGGGGGGAGGGTTCACAAAAAAGGACCCTTCAAGATATAGATACTTACCATAAGGTAAAAAACCTTCATATCACTGAGGAGCATGCCAAAGAGAAATAAAGCTGTGATCATGGAAACTGCTGTACTGTAGTTCTATATGAAGCAGAGAGATCTGTTTTGCACATTCACGGCAAATCTCCCCTAATACCTACAAAACACCTTGGTTCTTTCATTGGTGGGTTAAAGAAGGACTTGTCTTCCTGTTCTGTTAAGAGAAGTTTTATCCACCGTTAGTTGTCCAGGGAAGTGCATCACAGGAAAGACATTATTCACAGTTGTCCAATACTTTTATTACATTTCCTTTTAAAAATTTGTCTTTTTATTTCTCTCTGTGTTACGATGCAGTTTAAACCCAGAAAAGCAAAGCAAGCTAAGTCTCTGTGCATAAACCGGAAGGAACTTAGAAGGTTCAGAATATCCCCAGAAACGAGATTAAAACCAAACGAGGTTAGATGTTGTTGCCAAAAAATGGATGTATTTTATTTAATATTAGAGAGGCAAAGAGAAGGAAAGAGAACAGAAAGAGAGAAAGAAATAGAAAAAGAAGTGTGTGTGGGGGGTGGGGGGACAGAGAGAGGTGACAGGGGTTAGGTGGAAGCAGATCACCCCTCCGAGGGTCCCAGCAACATCTCATTGCTCCCCTCCATCTGGTCTGCTGGTGGTGAGGGTCCCCCATTGCCGCCGTGGCCACACCGCCACACCACACACCACCACACCACACACCACCACACCACACACCGCCACACCACACACCGCCACACCACACCACACCACACACCACACACCGCCACACCACACACCGCCACACCACACACCGCCACAGCACACACCACACACCGCCACACCACACACCACACACCGCCACACCACACACCGCCACACCACACACCGCCACACCACACACCACACCACACACCACCACACCACACGCCACCACACCACACACCGCCACACCACAGGCCGCCACACCACACACCATGCCGAAGAGTGCAGAACTCCGTGGATTAATACACACTTTGGGCCAGGTGGGAATGTCCACGTGCCTCTCTTGCAGGTGCCAGCTTGACACACTGTCCCTTGCAGCACTGAGGGTCTGTTGCATCATCTCTGGTGCTCTGGTGCAGGGTCTGGGGACCGCTTTGAGGGGGGCCCCTGTGATGGGCCATGTCACCCCCTTCTGCTGTGGATAAGCTTCCCACCCCGGTGAGGAGCCCTCAGCTGGGCTCCTCTGCACAGTGGAGGGTGGGCAGTCACTGCACCTCTGATCAGAGGCTTTTTCCCAGATACCCAGAGCCTCTCTTCACTCCACCCTTTGGTGCAGGAGGTCTGTGCCAGCCCTGCAGCTGATAGCCCTGGGGCTGTGGTCCTCATCTTGGAGGTGTTAAGCCTGTGCTCAGTGAATGTCCCCAGCCCTGAGTGGTTACTTTATCTTATCTTATCAGCGAGCGGTGTAAGGCCTCAGTCAGGGCCCCATCCAGGGTGTGGTAGTCTTCTTCGCAGCTTTTGTAATATAGTTTTAAAAGTCTTTTAAGAAAATGTTTAAGTCATAAAATACAATATTTCAGTCTCTGACACTGTTCATCCAGTGTTAAGAAAATATGGAACTTCAAGTGTCATCTTGTGAACTCATTTATTTTTCCTGTCTTTCGGAGCCATTTTTTATTCATAGGTAAACTTGTGGAATCATTCTACTGACAGAAATGGGACATTTTTCGATTAATGTGGTCATCAACCAAGAAACGAAGTTCATTGTGCTTCTTGACTAAATGCTGTAGAATCAAGTTCTGACTTACTTTAAATGTATGGTTATCTTAATGCCTAGCCTGACTAAAGGATTTTTGTGCAGAGTGCTGTCTGGCATTTTGGATATGCCTTCAGCCCCAGGCATTGATGATTCACCATAGAGAAGACTATTCTCCACGAGAGTATTTGACAGCTGATAAAGCAGAACTTTAGGAGAAGAAATTTTTAATAATTTACGGATGTCCTTTACTGCATTGGTTGCCATTTCCTTTAGAAAAAAAATAAAAGGTGTAAAATTATAATTTATTTTCGGGTATGGGGATCCAGACTTTCAGGAGTAATTTCTTACAGAAGTTAAGATTCAAGGGCAGTAGTGCCTACCTAACAATTCAGAGAAACTGGTTACAATGTTGTAATGAGCTGAGAAATGAACTAGTTCGAAGTATTTCATTTTGTTGAAAAAGTACTGGTTTTGATACTAGGATCAACTGAGACAAGGGAAGTGAGAAAGGTGAGAGAGTGGATACTGACAGCTGAATGGGGCCAGCAGGTTGCTCAAATGGAACTGTGAAGGACTTCTTTTTGCCACCAATATTTTATTTTAGAACAATATTTGTGGCCCAGCTGTTACCATGAGAGCTGTACAGCTTTATGTATACACAGCCTTTGATGGAATTGAGAAAATGAGCACTCATACCTTAGGAGAAATTTTATAATCACTGTGAATAATTGTTATTTAAAAGATTCTCTATTACAAGAATTTTTATTGCTGTCTGTTTCTTCTCACAGGACCTGAAGTGAACCTAAGTGTACTTTATTCTAACATGGTTTGTGAGTTTTAATAGATGAGATTTGATTTTGCCATTTTTTAATTTTTAGTTAGAAAAATTAAATACACAACTGTAAAGCAACCAGAAAAATAATTGAACAAAAAGCTTGAAGTGATGGTTAATTTGAGGCCTTACATAATTCTTCATTCTACTTTGTTTTGTTTTTTTTTTCACTTACTTCCTGACATGATATATGGATTCAAGTTAACTTTTCTTGTTTCGATAGCTCGAATGTGGTTTTATTGATCCAGTGCAGCAGTGATACTGCTCCCCCTACATAAAAGTAAACAAACAATCCTGCCAAAGACACACACATATGCAAAACCCCAACAAACCAATACTACCTCCCCCCCCCCAAATCAATCAAACAAATAAACAAAAGCCCTGCAACACAAGAGTCATCAGAAAAGAACCCCAAACCAACCCCTCTATAGTAGCTCTCTCTATAACACTGTGTCTTTCCTGGTGTAGGAGGTGGGATAGTGATGAACAGGGTGGCTTGGATGCTGGAAGAGCAGCATGGAGAGCTTTCTGGGCTGTCACCAGGCATTAAGCTAAGCTCTCCTGCACTGGACAGATCTGCTGGGAGTGGGCAGGATGCTTGCCTATCCACTGGCTGCCAGGCCGATGTGATAGTGGCAGGAGGGCTCTCCCTCCTTCCTGGGGCTGCTTTTCACAGGTGGGGGAGGGTTTGTCTCTGAAGTCTCTACCCTGGGCTGGCAGTTTTTGCTGTCCAGAAGAGAAACAGTAAAATTCATGTTCTACTGAAGATGATTGTCATTTTTCTTGCTTCTGTCTTTTGCCCACTGTCTGCCAAGCTGCCTGGACCCAATCCAGTGTTTTAATGAGCTGTAATGGGATGGAGCTTCTTAGTCTGGCTTTTTCCCTTTGCAGCTCTTTGAAGTCCTTACCTGGGAAACCATCTGCTCTGACAAAGTCCTTAGATCAGCAAGGGTCAACAGACAACTGCTGAGGCCAGCCTGTCCTGGAGCCATGTGGGGAACCACTCTTGAGCTGTCTAGCCTCTCTTGACCATAGAAAAGTTCTGAGAAATGAAGACTTTGTTTAAAGAAAAACTCTGTCAACACATCACTGCTTAATGGCAGTTGTATCTGAAGGTCTGTGCTTTGCTGCAGTCACTCTGACGTGCACAGTGTCAAAAAATCCTTTTAATGAAACTTAGAGCTACTGAAGCAACAGGTTAATTGTTTCCAGAACCCACATGACAAATTATCTCAGCTGTAGACTCTTTTTGGCTGCATTCTCTTTGCAGTGGATGAACAGTACAAAAAGAAATTGCAATAATTGCTAAGTCACCCATTCTCTCTGAAGAGAATGGGTAGAAGAATTGTATTTGGGAAGAGTACAGGGAAGTAAAAGGTGATGGGAGATTATGACCAAGAAATGTGGAACAAAGTTCTGTTAACGAATGGCTATCCAGGCTTTTTGGTGTGGTTGGAAGGCAGTGAAGGTATAGGTACTTGCCTGCAGTTCACCTTGTGACAAAGCTGGTGGAAAATAATTGGGAATCTGCAGCTAGTTTCCTATATTAGTTTTGAAGGTGTGGTTAACAGCCATAGCCAGTGTTGTGACAACTTAAGATATTGAATTAACACATCTGAAAAAAGATTGTTGTTTAATGACAGTCCTGAATGATCAGATATGAGTGTAAGTAAGGACTGGGATAAAAGACCTCTCCTTGCCGGAGAAGTATTCTGTGCATCTTGAAAAATTGCATTTGTAGCATATTCACATAATTTGCTCCTTAAAATCTTATTTTAAAATTAGTCTCTTTTAACCTATAATTTGATGTTCCAGTTAGTCTCTAACTAACCTTTCAGTTCCTGGTTACTGTAATGTACAGGAAAACATAAACTGAAATCTTGTAGATAACACTGACTGGAAAACAGAAAACTGTCTCATATAGCATCTGGAATAATCTGTTCCCTCAAATTTATATGTGGAACAGAGTATAAATCAAAACTATACAGAATTTTTCAGCACAGCCAAACCAAAAAACCTGTAATAGAAAAACTACCTGAATTCAACATGAGGTGCTAAAATCAAAGAAAGGTTTTATGGAAGAATTCTGTGTGAAAAAATAGAGTTAAGTATCAAAATGCTGCAAAACCTGAGTGTTTTCTTCAGCCTGATTAGGTTGCCATTTCAGTGGCTGAGCTAGAATTTCTTGTTTAATGTAATGACATAAGAAAGGAAGAGGATTATGAATACAAGTTGAAAATCTCTTTTCAGTAACATTATTGCCTTGTCAAGCAGTAAGACTGTATTTATCACACTTTCTCCTTAGAAATATTATCTGGGTGCTGAAAGGTACTGACTTAAATTTTGGCAGAAACAGACTTGATTAGCATTCTAATTAGGATGAGTTGTGGCTATTTTTGCAAATAGGGAAAATTACTGAAAACACATTTCCAACTGGAAATTACTTTTCTAAAAAATAGAATTATTTCTTTGATGCTTGTCTTTATTTTGTAGAGGAGAAACTTGATACATATGCTAGTTAATTTTTGTCACTTAAACTGTTAGCAACTTACCATCTGAGTGTGGCCTGGTATTTGTGGTTTTTCTTTATTTTTCAAAAAGTAAGCAAGGAAAGATAAGCAGACTGGTTTTGCTTTTTTGAATCTTTGTTGCAGGATCAAATTTTTATTAGCTAATGGAAACATTTTGAGCATATTTTTTGGGTAATTTAGTAAACATTTAGAGTTCTCATCCCATTAGAAACTGAAACACATTAATGGAATGTAATGTGACAGCTTAATGAGGCAGTATCTATTTCACCTGCTAGTCATTTCTTTCCCCATAAAGAACATTGATAAGTTTCAGACTTGATTCATTTTTTGACAACAAGCTTTATTCACGTGTTTATTCCGTTGGCAGCATTTGCTTCAAAATATCAGAGAAAAGAAAGAATTGAGTATTATTTATGCTATGTACTAGCAAAGCCTTTTAAGGAAAATTACTTTGCAGAAGGCTTTGCTTATTTTTTTTATTTTTTAAGCTCTTCACTAACAGAGTTTGAGCATCAGAAATACAAGATTTTTTGGTGTGCTTCACATGAAGGCTGGAACAGGAATTAATTCCTGACTTTCATTACCTTTGAGGTCGAGTTGTGTTGATATCAATCCTGGATTCAGTTTGGGTTTTTTCTTTTTTTTTTTCTTTTTTTTTTTTTTTGATGGGTAATGTAATCAAAAGTCTGTAAAGTAGTATTTATGATTTCTAAATTACGTGATTAATTTCTTCACTTTGTAGCAGCAGAGAAACGATTAGTTCTCAGGAATGTTCCAATAATGTTATCAGTTGTGACACTCTCTCTATTTATCTATTTATCTATTGATAAAGTATGAGGTTTTGTTTGGTTTCCAGATACTTAATAATCAGTTGGAGTGTAACACACTGTAGGCAGCAAACAAAGCATATGTTCCTTTACCTTTCCTGCACAATATGACTTCTGCAATGTCTGGAGGTGATTAAGAATATGGAAAACAAGTTCTCATGAATATGACCACATCTGTCTTTCTAACCAAATTCTCCTATGGGGTTTGAAATTCCAGCATTCTGAGCTCCTTAGAAACCCTTTCAGTAACTGAAGAATTTTTCAGAGCAATATTTAATGGGTTATGTTTAAAGAAAATGTCATGTATTGTGGCAAAACAGAAGGGAAATAGTGTCTCAGTCATCAGCTACAGGGGCATTTCATGCTTCCTTCCTCAGTAAAATCACTGGTGATTTTAACTGCAGTTTTCTTTAAGCAGATATAAGCAATTGCTTGATCTTTTTTTTTTAAACATTTCCAAAGGACTAAGATTAAATAATTTTTAAATCCAAGTTCTCTTCATTTGTCTAGTGTATCTTAATCTGTGACACTCAGGTCAAGTGGAAGGTTAGCTTCTATTGTGGAATTAACTCCTCTATGAGACAGTGTTACAGTGATTAAATACTGCTGTAAGTTCCTTCTCTTTCTGCTCTGGAGTATGTGTGCAAAATAAAGCTCTGCTTTGATTTAGTGTTTTTATTTCCTTGCAGTCACAAGAGCTCCTGAATGGATGGATATGCTGCAAATATAAGGAGTTTGTTACATCAGTCCTGAGCAGCCAGATACTGTCTCGGTGCTGATCATAGAGAAAAACAACAGCTTGTTTGTCATGAGTTATGCACACTGATGGCTCTGATGTGGAAGGCCAGTGTTCTGCAGTGCCACAAAACGGGCAGTCAAGTTCCGACATGGAATTCTGCTGTTTTCTACCAGTTTTCTGCTATTAGTATTATCTACATTTCCGTTTTCAGGGAAAATTAGGTAGCTGAATAAGCTTATTTCAGAATATGCAAAGAAAGAACAGCCCTTTGAGGTACTGTGGGTTTTCTCTGTGGATCCAGCTCTAGCATTTCACCAAGTGACAGAGCACATTGTCTCACATGGAGCCCCTTGCAGTGGGTAAGAGATTAATGTATAACTTCTGCGACTCTTCTGAACACCAAGGTACTGGTATAAATTCAAGACCAAACTAAATTTTTGTCAGTTTAATGCTATTAACATTAAATGGATTGTTTTGAATTAATTTCCTTATACTGATATATAAAGGAGAACCGTGTGAGACTGCGTATCTGTCAGACTTTATTACAAGGGCTTGGATGTGCCCTGAAACATTCTTCTTAAATGTGAGACTGGAGCTTCTGAGACTATTATTGGTCTTCTTTGGTCTTTGATAGCAGTACTTCTAAAGAGTTTGTTGAAGGAAACAGTACATATTTTATAGTATTTAATAGTACAAAAGGTTAGGTTTCATGTCATTTATTTGAAAAATTTGTAGCAACTTCAGCATACATTTCCAATAAGGTGAGACACAAAGAATTGCTGGTTATAAATTTTTCACTAGGGAGAGAAAAGAAAACTCTATTGGTAGCTCAGTCAGCCTGGTGTGTAAGCAGGGAAGGCCCAGGAGAAGCAGAAGGAGACAGCCAGATGTCAGCTTGGTGGGGAAACTTTTATCCGTTTCTGTTCAGGTTATGGGCTGTTTCATGAGAGAATGAAGGGTAAACATATGGAATAAGTTTTGGGGAAGTTATTTTGAAGCTAAAAGCATAAATGAAGTCAAAAGACTTCATTTTCATCTAGGAAGATTTCTTTCTAGAAAATGGCAGTATTGAGGGGATGTTGTGAGAAAACAGGATGGCTGAATTAGCACCATCCCGAAGTAAGGAGATACTGAAGGCCAGATGGCCTTTTAATCCTAATGTTTGTGTGTCTTTTTTTTTTTTTTTTAATTCCTTGAATACTTGTGTTCTGAGGTATCCATCTCCAGCCTGGTTCTAGGGAAATGAAGTTAAAAGATGGGTAGTGTTGTTGGTTTGGTAACAACTGTATTGCTATGGAAAACAGAGTAGAGCAAATTTTGCTACTAGTTCACCTTTTATGGTCTGTTGAGATGTCATGAGCTGTGATATTAGTTTCAAAATATGACAAAACTGACAAGTTAACTGAGACTAAGGTTACTGTCCTTGGGCAACTGAAAGGAATTGCCCTTCACAAGTAGGGTACCATTCCACATTCCACATTAGGCAGAGTGCTGTAGGGAAGACTGTGCTGTATGGGATGGTTAGCAGGAATGTTCAGTATGGTGATCCATTTATTACTCAAGGAGACAGTAGGGCACCATTTTAAAAAGCTGTTCTCAGTGTTATTTTGGTCCATTTTGAAGGCTACCTATTTACATATTCCATCTCTTTCTTTGTCAGCTTCACATAAAATGCTATTTTGGTCTGATCCTACTCTGTTGAATACAACTTTTTGTTGTTGAATAAACTTTCCTATCAATGTAGTTTGCTCCTGTCTGAGATCACCCAGGACTTACATCTTAATTGTGCTTTGTTATAAATGTGATATAGTCAAAATGAGGAAAAATGAAGTATTCTTTCCTGCTTGGGGACCATCTCTCCATGGTGCTGTATGTTTCATGACTTAACTTTCAATAAAATTGTAGGGGGCTTAGTTTGGAATTAACAACCTCACATTCTTGTGCTCACTGAAGAATCAAAGAATTGATTTAGTTGTAGCTAAGGGAAAAAAGCTTCTTCACGTTAAGTGTTACAATTATACAGTGTTCTGTAGCGTGGTTCTCACATAAAAATTGTAGAAAAACAATGGTTTTTTTTTAACTAGCGCAAGGGTTATTAAAATCTGGACAGTTCATTATTGCTGTCTCTGGTTTTATTTTTTTTTTCTACCAGAAGCCTCTCTTGAATTGCAGTGTTTACATTCAGAGCCTTTGCTCACAAATGAAGACTCCCCGTAGTAGGTGATCCTATCCTTGTCCGACTGTGCTTTTACACTGAAAAGTATGAAATAAGAGCCTTAGTACAAACAGTACGAATAAATACACTTAGTGTGCATTGTAAAATCAGGAAATTTATGTTTGTGCTTAAGTACTAAAAGATCTCACTGTTTAATTGTTTGGAAACAGAGTGAAGAAAACTTTGTGTTCATGTCAGCTACTGTTTCTGGCCTCTTCTCTCATCTGGCCTTCCTTCCTTCAGCCTCATACCCTCCAAGGGCCTCGCACGGCTGCTTTCCTTGCATGTAATCTGGCCCTTGAGCTTTATTATTTTAAATTACTCTTCACTTACACAAGTCAAAATCTGGAATTCCACTTCCACATGTTTTAGGTCAAGAATGAGAGATAGGAATAACTTCCTAAAATTCAAGGGTGATTGTGTGAGATCTGAAAAGAGAGACTGGTGGTAGTGGAAAAAAGCCAGCACCTCACTGCTTTGTGAGCTGAAGCATCTAATTGTAACTAGAAGAGAAAAGTAAGTTAGGTGTCAAAATGTGTTTAGTATTCCTTTTTGTTGGTACTAAGGCAGCAATAAAAGATGTAGTCTTACATGATGATGGGAGAATCAGGAATAGTATTTGGTGTTTGTTGACTAAAGAAAATAGGATTTGAATGTAAATACCTCCCTAGAAAGAGACACTAATTATGTGGTTCCTTGGAAGAGGAGTTCAGAAAAGCTCTGCTGTTCGTGCCAGAGTGAGCCATTTAAGCCGTTATTACCATTCCCTCGCTGGTACAGTGCTCCAAAAGTCCTGATGAAATTACTCATTTGCTGAAGGTGCTTAGAGGCTGCCTGTAGCCTACTGAGGTCATTTGTGCAACCGATGGTGGCATCATGCTTGGGAATGCTGAAGGCACATAATCTGATCATGGACAGTGGGAGGGAGGGTCAGATTCCCTCTCTTTCCCTGGAGGAGGTGGCAGCTGGGAGAAGGCTGCCAAAGGTCCACTTGATTTGCTTCTCAACCTGCTGCAATGAGGTGCCTGTGGGAAGGTGAGTCTGTAGGAGAGAGTGGATGGAGGGCAGGAGCAGCTGGTTCCTGCTGTGCCTGCTCAGCCAGTGGGACTTGGATCTGCTGCTCCAAGGCCACCTGGCTTTAGAGTGTGAGCACGAGGCAACTGCTGAGGCGAGCACGGGCACAGCAGCGCTGACAGTGGCACTGAGGCATGGCTCTGCGCAGCACAGATTGGACACTGCTCAACTGCACTGCCTCCAAAATGGAAAGATGAGTTAGCCACCCTCCAGGGAAACTTCCTCTTACCTTTGTAGTGGTTTAAGTAGAAAATATCCCTACACAGGTTTGGCCTTGGGAAAAGTCAGAGGTTGAGATTGCACCTAGTTATTGCTGTTCATGCAGAAGTGAGCTCTTATTCTCTTGAGCACCTGAGCAGGTAACAGTCCCAACCTTAATCAATTAATCCATTTTATATTTTTTTTCCTGTGAAATAAACCAGGTGGCTTGATTCCCAGTTGCTTGGCTTTGATCATTAAACTATATGCCTTTTCAGACATATGAGTCTGAGTACCCTGTGATAGGCAAGCCAAGTAGATCAATGGAGCTGTGTTTTCTTGGAGTCTCTGTTAAGTTGTGGAATAAAACACAGCTTATTTTGAATTGAGGCAAAAAAATTATTTCTCCTTCACAGCGGTGAAGGGAATTGGTTGAGCACAGGTTTTGCTTCCAAAAGCACTCCTGCTGTACTTCATACTTTTGCCAGTTTCACGTGGAACTGCCTGAATTTCTCTCTCACTATACATATAATGTAAAATATGTGTGGTACTGAAATGTGGCTAGAGTATTATCTTTACTAAAGACTAGCGTGGCTGCCTTCATGAAATGATTGTAATACACTTGCTTTGCATGAAAAGCTTGTCCTAGTTCCATTAATGGTTATGTAAGCAGCACTAAAATATTGCATCTCTCTGTCTAGACATCAAAATAGTGGATTTGGACACCTCATGCTGACACTGAAGTTTTAGAATGAGCTCAACACTCACTATCCAATTAGTTGGTAATCTCTTTTTCTGTTTGGTTTGCGTTTCCCAACCAGGGAGGAAGATCCTTTGAGCTCAAAGTGAACGTGCTTTCCTACTGCCTGCCTACCTTCCCCCAGAAAGGGAAAGTATTGTCAGTAGAGCAGCCGTTACATAATACCCTGTAGACAAAATACTGGAGGCGGCACATTGTTCAGTAATCTGACATGTTCCTTTGCCAAACAGTGATTTCCGTGAAAAAACTTGTTGTCATAAGGAACTTGATGCATCATGTCACTTTATCCCTGTCTCTCCCTCTCCATACATATTAAATTTCTTACAAACAGGTGAAGTGATCTGAGCGAGATTAGCCAGTGTTCCAAGTTTGCTAAACAAAGAACTGGAAACAACAGGAGTGCTTTCAAGTGATGGTGATGATGGCTGGTGTAAATTTGGGATCAAAGCTAGTCTCATACTAAGAAAAAAAAAAGTTTAATTATTATTCTGAAAGAAAGAGAAATGGAAAAGGATACCTATTCTGGCATCCCCAATATAATTAAATTAGATTCAGGCATACTTGCTTGCACTTAGGAAGTATTTCCCTAGCTTAAAGCCCAGCAGATGGTTGCCCATGTCTTCTAATTCACTTCCTTTGGATGTGTGGGGTTTGACAGTATATTTTGAGAGCACTGACAAAAGGTAATACCATTCAGCAGCAGCTAAGTCTCTGAAAATTGTAGGCATTCCCATGTTCCTTTTATTCCCTATGGTCTTCTGTGTTAAACCAGCCCATTCCACTTCAGCTACCAAGTGCCACTTTCTCTATGGACAGACATACTCAGTTGTTAGTGTTTTGCAAAGCAAATGCCAGCTTTAGGCAATGTAGCTGTGCTGCATCTGCTTTAATAAAAGCAGCATGCTGTAAGTCCAGGAGTTTTTTCAGGAAGTACATTATTTTGATGAAGGGCTTTAAATTACTGTCCAAAGCAAAGAAGGCTTTGGTGTACACTCTTAGAGTGATGCAGTAGGTCTGCATGGAGGAGGTCTTTGGAAAGTCGATAGAGTATCTGTCCCTCTGCAGATGTTGTTTCCTTATTGTTTCAAATAATTTTCATTTACTGCTCTAAGAATGGCATTTCTTATTTACTTAGGATAATGCAGTATCTGTTTAGTAAGTTTGCATGCCAGCAGCAGCCCAGTGATCAGAAATAGCTCCTTGCTGTGAAGTATTGCTGCAGTGGTGGTAAATTCCTGTGCAGAGCTGCCAATAATATGAATAGTAATGAATATCTTATGTAGAGCCTTAGAACACCTAGAAATGAGATGACACCATAACTCATCAGTAAGGAATCTTCCATAGATACTGTTTAAAGTCAAATGACGGAATTTCTGTTGGAAGTAATGAGATCAGGAGAACAAGTCCTTGTCCTCAGGAAAAAAATCAGTTGAGAGACTCCTGAACAGAAATGCAAAGCTTGTTTGTACCTTGGCCTTTTCCCTTACTACACAACAACCCCTGTGTCCATTAGATTTACCCATCAGCCACTCTAAACTTTTTGACATCAAAATCTGACACAGTTTTTTATATTTCCCTTTTAGGTGTGAAGCTCTCACCAGGGAAGAGTTGATTTTCTCTTCTTAGGCAGTCCTTTGGCTTCCTTCAGCAGGGAGTCATCCACCATTAGGAGCTGGATGCCCTTTCTCAGGCTGCAGCTATGTGAAGAGTGTGGGTCCCACCTTTCCACCTTGGTCTTTTCATTGCTTTGATATGCTCAAAAACCTCTGTGAGATGTGGTATTTAGCTTGAGCCCAGTCTCTGTTCTTAACCAGGTCAAAGGATTTTAGTAATACAAACTTAAAGAAAGTAGTACCTACAAGATTCCTCTTTCTAAAGATTATTTTGTGGGAGTTGTTTTGTTAGTTGTGTATGCGTGATGCAATCTGGTTTTTTTCATGAGCCCTTGCCTAAAGTAAAATTGCCTCAGAAGTTCTCCAAGTTACGAGTAGACAAAAGCTGCAGAGCCTAGAATTAAAATACTATCAGATTTTTTTTTTTACCATTTTACCTGATTGTCTACATACGGCCAATATAAAATCAAGCTAAGTAGTATTTATTTTTTATCTCTTCCCCCAAAGGTCTTGAATTTTAAAAGATTTCTCATAGTTTTAAGTTAGTTCTTGGTTTTGTCTTGTTTGTTCACCTGACCTTATAGGTGATCTACCAAATGGTTTTTCGGTGTGGTGGTTTTGTTTTGGTTTTTTTTCGTTGGTTTTGTTTTGGTGTTTTGGTTTTGGGTTTTGTGTTGTGTTGTTGTTTTGTTTGTTGTTGTTTTGGGGGGGTTTTCTTGTTGGTTTTGTTTGTTTGTTTGTTTTGGGTTTTTTTGGAGATTGAATTCATGCTTCAAAGCTTGCTTTCCCTTGTGGCTTTCTGAGAAATGAAGTGTCACAATATGCATTCAGAGTAAGAATTACTAATTCTGTTTGACTAATCTCTGAACTCTCAAAACTTTTCAAACAGATGGCATGAAATGTATTGCCAAAGCCCATGCATTACTGCCGAGTGATGTCAATTATTTAATTGAACTCTGACAACTTGCTAACCAAACCATAAACCTTACACTGTGCACTAGGAACGCATGTGGATTGAGATAAACTCTTCTGTAAGTCATAATAAGTGAAAAAGGATTCCCATATATGTTGCAGGAAAAGTTATAAAAATATACTGCTAATATTGTTTATAAACAAGACAATCAATTGCTGTTAGCATACCATACTGAATATAAGTGGTCCAACCTCAGGCAGCCTGAGGGAAAGGCTGTGGATGTGTCTACCTGGACTTCATCAAAGCCTTTGACACTGTGTCCCACAGCATACTCCTGGAAAAGCTGTCAGCCCTCGGCTTGGACAGGTGCACTCTCCACTGTGTTAAGAAATGTCTGGATGGCCAGGCCCAGAGAGTGGTGGTGAACAGTGCTGTATCCAGTTGGTGGCTGGTCACCAGTGGTATCCCCCAGGGATCAGTGCTGGGCCCAGTCCAGTTTAATATCTTTATTGATGATCTGGATGAGGGGATTGAGTCCACCATTAGCAAATCTGCAGATGACACCAAGGGAGAGCAGTGATCTGCTGGAGGGTAGAAGGGCTCTGCAGAGGGATGTGGACAGGCTGGATCCATGGGCTTAATCCAACAATATGAGGTTTAACAAGGTCAGGTGCCGGGTCCTGCGCCTTGGCCACAACAACTCCCTGCAGCACTACAGGCTGGGGGCTGAGTGGCTGGACAGTGGCCAGGCAGAAAGGGACCTGGGGGTACTGATTGATAGCAGACTGAACATGAGCCAGTGTGTGCCGACATGGCCAAGAAGGCCAGTGGCATCCTGGCCTGTATCAGCAATGGTGTGGCCAGCAGGACTAGGGAAGTTATTCTTCTGCGGTACTTGGCACTAGTGAGGCCACACCTTCAGTACTGGCCCCCAAATGAGGAGGGATGTTGAGATGCTGGATCATGTCCAGAAAAAGGAAATAAAGGTTGGCAAAGGTCTGGAGCACAAGTCCTGTGAGGAGCAGCCAAGGGAGCTGGGGTTGTTTAGCCTGGAGAAAAGGGGAGACCTTATCACTCTCTATGATTCCCTGAGAGGAGGGTGTAGCCAGGTGGGGGTCAGCCTCTTCTCCCAGGCAACCAGCAATAGGACAGCCTTAAGCTGTGGCAGGGGAGGTTTAGGTTGGACATTAGGAAGAAATTCTTCCCAGAAGGGATGATTGGGCATTGGAATGGGCTGCCCAGGGAGGTGGTGAAGTCACTGTTCCTGGAAGTGTTTAACAAAAGGCTGGATGTGGCACTCAGTTGACAAGGTGGTGTTAAGTCATAGGTTGGACTCCAGAGGTCATTGGAGTTGGGCTCCAAAGGTCTTTTCCAACCCAATTGTTCTTGTGATTCTGTGATTCTCATGAGGGAGCTGGAGGTGTTTAACCTGGAACAAAGGAGGCTTAGGGCTGACCTTATTGCTCTCTACAACTACCTGAAAAGAGGTTTTAGCAAGGTGGGGGTCAGGTTCTTTTCAGAGAATCACAGAATAGCTGGAGTTGGAAGGGACTTCTTGAGATCATGTAATCCAACCCTCCTCCTGAGCAGGTTCACCTAGAGCAACTTGCACAGGATTGTGTCCAGGTGAGTTTTGAGTATTTACAAGTAAGGAGACTCTACAACCCCTCTTCTTTGATCTCTTAACCTCTACTTAAAGAAGTAGAAGAAACAAGAAGTAGGATGAGAGGAAATGACCTTAAGTTCTACCAGGGGAAGTTTAGATTGCATATTAGAAAAAATTTATTCCCTGAAAAGGTTGTCAGGCATTGGAACAGGCTGCCCAGGAAAGCAGTTCAGCCACCACCTGGCAAGGTGTAGATGTGGCATTTAGGGGCATAATTTAGTGGCAGACTTAGCAGTGCTGGGTTAATGCTTGGACTTGATCTCAAAGCTTTTTTTCAACCTAAAATGGCTCTGGTATTCTAAGTTGACATTTCAGTAGTGACTTCTTTTTTTTTCCCAAGGTCTTTAGATGAGGTATGATACTGTCTCTCACTTACGTAATCTGTTTTGTATTTATGTATTAAACAGATGAAAGTACAGTAAAAATATATTCCTGTAGGGGAGAAGATAGCTGTGTTAGCTTGTTACATAACTGACCCTATGGTAACTACAAGGAACAGTTCAGAAAAAGTAGTGAATGTAAGTTATCGGGTGCCTCTGTGTATGGCAAGGGACAGTTTCCATGCGAGGAAACAGTTGCTGAACATACACACTTAAGCTTCTTTGCTGAACAGTTTGGTAGAAATAGCTGTTTCTTTGCTTCTTGACAGGTAAGGAAATAAAACCTGAGAACGTGATACATGAATCCTGCTATGAAGTATAAATAAAAGGAGAATTGGAGCTGGACTTTTTATAACCTTTGGATAATTGCTTTCAAAACCAGAAAAACTTTTAATTCATATTACTCAGTGAAGACTAATGTTGCAAACGTCTATCCTTTATTGGAGTTTGGTATTGGGTACGGTGGATTACCTTTACACAGAGATGTAATTTGTTCTGAACATTCTTCTCTTTCTGTAGCTGCAGTGCTTTGTCTCTAAACGTGCTGTTCTGCCTTCTTTTCCAACAATGCAACCTTACAATGTTTTCAGCTCAATACCTGACTTCAGCTATCCTAGCAGATAACTGGAAGACTGCGCTTGATAAAGGAGGAGGAATGTGATAGCAATCGCAGTGTTGACACAAAGTAAATGAAGGGCATAGTTTTCTAGAAAATGGAGTTGTGTAATAGTAAGAGGATTAGAAAACAGTGGGACATCCAGTCTGCAGAGCTCCCCTGAGACTTTTTCTCCTAAAACTACTTGGAGAGATGAGCGCTTGCTTCCAGCCACATTCACGAGGATTTTTATGAATACTTAAAATGCCATTATGGAGGAAATTAATCTGAAAACATAAATACTTTATGAAATAAAAATAGAAGAATAAAATGCAGGTTCAAAAAAGAACCTCCCAGAATCACTCAGATACAAGACAGGCTATATCTAAAGCAATATGAATATTTCTTCAAGGTGAGAATTGACTTATATTTTCTCTTGTTGTCCTTGACTGAAGGATATTTATATCTCAAAAAGTATTTAAAAGATAAACAGAACAAATGCATGAAAATAGTTTTTAAAATCCTTCTGTACTGTGTTCTCATGCTGTAGGATGAAAGAGGATAAAATTTAAATTCTACCAGGCTTTTTGACTGTGCAGCTTTGTTCCAACAGAATAGTGTTAGAGACAGATATTTCAAAGCATAAAAGATGTATATGCTCCCTAGCCTTTTTATTGAAACTCCTCTTTAGTTAGTGGATCAACAAGCCTGCTACAGAGTTTCTAAGAATTGAGCATTAAAATGCAAATTTTTTTTAAAACTATTTTGTATTCTGTACAAAATAGTGTAAACATTCTATAATGTTGCTTTCAAGCAGCAACAAATGCTGAATACCATTCCAGAATTGGCACCTTGGAGAATCTGACGTACACAGTGCTGAAGCTAAACTAGGTTTCATGGAGAAACGAGCCTGGTGCCTTAGTAAGTCTCCAAGTTAAGAACGTCTGCATGGCTACCATTGGATGCTGTCACGGGACAGTCAGGAAGGTCTGTTGTCTCTGGACAAAAGAGTGACCCAAAATACAGGGTACCTTTGGTTGCTTAGCATTCCTCACCTTCTTCCCAAGGTTTTTTGGTGGGTTTTTGTTTTGTTTTGTTTTGTTTTTTTTTTTTTCTCTTAGATAGCCTCTGCTGCTGTGTCACTGTAAGTAAATCATTCCTTTATGAGGAAGAGAGAGTGAGCCTGCTGATAGAGGCTGGAGTCAGTTCCTCTTAAATGCAGTATACAGTAGATTCTCTGGAGAAATTTCTTGTGTTACTGTGAAGCTTCTAGAACTCATAAAATAGCTCTAATAGCTCTGGGTTCCCAAAATAGCTCTACTGTGAGACTGCAAGGTATTTGTTTGTTTTGTGGGCTAGGTGCCAGGTTATTTCCACATAGAAATGCATTTGAAGAACAACTTCACAGGCTTTCTTAGCCCTCACAGGACATTCTGTGTAACAGTGCAATCTGCTCTCCCTCCAGGTTTGTTAAAATGCTTTTGATTGACAGTGAATTTATTTGCTGGATTTAGCAGAAATAATTTGCTTTTCATGAAAAGAAATGATCGTGTGTTTATCAAAAGATGACACCATCCATGTGCAGAGAGAGCTATCACTTTCCACAACTTGGGTTGCCATCTTTTCCCAACATTGGCACTTCAGGAGTTCTGTCCACCCTGTGCCAGGAAGACATGTTAATACATTATTTTACAGATGCCTGACTGCACCTTACTGAAGCTTTGTTTTGGCTCTTGGCTGGAAGGTTGTAGGTAGCCTGTTGGCTGTTACCTGTGAGCTGTGTAAAACCAAGATCACATTTGCTGGTTGTGTTGGTTGACACTGGTCTGTGGGACTGTCTAAGCACCAGGAAGCATAGATGTCACTCATCTGCAAAGAGCTGGGGAGGCACTTAGGTTTTATTGGGGGAAAAAAAATGCTTGCCAAGGCTTTAGTTTTGAGGAGATACTTCTGAGTAACAAATGGAAAGTTGTGGGTTATGCAGGCTTTGATTTAGTCTGTAATGTAATGCTGATTTCAGTTCTTTGCATTTTCCAGTTTCTCTGACACATCTTTAGAGATTTGCCCTTTTTTAATACAAATTATCTCTCAGGAAGGATAAAATTGCCTGTACTAAAAGCCTTTTTTCAGAATTAGTGGTTTCTGGTAGAAGTGCACTTTGTCAGTTTTTTGGATTTTTTTATCAGACGGGGAAATCTTTTTAATACTAAAGAAATGTTTGTAATAAAAGGAAAAATCTGAAAAGAGTGAAAATTTGTTTCTCAGGACGGCATTGCCTTTATCATCAGAAAACCATTGTTTGGTGGATCCTTTGCTGACTGTGGAGCCATTTCTGAAAGCTTCCCTCCTGGACTGATGTCAGGTGCAGCAAAGCATTGAAAGGGAAACCTCTCAAAGTGAGGAGTCAGCAGAGGTGGTGGATTAAGTGGTGTTTAATTGTCCTAACACAAATAAGGATGATATTTGGTACTTTATAAGGTCCCTATACCTTCACATTGCAGCAGAAATACCTTTTGTGCAGTGGCCTTTGTCCATGCTGTGCATACTGTAGTGGCTGGTACTTAGTGCAGCTATAGAAAGATTGATATAGTTATGGTTGTCAAAGCTCAAAAAGTTACACCTGGGATTTGCAGACCCTGCTTCAACCGTGACACAGCCAGAGAATAATGTCAGGAGTTGTTGAGGATGGGTTGAGTTGTGAAAGGGGAGTTTTAATGAAAAATCCATCGTGTGCTGTGTTACTGTTCTTCATGGGAATACTCAGTTTTGTGCTACTACCTCAGTACCTTGCGTCTTTGCTTTTATCTATTGAGCAGGGTGATGATTTTACATATTTTATATGATTAGTTTTTATATGATTAGATTCTGTGCCAGCTGTGCCTGTAAAAATTTTTCTGTAATGATACAGTGAAAGAAAAAATTAGTCAAAGGATGGGATGACATCAAAACAGGATTTTTTAAAGTAGTGAAAGAAACAGTGAGCTGTGAAGATATGACGAAGGGCATTCAGTGAAAGCTGACCACCTAAATTGGGAAGTCCAATCCTGCTTTTATAAATTTAGCTAATTGCCCTAGATAACAAAATTCACCTCTCCATAAGTGTTTATGTTGAACTCTAATGAAATATATAATTGACCTTATTCCATGCAGTCACCAAATTATTCCATTCCAGCAAATTCAGTGAAAAAAAGACTACACATCATTAGTATTAGGAACTTTTTCTCACTGTTGTTTTATTTTTTTTCTGGAATGGGAAAGGAATTGAAGTCCAGACTATGGAAATTGCACTGTAAATTTTCTAAAGGAGTGTTATGCATAAAATGAATATATCTGAAAACAATTTGGATATCTGGATTATCTTATTACTAAAAAAAGGAAAAATCTCTAGAACTTGGCATATAGTGATATGTAAGATGAGATTTGAAACATAAAATGAATAAAGTCTCTTTTCATAAAATGTAGTACTTTCTCTGTGGTTTTAAAAAAATCTTTAGGTATGGCAGTTTTGAGTTTTCTGCTGTCATCCTAGTATAAGCCTAAGCCACCCTCTGATCAAGTAGTTTGCCAAATATAGTTATATTTCCATAATATTCTGGATGTGTGCCTAATCTCTTCTTCACATATGACTCCTGATTTTTACAGAGATTGACATCAAGAGGTGTTTTTGAAGCGCAGGAATGTAACTGATACCCAAATTTCTTCTTCATATGCTGTTGGCATCCGGGTGAAGGGTCTATTTCAGTAATAATCCGAGACAGTAGGTTCTTTGGCCTGTATTTGGGCACCTAGGTAAATACCATGGCTCTCAATACCATCAGGGGTTCATTAGCTTTCAGTGTTTCTGTTACCAAGTGTTCAGATTTCAGGCTCATTTCTGATCTAAGATATTTAACAGCAGAGTGTTGTCCTTGGAAAATCTTTTACTTGGCTTGCTGCGTGCAAGTCTGGCGACAGACTACTCAAGATAAGTGTTGAAGTGCATCAGCCTGTTTGAGATTGTAACTAATTCAACTTAATCAATTTCTAAAGAATGAAATTGGTTAAATGACTGTTCTAGCTGAAGAACTGTCATTTGTTACAGAAGGTGGAGTATTTTGCTACCCATTATACTTGGGCTGTGAAAAGTTGACCCAGTTTACCCTATAGTAATTTGGCGACCTCAGAAATGACATGAAAGTTCTTCATGTCTTTCTAAAGCCCTTACAAATACACACTGAAGTTGACTCATTTTTATTTCCCCCACAACATTAAGAAATTAGGAAATGATTCTATACACTGGCTAGTGCAGTTATAATAGGTATTTTTATTCTTTGGGGGTTTTTTTTGGCTAATATGTATGTTTAACCTTACAAAAGGATTCTTCAAGAATACCATAAGCATTGTTTTGCCCAACCTTGGAAAGTCCTCTTCTGTGTCTGTCTGCATCCTTTCACCTTCACCACCCAGTACGTCATACTCAACCCAAAATAGTCACTCATTTGAGTGATGTTAGTTTTAAAAGCTCAGATGATGTTGATTGAGAAAATAAACTTTCAAGTATAATTTCGATCTAACATATTCTTACAGACATTCAAACTGAAGTGTTAGTATTTCAATTGAAGTGACAAGGGAAGTGTTTCTCTGTAACACTTACGAATGTATTACCACGATGGCAACACAAAAAACTACCAATGAAGGAAAGTATTTATTTACATTTCGGTAGTTGGAAGGGCGATATTTTAGTGGTTGCCTCATATGCCAGAAAAGTGCCTTTTAATTTACTCTTAAGTAAACACAGATGAGTGGGATTTTGTTCTTCACCACCAGTTTTCACTGATTTCTGATGAGCATGGTTAAGTTTGAATGATGGAGTTGTTACTTGCTGGGCTAATCAGTGCATAAAATCACTCGCAAAACTAAAAAGTAATTATGTGGGGTAGAATACGGAAGGGAAACAAGTAATAAAATAAAGTTAGGAAGCTGTTTGAAGATTAAAGCTACAGATTAAGCACTCATGAATAAATTATCAAAGGCTTTATCAAATGGCTAAACCTTGGAAAAGCTTGACAACACTCCTATGTCTGTTTTTCTTGTTTGTCTAGAATGCTTGCTTTATGTAACTGCAAAAAGACTTTCTTGTTCAAGAGAAATCATTTAGTTTAAAAACATTCTGACTTTCTCCACAAGTGATTTCTGTCATTTAAAGGAAATTTTTGTTTGTAAGAGCATACACCTGGCAAGTTTTCAGATGTGAGGCACAAGGTTCTGCATTTTCTTTTAAGATTTTTTGTTGTTAGCTTTTCCAAAAGAGAATGTGATGTTTGTGTGTTACATTGCAGACTTCATCTGCTTGGGTTTTTATGAGGTAATTTAAATACAATTTTTTTTTCTTTCCTTTTTTTTTTCCCTCCATCTCCTGTTTTTTTAATTCTTCTAGGAAGTTTTATGAAGTGGTTCTGAGTTTTATATTATTATAGTTAGTAATGTACCGAGTTGTTAGACACTGAAGTAGTCATGGGAGATCAGTGAGGTGGCCACTGGGAGAGAACCACACCCCGTGTTGACATATAATCTGTAATATATTTATTTGTCAGGACAGATGCAGTAGGTACAGTGATTCCTGTTCTACAAACAGCCTTGTATCACAAATCAGAGCTTCAGTCCTACGCTTCAGACCTGTCCTGTGGTGGGGGAATGGGATACTCACTCAGCCAGGCAACATGCACGGTGCATGGATCACAGCTCAGCTACTACATGTAGCAGTTGTTCTCATCAGACTGCAGATCCTACGAGGTATCTGAATTCCAGGCATCACATTTCTCACCTCTGACCACTCTGCGGGCTCTGGGACTATTGTCTTAATTTTTTATTGCTCCCTACATTAGCTCATTGGCGCAGTCACATAGCCCCAGGCCAATCTCTCTGATTTCCTCCTTCCTTGAGGCTAATTAGTGGTTGCTGCTGTGGTTTCTATCACCCTCTGGCCGCCTGCCTATATGTGATACAAGAAATGTTGCCTTTGTTATCCAGCACATGCTGGATTCATCTAGTCAGTTTGAGCTGGACAGGTTTAGTTAAGTCTCATTTATTTAGGTGGTGCCTTGGGTATGTTAACACCAGGTGTTGTGTATTGTTTAAATGAGAATTCTGGGCAGAATATTAACTAGAGAAGCTAAAGGCAGCCCCTCAGTAAGGTGGTTCAGGTGCCCTGTAGTTACAAATATTGTAATAAAGGGAGTATTCTGCGTTACCCATCTGTGATTCTGATCTCTCCATCCCATTCATGCCAACCTCTGTGTACCCATATCGAAAGGAGACACAGAGCTCAAGTGGTTGAGTGGCTATAAATGGAATTTTCAGAAGTGTTTTGTAGAAGCTTTTTTCTGCTCAAATGTCTTTGCCTGAAATACAGTACTTGCCCAGTAACTGAGTGTCGGCAAGATGAAAGGGTGCCCAAAACAATATTCTTTTATTTTAAGACTGACCCTGAAAGCTGATTTTGTGTTTTTCATTGGTTTGGATAAATATTTTAGTGATTTTAAGTTTATTCTTTTTAGATAGGCAGCAACTGTAAATTGGCTGAAGAACCTACAGAACATCAGAGAAGTAGCTACTAATTCAGTGGCACTTGGCTGAAATCCTTCCTAGAAAGCAAGACAGTATCTTTCAATGCTGGCTACCTCTGTACTGCCAGCTGTACTGTACAGCTTATAAAGTCACTTTCTCAGGGATGGTCTCGCCTGTAAGCAGATACTTAATTCCTTCTGAGTGTATAGTAATGATCTGAACACCACAGTATGCCTGTCTTTTTCCTAACCCGATATAAACATATAATAGGTAGTTCCCATGTAAATATTGAACTGTATAATTCTATGGTAAGGAACCATTTGGGCGTATTTCTACTAATTCTCAGGTTTTTGAGATTTAAAATGATTTAGGAAAGAGGTGTAGAGTTGTTTGACCTTTTTTGCAGGATGGACCAATGCAATAGGGACCAGAAATCTTGCAGGTCATATTCAAGAAAACATACCTTTAAAACTGGTGGAAACTTTCCTAGAATAGAGCTGACTTTTTTTAGAGACAGAAATGCTGATTCAGGTTCAGAGGGGAATTCTCAAAATCATGATTAGTCTTTTCTCCTGTAAGGGGAGAGAAAATTAAGGGGAAGAGAGAAACTTCAAACTTTCGATTTTAGTGGGGCTCTATACCCAGCTCCTGTAATCCTTTTCTGCAGGCCTGTATAAATGTTTCCCTTTACTTACTTTGAGATGCTGAGGAAGCAAAGTACAGAAGAGGGCCTCTAGGTCCTAACCACATATCCTGTACATAACAGATGAGCACTTAGTTTATTTCCATTTAGCCTGGAGTCCTGTCCTGCACCTGTGCAAATGATAGCTTGGGAGGTGGATCTGGAGTAATGCACTGGGTCAGCACGTGGCAGCAGATCACGCTGGTGTTACTGAGGCAGCATGTCTGGATGTTTTGGAACACTTTTGTCTGCACTGATGGTTTGATTTAGAGATACCAGTTCAAATTCTTTTCAGTGCTGAAAAGCTTTAAAAGTGACGAAAGTTTTGACTAGTCCTGAGGGACCATACTGACTCCATGTATGGGACTCATACACTGAAAGGTTTCACAGAATTCAGGAATAATGCCCACAGCATGAACCACTAATGCCATTGCTGAGTTGCTGGGATCCAGCCATGATTCCTGCATTTCTTGAATGTCGCTACTGCATCAGCTTCTCAGGACATTTTGTCCAAACACCAGGAGGTTGACAGACAGGTCCATGTTTGGCCTGCAGCATTACTTACACTCTGGTGCTGTCAGTGATGAAACTGTATAGCATGGTCTCAGAGCTGACTATAGGTGACAGCAGGTGTTCCATTACTCACTGTCTGATAACCCTTTTCTTGGCTCAACCCCTGCTGACCAACACAATGCAACATACCGTTCCACTGGACCTCTGATTGAGTCAGTTTGTGGCACTCAGATAATGCTCTCTAGGTGCCTGAAAAATGCCTGTAGGGCTTTTTACTAGCTCCTTGAAAGACCCATGAAGGTATTGTGATTTTCTGTGCTGTTTTCCTAAAGCTGGTTTCCTGAGCATGGAGCAGCAGCTGATGATGAACTAGTCCTAGTTTGTTCTCTTGCAGTATGTTGGTTAAGTATCTCAAGCTGTTTTGCACACATCATATTGACCAACATCATCCAGAGTCTGGGATGCTTGTGCCTGGGGCCTGGAGAGGTTTTACAAGCAAAGAATCACAAAGAACAAATCAATTAATCTGGAATTGTCTCCTTCCGTGATATTCTGGCCTCAGTGTGTGCTAACAGCACATTACTTGGATGGTCTACTATGAAGACTTCATAAAGGTAGCCCAGTTAGAAGTTTTGGGGCTTGTTGGTGCTGCACTCCGCAGACCTTTGCAAAGACAGAGGAAGCAGCCTGTTGTCTCATTGTGAACATCTCTCAGGTGATTTTAATGCCTGGTAGTGTACCACTCTGCACAGGATCTGTAGTGGAAAGTTATCCCTTTATGGTGTTTAAAATATTGTCAGCTTACGTATGTGCTTACCTTTGGGATAGCTGTTTGTAGTTAGTTACATTTGTAGAAACATATATATTTATTTCTAATAAAGATATTTATGTAAAGTAATTTTGGTGGATTTTTTTATATGGCTGCACATAATTTTTTTTCCTATAAAATGTGCATCTGGTATGGCCTCAATATTTATGAATTTTTCCATAGTGAATCATATTTAAACAGTGGATTTTGGTTGGGGTGGAAGGCACAGAGTGGATTCTTTCTCGCTCTTTATCCAGGACTGTTTTCTAGACTACTCCATATTGGTTGTTTTCCCCATTTTGTGAACCAGACAAGATGCTGTATCTTTCGTAGACTGATAGAATCATTTTGGTTGAAGAGGAACTTTAAAGGTCATCTAGTCAAACACCACTGCTGTGTGCAGGGATATCTTGCAAGAGCAAGGGACCTTGCACTTGGCCCTTTTGAACCTCGTGGGGTTCCCAAGGACCCACTTCCAAGTGTGGACCCACTTCCAAGGTCCAGATCCCTCTGAATGGCATCCAGTCCCTCAGGCATCTCGATTCCATTGTCTATGTTACTGATGAAGACGTTGCAACCAGCTATTTAATGTTCACAGTCCGTTCGTCTATTGTAAAGAGTATTACAAACCTTATTTAGAGACTGTAGGTTCAAGTATGTGAACAGGCAGTTGTATTTCATTTGTGGTACCACAGGTATTGTATTTTATTAGCGCTGCATTAATAAGAGTAAGCCTTGGGAAAACATCTTGGATCACACTGCATTCTGTGGTGGCTGAGTAACAAGAGGATATTTGGAAGCCAAAAGACTTCTTTCTAGTTGTGAATACAACTGGGGACTAGTGAATGACTTTTGTCTACCATTTCAAAAATTAAAGGTCTTTTGCCCTAGTCGATGTAATAGGTGATCTTTGATCTAATAAATGAAGTGGGATCCTCTTGAGGGGGCTGTTAATGTGCCATTCTACTTGCATGCTACTGTTGCTGTTTTGTCAAGAGGGTTGGCTGTTAGTATCTTGATTTTCTCAAATATATTGCACTGTAATAGTCTGTAAGTTTGTTTAGCACCTGTTCAGGATAAAGTGTTGGCAGGGTGCACAACAGAAATTGCTTTATAATGTGACCTATGGAAAAGGCTTTAGAAACACATTACAGTGCTTTGAAATTGGCACAGTCCTGTGCCGTTCCAGCTTGCTTCCAAGAAAAAAGCACCATTGACTCTGGCAAGATAGTGTGCCCAGATATGAAATCCATCACCTTAAACAATGAGAAGCTGACATAGCATTGTAATTGAACCAGTGTGGGCATTGTGCCCAGCTGCAGATGTCTTTAGAGTTCATTGCTTTAGACAGGAATAAAATCCCAGTCTGCACGTTTGCACGTGGCTGTTGTGGAGTTGGCATGAACTCCTGAAGAAGAGAGCTGGCTATGAAGAAAGCAGTTATGCCTCCTGTAGCGATAATGTTAAGTCACTGATGTGAAAACATGTATAGCTGTCTGGGCTGGTACAAGCTGTTGCTCTGGAGCAGGTGAGGTTTAGATGTGGCCTTTTAAAGCTCTTGCACTGTTTGGTAAATGATCCCTCTTATTAGCACTAGTGAATTTTGAGAAGTAGATCTTGACTTGAAATATTTGAAAAATGTCTTTAAAAAGATTTTAAGATTGAAAAAGAAAACTTGCACATACTGGGGTTTTTTTTGTTGTTGTTGTTTGTCTGATTGGCTGGTTTTTTGTTAACTTTGAGGGTTTTGTTTCAACTCATCAAATACCAGTATATATTTCTTTATCCTGTTGTTGTAAGGTTAGACTTGAAATCCATCCTAGAGACTGCTGTGATAGAGTAGAAACCGTACATTTTAATTTCAGAAGCACCCACAACGCTGCAAGGAGATTAATTATTTGCAGGCTTGAAGTATGGAGTAGTGTATTAATAGTATGAGCATTCAGGGTACATAGGTGTTGGCCTTCCACTGACAGAAACAGTAATAAATGTAGTAATGTAATATTATTCTCATACATGATAATTCTATTAAATAAACATTCCAGATTATTCAGCTCATTATGATTTGTGAATACGAAACACTTAATCTCTTCCCTATTGTGATAGTTTGGATATTAGAAGAAGTAGAGACCATCCACATTCGAAAACAGAAAGTAGGTTAGATGCTTTTAATGTTACTTGACTAAGATTTTGCAGTAGGTGGCTGATCTAAGAACTGATAGTAAATCTCATATCTTCATGTGCAAAGCATAGGAATCGTAAATACTGGGTGATGCATGTTCTAATTGGAGCTTTTAGCTTCTATATTTTTCCAGTTCATGCATTGATGTGATTTTGAGAGCCAAAATGACTGACTCCTGATAGAAGGAAAACAGCAAATTACTGCAAAGACATTAGGGGTACTGAAAAGTTTCAGAATATTCACATATGCAGCAGGACTCTAAATTAGATGCCATTTTCAGTCTCAATTTCTTTAGGCTTTGAAACGGGGTTTTTGTGTTGACTGAGAAAATAGTTTGAAATCTTTTAAGATTTGGTATAATCCTTAGAATGCTTTGTCACTGTGTTGATGTGAAGGTAACAAAGTAATGGTTGTGTGCTTGTCAGATTTTAATTACTTTAATAAAAAACCCAATGAACAGCTACTAATTCCCAGCACTACACATTATGTAAAATTCCCATTCTTCAGGCAGGTATTAACTGAAGGAAGTTTTCGACATATGGTATGGCGATTGAGAAGGCAACTTGACAGTTGCCTGTGATGTTCTACAGAATGTGAACATGGGTTAAGAAGATTGCAACTCTCAATCTGACTTTTTTGGTAATTTACATATGTGACAGCATCTTAAGATTGAAAAATTAATTATATAAAAAAGGTTTGATGCCTATGCACTTTACTGCTATGGGATGTCTTGACAATCTCATGCAAGGAAAAAGCGTTGAGATAACTGGCTGGCATTTTCATTGTGCAAGTGTGCCATGAAGACTGTCCAGATGCAGACAGGTGCCCTCAGGTCTCATGGAAAGCAAAGAAGTATCTGGAAGATGGTTCTACGCTGAGTAGCAAGCAAAAATGAGGTTGTTCAGAAAACTGAGACTGATCCTTAATATGAGTAGGTGCTGGATGCAGGAGGCTGTGATGACTGTTTGGATTTCAGGAAGAGGGTAGAACAGAAAAATAAATACTTGTACCTTTACTTGTAATGAAAGAGCACTATTTACTCCTGTATACTATTTTCTACCCTGTTCTGTCTACATGGTGCAAAACTTCTCAGTGGAGCAATGATACTTTCCTAGTCATGACTGAAGTTTTTGAGCTCTCTATGATGTATGAAAAACATAGTGATGAGGATTTTACATTGCATGCCAAGCAAATTACTTGGGTACCAGTGCTAATTCAGTACAACTTGATTTTCTGTATGATAGATTCACTGTGTGGGAGAACTGCACAATGGCATTGAACAAACGCTTAGAGTTGTTTGTGCAATTTAGAAGACTTTGGAAGGTAATTTCAATAATCCCCTGCTGATCCTGCTCTGAAAAATCTGTATTAGCCAGAGAATATAAATACATGAAGTTTTCCAAAAGCTCCATGTACCTGCAATTTTACTACTGCTAGGAAACTGTTTTTCATATTCAATCTGTTCCTTGAAGCAGAATTAATAACCTGATTTCAAATAGCTTTACCACTCCAAACTGTTTTTCCTCAAATAATTACATAGACTACATAGACTTGCATACTTCAAGATAAAAAATTTGGTATGCACACTTCCTGATTATGAAGAAGAAATAGTGACTTAATAGCCTTAACATCTATAGCAAAACGCTTCAGAGGAAGTAAGTTTTTGCTATGCATGGCAGTTTGATAAATGAGGTAACTAATTATGAATTTGTTGTCTCAGTGTTTCTTTTTTACATCAAAGGTATCTATTTTTACCTTTCATTAATTTTTTTCATGTATTGAATGGTCAAAGTTACATTACTGTGCTTCAGAACATGAACTCAGTCTTACTCAAGGTGGACAGTGTACCAGTGGCACTGCTTGTAATGGTGCTATAACAGCAACTTAAGCTTAACTTTTACTTAAGCATTTTGTTCTCTAGATCTCAAATGCTTTATAGAGGAAATTGTAATAACCTTTGTACTAAACATGTTTTTGTCTCTGTTGGGTTTTATTTTTAGAGGAAAGTTTGCTTATATCATGTTATTCCTTAGAAGAGGTAAAAGAGTGACATCATATTGAAGGCCTGAATAATCAAAATCAGGGTTTGATCATAGGGTGCTAATTGCATTTACTGATTATTCCATAAGTAAAGAAACAATCTGTTTTGTTGGCTGTTCTGCTAGTGAGATCCCAAAAGGCAGAAAGCTTCTCTCCCTCCTCCCTTTCCCCACCAAATGTTTGGTTTTAAGAGGTAATAGCCACATGACTCAGTATCTGGGTGTCAAAGTACTCTTCATGGTGAATTCAGCAAGAATTTCAAGAGCTTAAGAATAAATAGGCCACCCCTCTTGAACTCCTATTGAGCCTCTAAGTGACCCTGTTGCAGATCTGTCTTCTCATCTCTCCTGATCGAAAAGCAACTTTAATGGTACGTGTCTGACATCACACCAGTAGCTGAGTGATGTTCTTTTGCACAGGAATTAATACAGTCTTTCAAAAGGATAGATCAATAGTTAAAGGTCTGCCTTTATCTAATAAGTGAGTGTTGCCCTAATTTTAAATTGATCATACATTTGTTGCCTTTAAGATTTCTCATGACAGTTCCTGAATCTGTTTGTCATCTAATTCAATGAAGCTTTTTTGGACTAGAGACTCATATTCACCACTAATGAAGTTTGTGGGCCTTTTTTTCCTGATTGTTTTTAATTTTTGACTTGGGCAACATGAATTGTTCACTGTCACCAACAGTTTGTGAAACTACCTAAGTGAAGAGTTGCAAATAACAGCAGTAAAAATTCTTTGCTTCTCCAAGTTTCTTACTGTGTTATAGTGAAATTGCTAAACCTTGTAATAATATGGTTAGTATCGGCTCTCTTTTATTTGTGTGTGACTTACCTGAAGACCTGGTAGACTTTCAGACTTGGCATTGTGTGGACCACAGGCAGGGGCTGCCTCCCTCGCCTGGGTCTGCCAAACCTTGCTTCCTTCGCTGTGTGTTTGTGTGCACTCTAGCACTGTTTGCTTTGTGGCTGTATTCGAAAGGCCACAGCAAACAGGTGGCTTCCCAGTGTCTCTTCAGTTTGGATAGGCTTTTGCTGATTGCATTCGCTGTCACTTTAACTCGGGTACGTACTGTCGTCTTAATACAGCGGTGATGTTTGGGCTTTGATATTCAGCAGATGGTCATGACCTTGTAGTAGCATCTCAGAAATATTGCCAGACCCCCTAGCATGCTTGCTCGTGAGTGGCATCATCGAGGAGTTAGTCTGTGCCTTTATCCAAGAGAAATTATTCCAATTGCTGTCTGGCTTGCCAAGTAGGTTTATATGCAAACTGTAACATGTTCCAAACATCATTGCCAAGTTAGTATTTTGTTCAGGAACATATGAGTTCATGTCACTGATTATGGGATCTAAGTAAAGCTGTAGCCTTTTTTTTTTTTTCAGACTGAGAGCTCTGCACGGATGTGTCCTTTTTCACAAGAAAAGACTGGGCACTTCTAGCAGGTGTGTGGCCCTTGCTAGGACATATCTGTAACTATAAGGGGGTATGAAGATAACTCACTTCCTGACTTGGACAGTCCTTGAAGTTTAAAATTTAAAAGAAGATTCTTTGACTACTGCTTAACCTTGACAAATATAGCTTCCTGTTACATGATGAATATAGCATTTCCCTGCCTCTAGTAAAATGCAACACTTAGTCATAGCAAAGTGCTAATGTTTAACTTCTTGTAAGTTCTACTCTCAGGATATTTAGGTATAGCACCATATAAATTTATTAACTCTGGACAGCATTTTAGATGCAATGCAGAGCCTAGTGCTTTGCAACATCCCCTTCTTTTAGGGCTGACAGCTTTTTATGCTGTCCAGTTTCACTAAGAAAGATGTTTGTAAAAAGTGGTTTATTGCTTTTATGACACATTGCATATGTCACATCTGGGCAGGTTAAAAATGTAACTCTTGCTCAAACATCTGTACAAGGAACAGCCCTCCATTATGCTCAGGTCCCTGAAGATTCGGCTGTGATGCTGAGAGCCAGATTTTCAATAGTTCCACACATGCCGGCTTCTTGCAGCTTGGCTTGTAGGTAAAAAGCCAAGATCTCATTGTTTTCAAGCTTGTTATGCATTATTGTCATTTCACTCCAAACGTTACTGCTGCATACTGGTTGTGGAAAGTTGCAGTTGTGTTTTGCGGGTAGAGGACCAAAAGCAGATTGCCCTGTTTGCAGTGAGATGTGTTGCCTTTGCAACAGGCTTACACTCACACCCACTTATGCATGGGCACAGTTAGAAAAGTATGCTGCTATCTGTGAATTTGATTAACTTGATTGACTTAAGTCCCAGCTTTTACTGCATGCTAGAAGTAGGTATGTAAAAACTTTGTTAATGTCTTTATTTTACTTTCTGAAAATACTGTGAGTAAGTTTTGCACCTAATCTTCATGCATAAATAATGAGGTTATGTGTCACTAGTGTGTTATTTATTATCTTATTTGCAGAGCAGCATATGTAAACTATTACATGTTAGAGGACAGTTAGTTTTGTAATATATTATGAAGAATATCCATGACATTGCTTTTTCTTTGAAACAGTGCCAAATCTCAAGAGGCTTCTTTTAAATTCTGCACTTGTCCAAGTAAAAGCCCCACAGCTTCAGGGGAAGATTTGCTTCAGTCAAAGCTGATAAGGCCCTCTGGAATTGCCTTAAAGTAGAAAGCTCTTCTGTGTGTATACTTGACTCTGAGTGTGTATTTGTCTGTCTGGCAGTCTAAAATGATGGATCAACTTCATGTGCTTTGCTTGAGATGGAATTTTTTTTACTTATTTATGCTGCTAGTTCATTTTCTTTGTATGGGTAAAGGATGAGCTATATAAGTTAATATGAACAGTCATTCGATTTTTGGAGTCTCTTATTATGTCACGAGAAAGATCTTGATAAAAGAAAAGGGCACAGGTTCCACCTGTGAGAAGGCAATAATAGAGTGGATTAAGCTCCTTTAGGTTCAACATGGGGTTACAGTTGGCTGACAAAGTTACAGCATTGGATGGTTTCCAAGCTACCGTAGATACAGCTGGTCACAGAGAAGCAGCTGAGAGCATCCATTCTCTTGTGCTCCTTTCTGCAAGTTCTCCTTATGTGGGATGTGTACTAAGATTTACATTTATAGCAGACAATTATTGAAGCTTAAAAATAATTGCAAAAATACAACAAAACCAGTCACTACAGTAGTATAAGAAACTTCTATCCATTAATTCTTTCATCTTACTCTGAGCCCGACCTAGTACAACTTCTCTTGGTTATTCTCTTAAATTATGAAAGAGACCTGTACAGTCAGAATAATCTGAGTTCTGGTTGTTTTGGCACCTGCTGGAGTCTTCTTTTATTGTCATTATGCACTGCACTCACATCTCAACCTGAAGTAGTGTCCAGTGGATGAAAGACAAGTCTCCTGAGAGTGTTTAAAGCATGGGAGATTGCCCTTTCTTTGAAGGTTGTTTTGGGGGGGAAAGTTTGCTATTGGAAATAATAGAAACTAAGGAGCAGGATGTAGCCTAGGATAATAAAAATATTTTACTGGTGTCTGTCAGGTTGAATATGTGTCTGCTTAGGAACCAGAGCCTCCTAAAGTTCATAGGCAGCTGTAAAATGTAAACCAAAGTGAATATATTGCTTCCTCTTTATCATTTTTGGTCTTTTGCAGTTGTGTTACTCCTGTGTTAATTCAGGCAAAATATTTTGAAGCGTTTGTCTGCAGTTTGTTGTTTTCCCCCTCTATAGGTGAATGGTGCATCAAGAAAGAGAATGTTGTTTTAGATTACCCAGGAGAAGCTGACATTTGTAGTTCAAGAGTAAGCCAATCCTAGCACAATTTTTATTTATGTATTTACTTTTGCTTGTAAGCAATAATTGTGCTGTTTTGCTGCTGTTATGCAATAGAGACTTACTGAACCTTTTAAAACCACTTATTATTTTTTGTAATTAGAACTAACTTGTGCAGCTGTCACTAAGCTCCTCGTCAGATGATATATTTATTATGTTAGAAATGAGAGGAGGCACGTGAGTAAGACTTTGAAAGGAATATGCACTGCTCAGGGTAGGGTTTTATGTTTAAATGGGTGATCAGCACGTGTGTGAGACCAAGATGATTGCAGTACCAGTGTCTGACTAGTTATGTGCTGCCTTTAATCCTGTGATATTGTGTTTCATTGTCTCCCAGTACACTACTGTCACAACTGAAATAAAAACCCTCTGAATTCAATGAACACTTTAATCTGTCATCATAATCATGAACTCTTGTCAATCATGGCTTAAAAGTTAAGCATGCGGATCAAATCTGCAGTAAGAGGAGACACCTGGACTCCACAATGTAAGTGGAGATAGTCGAGGATGCTAAAACTTCGTTTCATTTGCGTTGTACAGTTTTAGCTGAATATTGTGTTAATGTTGTTGTTCCTCATCTTTAAAAAATCTGGAAAGGTTACTCGGTGACTTTTCAGAAGAAAATTTTTTAGCTTTTTGACTTTTTAGAATAAAATGAAACTGTTATGGGAATTTTACTTGTTCATGGCAATACTTCGGATTTTGGGTTTGCTCTTGAGCTGAGAAGAAAAATCAGAGTATGTGGAAAAGTTGAGTACCTTATGCTAAGGTTTACAAATGGCACTAAAACTGAAAGAGACTGTAGTCACTTAAAAGCACTTTTATTAATTAAAACCTGTGCTGTTGAAAATTGTAGCAAAATTCTTATTCTCTGATGAGCATTCAGAGTAATCTGAATTGTGATTGTTAGGTAATTTTCTTTTCATTACTGCCAGTGAAAATAACATCACCAACTGTGATCAGGGTTGCGAGGACCTGACATATTGTTGATAGCATTGCCTTTCCCTTGTCCTTATGAGACTGGGTGTTCAGTGGCTTACCTTTTTGCCAAAAAGCAACTGCAGTCTGTTGGGGTTTTTTTTGCAAGCAGAACCAGATGTTTAAGAATGAAAGCTGAAGGAAACATATTCTGGCTTTACCTCTTCTTTGTGAATTAAGTCTCACATAGCCTTAATTTGGAGTGAAAGACTGAGATTTAACCTTGGCTGATATCAGGTCTGTGTGACCTTCTGCTATTGTCATGTGTGGTTAAAAGATGACAACCCAACTTCCACAGAGTTATAAGCATTGGAAAAATAATTCTTTTCACATGCTAAACATATCCCATATTTGCATTGAGGTGAGCTATCCCAACTGTTCCGAAGCAAAACTAGCAGCCTGTGTTTCATCTACCAAGAGTACTGAGAGTGTGTCTAATCCTGATGTGGGTGCTTGAGAAGGACTTTTTTCCAGCTGTTGCACCTAGCTGCTTCTGTGCTGGGCCTGGCGGCCGAGAGCCATATGGCCAGCAGGGAAAAAGAATGCAAAAACTAAGAGCAAAACAAGCAAACGAAATCAGACTGATGAAATGTGAAGGGAAAAGCACATGAGGAATGTGGTGAGAAGTTATAGCAGGAGGAATAAGTTTATGTAGGACTTGTGAGGAAATAGAAAAAGCCTTTTTAAGTCTACCATGATGTGGGGATTTCAGCCCTCATGTGGCCCACACATCTAAGCCTATGATTCTACTGCCGTGACATGGGAGAGATGTCCTTTTGTCTTGAGAAGAGATGTACACTTTTGGTTGCTTGAGGAACTTTGAGGCCATGGGTTTCCTCAGGTCAGAGTGAACCTTCAGAGGGAGGAATGACCAAAGTCTCCCATGCACATGCAAGGCCATGAAAGGCTTAGATGAAAAATGACTCAGACACAAGTAGTATGAAAGCCACAGCCAGGATGGATAGCTGCTCCATGCTACTGCATGGGAGGCTACCTGCCATTCACTGGGGTTGAGGAAGGTGGAGAAGTCCCCATTTCTCAACTACATGACCTGGAATGCTGCAGTCCTCCTCTGTCCTGACCTGCAGCTGGTGTTACTCTGTAAATAGTAGGGAAGGAATGACTCATTCTTAGAGATTATAATTTGATTCTCTGCTTGAGACCTATTGCATCCAAAGCACTGCATTTGAGAAGGGTAGTATGCTTTTTACACTGTTGCTTTGTTCTAATTATTTGTCATTTTCCAGATGACAGAACTTTGATACTGAGATATAATATGACTTCCTAAAGGTGGATGAGCTTTTAAGGACTTCTGATTCTGATGATTTTGCTTTTATACGACTACAATTGTACCATATAGTTACTTTACCATCTGGCTGGCTGTGTGTCCTCAAAAAGTGTCTAAATTTCTTTCTAAAGTTAATTTAAATTCCATTGAGGCTGAAGAATAATTTAATTCAGATACCTTATTTCTTATTTCATCCATGTTATTATCTGAAAAAGTTAAATGAAGCTTAAATAGTTTTTCTCAATATGACATATGCTTTTTGCATCATAGGGCCAACTATTGATATGGCATGATAATAATACAATGGAATGGCTAGTTGAAATGATAATACTTTCATGCCTTGCTAGTATAGAATAGCTATCCCTACATGCTTCAGCTGTCCCTCAGCAATACTTGTCAGCCAGGTGATAGCAGCTATTTCTGTGTTTGCAAGATGACCATGTGTGCTTGGAGTGTTATATGTTCATTAAAATAGTTTAACAGCTTTACCAATAAAATTTAGTCTGTAAGAACCATCAAACTGTTCTAGCTCAGGCTACTGGGATCTATTTCAGACTACTTAAGCAAAATAAATCATAATTATATCTGGATAAAAATGCTGGGATCTGACGTGCAGCATTTCATTGGTTGCCTTATAAACGTGAATCTTCACCTCTGACAGTATTTTAACTGTAATCAGTTACTTGTGTTCTGCCACAGCTCTGTGGTGATGGAGTAACCCATAAAAAAATGCAAAGTTCAAGAACCCATTCTTTCTGCACTGTTAAGTCTTCCTAAAATGAGCTCGTGTAAGCAGCAGTGTTTCTTACCCCGGTCCTTCTACTACTGAACAAAAAAGAAAGAGAGAAAATGACATTATGAATGAATTTTGGGACTGTAACGCATTGTGAGACTTCTGTGATTCAGGAAAGTTTTGGTGTATGTATGATTATGTCAGTAAAGGCACTCCTAAAACTACAGCTGTGGCCGAGGGCATGGCCAAAGTGTTGGCATACACAGGGATAAAGTATAATGCAAAATATGCTGTAGCTCTGTTAGGTAAACCAGTGGTTCCACTTTTGCTGGAACATTTGTCACTCCTACAGAACATGAAAACAATAACATAAAATGCAGAAAAAAAAAAAATGGTGGGAGGAGGATTTGTAGACAGAAGAACTTGCTTTCACACCTCTTACCTGTGTTAATAAGGTAATTTGTGATATATGTAGAAAGAAGATATCCCACCTTATGTTGTGGCTTTAAAACAAGACATGCACCTGATATTTCATGTAGTGTTTAATGAACCCAGGCTTCAGGTTGGGATGAGAACTGGTAGCTGGCAGAGGACCTAAAGGGGCATATCCATTAAGAACTCAAGCATCTAGCTGCAGGGAGCGGCACCAGAAGCATTCACAAAGTTCTCAGGCAGCTTCAACCCAAAGAACTATCTGAGTGCTTGGCAGGGAAATCCTGACTTCAGATACTCAAGTGCCTGGATCTGAATAGAACCAAACAGGTATAATACATTCATGCCAGAAAACTATCTGTGAGGAATGCAGCTGGAGGGAGAGAAGTGGAAGTTGTGTGGTGGTTAGGGAGTGCTCAAAACCCAGGATTGCTGTGAACCCTCTACTGTAACTTACAGAAGGAAAGCATCTTTGGACTTACAGGTGAGATGGAAAACAGCTGGTGACAATTGGTGTCCCTCACAGTTCCATCTTGGGACTGGTGCTCTTTACTATCTCTGTCTCTTGGATAGACAGCAAGATTGAGAGCACCCTCAGCAAGTTTGTAGATGACAGGGACTGAGCAGTGCAGCTAACACAACAGGACAGGATGCTGTCCAGGGGCACATGGACAAGCTGTAGAATTGGGCCCACAAGAAACACATGAGGTTCAACAAGTCCAAGTGCAAAATGCTGGACCTGGGTTGGGGCAATCCCAGATATGAGTCAAGACGGGGAGAAGAACCCATCAAGAGCAGCCCTGTGGAGAAGGACTTGGGGATTCTGGTGGATGACAAGCTGGACATGAACTAACAGTGTGTGCTCACAGCCCAGAAAGCCAAAGCCATCTGTGTCCTGGGCTGCATCACAAGAAGTGAAGCCAGCAGAGTGAGGGACCTGGAGTGCTGTGTCCAGCTCTGAGGTCCCCAGCATGAGGATGTGGCTCTGTTGGAGTGAGTCCAGAACAGGCCACCAAGATGATCAGAGGGCTGGAAACGGTCTACTGAGAGGACAGGCTGACAAAATTGGGGCTGTCTTGCCTAGAGAAGAGAAAACTCTGTGGAGACCATATTGTAGCCTTTCAGTACCTGAAGGGGGCTTATAAAAAAGAGGGAGAACAACTTTTTGCACAGGAAGATAGTGCTAGGACAAAGGGCACCAGTTTTAAAGTAAAAGACGAGATTTAGATTAGATGTTAGGAAAAAAGTCTTTACTGTGAGGGCAGTGGAACAGGTTACCCAGAGAAGCTGTGGAAGCTGCTTCTCTTGAAGTGTTCAAGGCCAGGCTGCATGGGGTCCTGAGCACCTGATTTAGTGGGTGGCATTCTTGCCCGTGGCAGGGGGGTTGGAACCAGATGATCTTTAAGGTCCCTTTCAAGCCCAGCCTTTCTATGATTCTATAAATATATATATATGTGTGTGTGTGTGTGTGTGTGTGTGTGTGCAGGTCTGGCTATTTCACAGGTGACAGTAATGGGATTCTTCCTCAGTGGCATGTGGTACAAGTGTAATAAGGTTATGCTAGATGTCTCTAGTCAGGTGGTATTTAGCATGTACAGAAATGCTACAAATCTGACTTAGGGCAGTCAGATTGCTTTGCTGTGGGGATCAGACAGACTCATTTTTGACATTTCCTCAGCCAAGTTGCATAATAGGTTCTGACATGTATCCAAGCCCTGCAATGCAATGATACTTCACGGTGAGCCAAATAGATGATGTACTGTGTGTGAAACAATGAATGTTATTTATCCAGCTGAGGCTCGAAATAAGGTAGATAATTTTATGAGGTAGGAAGCTCAGGCAGGCTGTGACAGACTGAGGTACAAAGAAGACTGACAGATCAGGTGGAATGGTAATGAAGAGTCCAAGTGTTACATGAGATAAAAAAGCTGAGAAAAGAGGAGAGAGCAGAAAAGGCTGATGAAGTATCCTGGAATAGATCCATGCAGAGTTTATAAGAACATGCTCAGCTTTGGAGATAGAAATCCTCCCTTTGATGGCGGTGCTGTGGGTAGGGACCATGGATTTGTCTGTTGAATCTATTGTCACCTAGATAGACATCCAGCGGGTGAGTGCTCAGCCCCCTGGGATGTTTCAGTGCTCTTTGCTGGAGGTGGGGACCATCCTGGCAGGTGGAGGCTGGCAGGATGGGGCACTCACTCACACAGCATTACCTGGAGCCACCACGCTGCTTGTGGCATGCATATTTCACAGGAGGAGGGTTAGGCTCAATGCCTGCCACTCTGCTCTGCTGCCTGCCTGCAGTGCTGGCCTGTTGGCCTGGTGCTCCTCCAGTTGTGAGGGAGAGGTGCCAGTTTGCTGGGGAGGCTCTCCTTTCCCTCTGAGTAGTGAGGGGTTGGCTCTCTTCAGTGCCCTACTCCTTCCTGAGTCAGTTTAACAGGGAGAAATGTGAAGTGGGATAAAATGATGACAGCTGGGTTGTACTTTGTAAGTGGAAAGGAAAGAGTTGGATCCCTTTATGGCTTGGAGTGATGGAGCTTGAAATGCAATCAATAGCAGTTATTTTCCCAGTGTTAGTGTTGAATCAGAAAGGATGGTTTGGTTGGTATAGTTCAGCTGACTTCTGGATATTTTAATCACATGATTTCAGCAAGGCTGACAGTTTTATGCCTGACGATACTGAAGTAATTCTACGACCTTCAACAAAGTTGCTCAGGATTTACTCTGAGAATGTAGTTGGGTGAATTCATTTTTCTGACTTGACAGGTAAAAACCTTCTGAAAGGCTGTGAACTTCATGTCCTTTGAAATATCCAGGAAAATATTCTTCTTCTCATGTACACGTAGAATACTCGTTCCCTTTAACAGTAGCTATGTTTGTGTGTGAAACACTATGTGAGCAATATCCTGGGCATCAGTAAAAGAGGGAACAGGATTCTGAACTCTTGTGTAATTCTTAGGTTGGTGCATGGTTTGATGTAGGAGCTGTTACTTGTAGTGAGGATTAATAGCTTTGGAGTTTCTTATAACCATAGATGGGTAAATCCTTTTATTTTGACTTGATGATGCCACTGTAATTCTTTCCAAAATTAGGACAAACTTGACTTTCTGCATCAGCTGGTGACCAAATGGCAAAGCATGTTTTGTTCCTGGCAGGTGCTTATAATGGTACTCTAGGTCTCACTCACCATATGGGGTGGGTATTTTGGGTTTTTTTCAGTCTGCTGTTTCTGAAAGATAGAATTTGTTTGCTGTAAAGGCATCAATAAATTTAAAGAGTATGGGTGGTTTTGTCCATTTTGTGTGGGGTGAGAGGGGTTTTTTTTGTTGTTTATTTGTGGTGTTGTTTGGTTTTTTTTTGACAGACACTCACGGTAGGTAAGAGAGACAAAACTTTTTGAGTGGCTGACATTTTGTGCTTGAGAAGATAAATTTAGATAAATAATTGACTTTTAGTTTCAATTAGATTTTAGTTTCTTTCCATTCCAAAATTCCCTTCATAAATATGGAAGAGCAGTGGCATTATTTTTTTTTAAACAACTGAATGGAAAAAAAATCTTTCTAAATTTTCTGTTGATAAGAATTAAATGGTTTTGGAAGAATAAAATAATTTCAAATATTTTCAAACTAAATTAAGTTAAAAATGAAAACCAGGTGATCTGGCATTTTACTCTTACTCCCTACTTGTGGGTAAATGTAGTGATCCTGGAAAAACAATGTTTTGGCAAAGTTGGCTACTAGAAACAAGCTTTTGCTTATTGCTCAGTATTATTAGTCTTTATTAACCCAACTCACTCCACTGAGATTTAAACTCCTATTTTTGTTCCTAATACTTCTATTTTTAGTATGAAAATACATTTTAAAACAAAATACTCTTAAAATACTCCGGAATAAATTCAATTCAGCATGGATGTTTCTGATACTCTTGAAGAGACTTTCATTTTTTACCCCAGGCAGGCAGGAAAGTTCAGAGTAGTTGTGTCATGTTGAGTGTTTTGTGCAAGCTGTAAAAATCTGTGGGCTTGATGTAAGCTGACATTATCCATAATATAACTTTATTCACTGCTCCTTCTGCTGTGATGAGTCTCCACCAAATTGTCCAATTAGTGCAAAGTTATAATATTATAGACAGATGGAAAATTAATATTTATAGAAAATTTCCTGAGGTTTTGATAGCTTGAAACTCTTGGAGCTACAGATGATATATTAGCAGTTGAGATGTAGAGAAAGCAGCCTGTTCAGAAAACATGAAAGCTTGTGTACTTTCTGAAGCAGTAGGTCATCGAGAGATGACCATAAATTTCAGCTTTAGTTTTCTGTGAATTGAAACCATCTGTGGTAAACTGTTCAAAATGAATTAGTTTGTATTGGTAAAAAGTAAGTAAATAGATATATATATAGAAACTATTTCCTCAAATGGTCACCAAAATCTAGTAGAAGTTTGCAAGGTCCATCTCTCATCTCACAGTTATTTTGAGTTTTGCAAATGCCACCATCTTGACAGACTTAAACAGTGCACAAATCAAAAAAGTTTTAATGAGAGGGAGAAGAGATACATGTCACTCAGTGTCCCTTAAATACTGTTGGTCTGATGGTCATGGACAGTAGTATGGTTTCATTAATATTGGTCTAAGTCCAGAGTAATAACCTCAGTGGTGTGGTTACTTTGGAAACATAGTAATTACAGTAATTTTTCTGGTGATTCACACATTTGAATCTAATAATCTTAGAATAACATGTTAGAAGGGAGCAGCAACTGATTTCAGAGGAGAGAGCTGAACTGGAGCCCATTCTTTGCTCTCATTGTACACAGCTAAACTATCAACTTAGTGCTCTGTGGAAGTCTGGTTTTCTGGACAGATTTCATTCCTTCCTAAAATTCATAGCTTGAAGTTACCTTCAGGGTTTTATGTTAGTGACTTTAATGTGTTTTGCTGATCTGTAGCTGAAATTTTTAATTTCAAAGTGCTGTTTCTTTCTCAAAAGCAAACCTGGTAGTAGACTTGTCTGTGTGTGTGCACGCCTATAGCACACTTAAAGTTTAATAAAATAAAATATTACTACCCTGTTTAGCAGAATATTATTGCTATATGCACGATGACATGTCATTACCTGGAGAAGAACCTTTTAAGTTTCTCCTGCACATCCATGTTCATGATGAGCCCAAATTACTCTATGGCTGTGTTGTAAGCTTGGGTACAGCCCAGGAAATCTCCACAGAGGGCCTCTGCAGGGCTGTGTGCATGCAGGGGGACTCTAAGAAGTTTCAGTCTTAGTTGTGGGGGGAGAAAATAGAGGTGTATATAGAAACTTATTGTGTCTGTAACATGCAATTTCCTGTGTAAGAAGTTTCCATAGATGCCCCTTGCAGAGGCTGGAGTGTTTCAGGAGGAAGTTGCAAGATTCTCCCATACTTAAGTGATACTTTTGCTATATTTCATGATACCAAAATATTCATGCTATTGATTATGAATATCCCATGCCATTCTTTCCTTGTATGATATTGTTGTCTTAAACTTGTGTTGCATTATGCCACTACAGTAATTATTAGAACAGGAAAGAAGGATTTTAGTCAAATTTTCAATGCTTTGATAGGACTAAGCCTCTCCATGTTAAAGACAAGAGCTGCTTTTCTATTTTCTTTCTTTTCCTTCTTCATGTTTCTTTTCTCCTCCCTTCTCCTCCCTTCTCCTCCCTTCTCCTCCCTTCTCCTCCCTTCTCCTCCCTTCTCCTCCCTTCTCCTCCCTTCTCCTCCCTTCTCCTCCCTTCTCCTCCCTTCTCCTCCCTTCTCCTCCCTTCTCCTCCCTTCTCCTCCCTTCTCCTCCCTTCTCCTCCCTTCTCCTTTCTCTCTTCTTTTTTTTCTCCTCTTCCTTCTTCCTTTCTTTTTAAATAAACAGTATTTTATTCACCTGGAAAACTAATGCTGTTTCATATATATCTTGCAATTGTTTCACTAATGTTGCTTTCCAGCATCTTAGTATTTTAAGCCAGATTGCTGCAAATACATAATGCAAAGCTATTTAAAAGCTGTGGCATGATACTTCAGATGATTTGTAAAGTTTAAAGTAGCAGACTATTTGCACAAAACCACCTGTGCATCTCGTATCCATTACAAACGGTGAGATACAGCCACAGCAGAGGTACTTGTGCTCCTGCACGTGTCGCTGCTTTTGGAAATTCCACCCGTGCGCTCGCCTCTCTTCAGCGGCTTTGAGAGTCCCACCTGTGGTTCTCTTTTCAGAGCAGCCAAGTTTCAGTACTTGTGTCACCCCCACAGCTGCTGCTTCTCCTCCAAACTGTACATGGAGAAGTGCAAGTGTGCTTTCTTGGCATTTTCAGGAACAGTATATCAAGGTCACCAAGAAGAGTGGGGAAGGTGTCTGCAGTCTGACATCTGAGATCTGAAGTTTTTAGAAGAGGATATTGAAGGCAGAAATGAGGGGAGGAAAGGATTTTTTTCCTTTTTTATTTTTTTTTCTGGAGGTGACAGCAGACGCTGGTTGTATTATGTAAATACTTGTGGAGAAGGGACAATGAGAAGTAAAGATTTCTCAGCAAAAAGAATACAGTGACTAAGCCATTGTGTTATATCTAACAAATATAAACTGGAGGCAAAGCACATTACACTGTGTCTGTCAACACATACATTGTTGTTAAGTGTTTGGGGGATGGCAAGCCAGGTGGTGATTTCTTCATCTCTTGCATGTTTTCAGATAGAGGCTGAAAGCAAATTCCAGAGGATTTACTCTTATAAATAAATACTAATCTTCCGGCTTAATACAGGAATAACTGAATAAAACTTCATGTCCCATGATGTAATTGAAGGAATGGTGCAGCAATTCTGAGGAATACAAAGACTTTTTTGAGAGAGGAAAAGGGGAAATTTCTTCTCTGGGGTTCATGGTGGAAAGCACAAGAATTGATGGGCTTCAGTGCAGTGAGTGGGACATAAAGAAAAATGTTCCACTGGTCAGAACAGTGAAATATTGGGGGGAAAAAAAAACTCCTGTGGAAATTGCAATAATAATTTAGATGTGGCTAACATTTCCTTGAAGAAGAGGGATGAACTGGATGACCTTTAAAGATTCTCCCAGCCTTTTTTCAGAGAGCCTGTAGTGGGTACCATAGCTGTAAAATTTATCCCAAACTTCCTAAATCTTATTCAGGTTTTCTTTTGCACCTGCTCAGCCAAAGTCTCTGAACTTCATGTGGTACATCAGTCTAATGCCCTTACATCCAAACAAATGATATTCTACATGTAATTTCAAGGGACAAAGTTACAATCTACCATCTTCATTTTAGGTCCTCCAGGGAAAAGAGGTAAGCGGGGAAGAAGAGGAGAGACTGGTAAGTTTTCAATTTCATAAGATCTTTTGTCATTTGATGTCTGTTTTTGTGAGGATGCATACCCAGCATGCCTTGATTTTTAGTTGTATTGCATGTGTGCTCTGAAAAAGAATTCTGAAACTTCTCTGGTAAAATATTGTGAGCCTTGGCATATATCTGGTGGCCTTCCAGATATTTTTCTAGTCTTGGGCATCCTTAATTTGTGGGCACACTTCATAAAGCTCGACACGGTGTCTTTGGAAACACATCTGTAACTGTCAAACCCTTTAGGGGTCTTCTCACACTTGCACAAGTTAGAATAACTCCATGTAAGTCTGTAGTTGGAATACTGTGTCAGTGTTACGTCAGGCCCCTTTGGCTTGAGGAGAACAATTTTATAAGGAAATAAATAAGGAAATAAAATTCCTTATGTCAAGAATGTTGATAATCAGGGGGATAATGTGATAAGTAGACTACTCTGCATGAGAGAAGTTGTTTTATAGAAATGAGCAGTTAAGTTCTAACAGAAATAAGAAAAACATTTGTTGGTTCATTGCTCTGTACCAGGGAGGTTGCCATTGATAGAAACCTGCTGGTGGTGTGTAGCTTGAAATTTCATTTGAGGCAAAGTTGCGAGATGCTGAGCACCTCTTGCTGTTGACATTCACAACAATTGAATCAATTACCTTGTGGGATTGAGTTTTTCATCAAGGTGACCTTTGTGGAGGCAATGCAGTAGAAAATGAGCATTTCTATTCTCCTTGGCTGTCTTGTCTAATCTGCCAGCTAGGAAAGTCTTCCAGTCACCTTGATCTCTATAAATCTTCCATAGCCTTTCTTATCTATGTAAAGGATAATTTATCTGGCTCTTAAAAACTATTTCCATATCTTTCTGAATCACAAAACTAAAGCCAAGCCCTGACAAAGGTTGATACAAATCACCTTGGTGTTTCCATTCACTGTTGTCTTAGTATTTACTTCAGAGAAAGAGGCTGTGATACAGAGAGAAATTCTGTGGTTGAAGATTAAATTACAAATGATCCTGGAAATTAATTTGTGCGATACACATTGATTCATTGTACATCTCAAATAAACACATGCTAAACTATTAATAAAGGAAATGGATCCCTCATTTAAAAACAGACCTACACCTTAAAATGCTGTTTAAGAATGTTTGCCAGAATAAAGAAATTACCTTAGTTGCTGGACAATAAAAATTGCATTGTTAAAACCAAAAGGCTGTCAATATTAAAAGCAATCTCAAAGTACAGCTGCTGCTGCTTTATACTCCTTTTGCACTTCACTTTATTCAGAAATTAGAGAGAGGCATAAAAGCTTAATGAAATGCCGTTGATTTGGGAGCTGCAGCTGCTCAACCTAATAGGACTGAAATAGTAGATTTGATTTGTGGCCCTTTGATAATGTTTCCAAGAACTCCTACACAAAAGTCTTTGAGGTCTAAATAATTGAAAAAATGTGCAAATATCACTTCACAAAGTGTGACATTTTAATGGGGAGCATTTTATATGTGTGCCTTGAGAGAGGAAGGCGATGAAAAGAAAGTTCAGCACTGTCAGGTGGCCACTGAAACCTCCCCTCACAGGCGAAGTTGGAATTCTGGAAGATGCTGGTACATGTATTCTTGACAAGATGCCCAGGTTAAATGCCAAGGGTACTTTGTGCAATTCCTCAGCCAAGCTCTGATCAAGTGCTTACTGTGTGGTTAGCTGAAACTGGTGATGTGGTTACATATGCTTTATGTGGAGTCTGACAAAATGAATTGTAGTCCATGGCTGGTATTTTTGGAATGGCATGAAATTGCATGGAAATGAATGGAGAAGAAATTTTCATAAGATTGCATGACTGTAATTGAAGATTTGTTAAGGTAAGTGCATGCATTTAGGCAGTAGTCATATTTACAAGCTTCAGAGCACTACCAAAGCTCAAGATTACTTGAGTGGGAAAATGTGTGCCCGGTATTACCAGTGCTGCTCACTGACAATCCCAAGGCCTTGTGCTTGACTGTACATGTATGTCCTTCTTCAGTAACTTTGTAACCTTACATGTTCTTTTTTTCTTTTTTTACCCTTTTTTCCCCTCTCCCCCACCCCACAGGACCTCCTGTAAGTACAGTGATACGTTGTTGGTTCTTCCAGAATCAGGGAGAAATCTGTTAGATCCTGTTAAGCTATCAGCGTGATAAAATGATCATGTATACTCAAGAGGGAATTTTGATATTTACACGTACACAGTATTTTGGAGCTGAATAATTTAATCAGAAAGTTCCTTAAGAAAAAAGTCTCTAAACCAATAAAGCTTTATGTTCAGCGCTCCAGATGGCCATTTGGATTCACAATTCTGCGTAAGTACGTTATGTTCATTTTGCCTGTGACTTCATAACACAGATTTTACTGCAGTATAAAAACACGTGAGTATCCTATCTTAAGCCCAGACTTGGCCACTTTTGCTAGGTAATAACCTCCTCTGCATTTATCACAAAGTCTTGGGGTACAATCTCCCTGTTCTTTGGAGGCATACAGGCTGTCCAGCTCGTTTCACTGTAATTGCTACTGAAGCCAGTAAGTGCTTGCGTAAAATTATTATTAAATAGTACTATTCAATTGCTGATTGAATCTTGTGCTAATTCTTCTTGTGAGAAAACATTTTCTCTCTTCTGAGGTTTTGAGGGTTTTTTTGGTTTTTTGCTTGGGTTTTTTTGTGTGTCTTTTGTTTGCTTATTTGTATGTTCCAACAGTAGGTCAAAAGTCTGACTTGAAGGACAGGAGTAAGCACATATGTCTCAAACATTTGTATCTGTCATGCCATCCATGTGCATCATATGGTGTAGGAGTGTGACTGTTAAAACATTACTTCTTTTACAGTTTGCAGACTTCTGTGTTTTTTTCTTTAATAGATGCAGTATTTCCACAATATTTTCAAGACTCTATCATCTGTCTATTCTATGCTACATGCATGTTTAAGAATATTTAGTTAATATGTTGAATTCCTGCTGTGACCTGAAGATTTTACTGTAAACTGCATATATTGAGTCATGCTATTACTTATCCTTGTGAGATTTTGACTATGTGCTCAGCAATTCATAGTGACAAATTCATTTAACAAGCAATCAATGGAAAGCCAGGCTTAATGCTTAAAGGTGCTGTTTACTTGAAAGAAACACTCTTTCCCCCAATTTCTTTTGCAGCCCTCCAATGAAGCACAAAGAGCGAACATAAATCATGATACAGGCTATTTTCCTGTACCAAGGCAATGTGGCAAGAGTTCACTATATGCCTCATTCAGAATGTCTTTGACTTCAGTTCCCCACTGTTTCAGTATAGGTACATTGAAAAAACCCAAACAATCAAACAAACACCCCCACCCCCCATATAAGCCTTAATCTTGGCAATATTAGCACAGACCTGAAATAGATTCCAAAACTAAATAATTTTAAGAAGCATCCAAATTCGAATTGAAGTTTCATGCTTGAAACCTGCAAGACTTCATCTTGCTGACGGGCAGCAATGCTTTACATTGTTACAAGCCATTAAAAACGTAATTTCTCTTCCTAATTCACTTCTGTATTTATGCAGACACTGGCTAGGGGCAACTGTTGTGATCTTAAGTATTGTTTTCACCTGGGAGACTGTGGTAATAGTTTTCATTTAAAATATCAAATATTTGTATATCCCACATGAAACTGCATGGAATTAGGTGTAGGTTGTAATTTCAAAGGCTTCTGCAGTGCTCTGTTTATTTTTTTTGTACATGACTACTGAGTAGCACATGTAATAGCAGTCAAAGGCTGGGGAGTTTGAAATTTTTTATGATCATTTACAGCCATCTCAGATTTCTTCTTTGGCACCTCTGTTCTAGTGGAATCTAATACTTTACTGCCTAAGCACTAAACCTTTTTAAATTAACTACATATTGCCTGTCAGTTTACATGGCTAATTCTCTCCATAGAAACAGAATTTCACTAGGCCAGTAGCCTTTTAATTAAAGTGCTTATTTAAGTTAAAACACATCCATTGCCAAAGCCTCATTTCTTCACTGTGTAGTACCTATCTCATATTTATTGGTTTGAAATGTCATCACATACAAAACAACTAAGCAATACACGAATTATAATTTCCTAGTGATGTACTCTGCATGTTTGTTATGTCATATGTCATGACTGTGTTGTTAATGTGTCGTACCATTTCATCTCATTCAACCAGGGCCTACCAGGGCGAAATGGCTATCCGGTAATACCATCATATGTTTATGATAGCGATTTACGATTACTCTAAAATCCTGTTGGTGTATTTTGGTTTTTCTTTATTACTGTCAAAATGACCCTTTCTTTTTTTTTTTTTTTTTTTTGGTTTCTCAGATGCCTAGAAAATGTAGGATTTTCCTTAAAAACAAAGCTAAATAAAAAGCCTTTGACAAGTTTCTGAAAAGAACCAGACTATTTACAATGCACTGATTGTTTGATGTTGTACATATTTTGTGTTGAGTTTCTTCATTCTTGCATACAAAATTCATAATTAATTAATTAATTTTAAAACTTACTATGATACTGCATCTCAATTTTCCATGTTAGAAAGCTGTAGTGTTGCCACATGGACCCTCTGAGTCCTTTCTTTTGATTCTGTCCTGTTTCACTTGACCGCATCATTCAATGCATTTTGAGCAAACTAAAGTGTTATGACAGAGGTCCTAGCAATTGGCTGCAATGACTATCACAGAGTAATTTTTGATAATGGATGCAATGCATTTTCCTGTCAGTTTCATTCACATCTTTAGGATTTATTGCCTGGAAAAAAAAATATGAAATAATGCATCTTTCTAAAATCTATTAATAATACATTTCTTTCTAGTAGTCAGGCAAACTGTCTGCAGCGTCCCATTCATGAAAGAAGTATATGCCTGCTGTCACATGGGTATTAGAAAGCAAGTGACTAAACGTGGTAATATATGTGCACAACATAGTGACTGTTGAAGTATAGTAATGATATTACTTATAGCACTTGATAGTGTCATTTAAAGGACCTTCCCATATTGATTTGCCAATCAATAGGCAAAATACAGACAGTGAGTTTTAAAAATATTTCCATTGGTAAAATATAAATTGCATAGCATCTGCAGCTGGAGGACGACTTTGTAGAATCACAGACTTTCAAAATGGTTTGGGTGAGAAAGGAAATTATGGATCATTTAGTTCCAACCCCTCTGCCATGGGCAGGGACACCTTCCACTAGATCAGGTTGCTCAAAGCCCTGTCTAACCTGGCCTTGAAAACTTCCAGGGGTCAAGAACGCTTCTAGGGATGGGTCATCCATAGCTTCTCTGGACAATCTGTTCCAGTATTTCAAAACTCTCATAATTAAAAATTTCTTTCTTATAGCCACTAAAAACTTAATTTCTTTTAGTTTAAAATCATTACCCCTTGTGCTGTCACTACAGGCCTTGGTAAAAAAACCTGTATTTCTCCACACCTTTTTTTGTAGGCCCCCTTTTAGTGTTGAAAAGCTGCAGTAAAATTTCTCTGGAGCCTTTGCTGAACAATGCCAACTCTCTCAGCCTGTCTGCATAGAAGAGCTGCTCCCTCCCTCTGATCATCTCTGTGGTCCTCCTCTGAACTTGCTCCAACAGGTCCACATATTCTCTTACATTGTAGGCCCCAGAGATGGACACAATACTCCAGATGGGGTCTTACAAGAGTGGAGCAGAGAGGGAGAATCACCTCCCTTGATCTGCTGGCAGCACTTAATTTGATGCAGCCTATTTCAATGCTTTTACTTGGGCAGGTTCTGTAATTGCTGAGTGATGTCACCAATGGATCATCATCCAATGTCCACCTTTACAAATACAAGTAGTTGAAAGTTGGCTGGTGAGGAACTGATCATCCGTGTCAAGAAACCTGCTTGGATGTACTGAAAAAACCATTATCAGGTTTCTGAGTGCACATTCCAATTTCTCTTAGAGTGATTTATCTGTGTAGGTGAGTACAAGCTTGTTTCCTTGAAGAGATTGGTTGTGGGATCTGAAAACAATGAAGATACTTCAGAGCCATGGTTCTGTATTGAAATTGCTGAGTCTAATAGTGATGGTGTTGTGGGCAAACTTTAGTCTGAATGCGTTTCTCCTCACGTGTGCATCTGCCTGTGTACAGGCCAGTGTGAGCCTTCAGCAGTGCTTAAGCACTTGACTGAGTACTGCTTCTTCTTCCTGCTTGAAAATGACTGGGAATAAAATTGGGCTTTGCTTATTGAAAGTTGTCATACGGCTGAATGTTTCAGTCTTTTCAGTTACAGTCTTATGCTCCTGCTTTGAATGGGAAATATGTAAGTGCAAGTGCAATGTACTTTAAAAGTACTTGTACAGCCCTGTAGAGCTCTATGAGAAGGCTATTAGAGTTCTAAGTTATTTCTCCAGAGTCTTATTTAACTCCTGTAGAAGCCTTTTTACTTAAATCTCTATTGGATATTCTGTGAGGATAGTGATGTGTATCTGCCACATACAACCTAAACCTAATGCAGCTCTCTCACAAAAGCAAGTGGCTGTTTTCTCCAATACTTAAGTTTTCTTTGCCTGTGTTTATTCTAGTTTTTAAAGATACTTTAAAAAATAAGTAATTACAAGTGAAAGGAATTACGGTAAGAAATCTAAGTTCCCAGGAAGATATATCACCAAAAATCAATAAAATGAGTGGGGCTTACTGCTAATGAGTAACTCAGTTTTTAAGGGATTTATAAAACCATGATTAACTGGTTATTATTTAAGGCACCATGAATACTAAAAAAAATGTACACTGGTGCAACTTCTTTTTCCTCATGACAAGCTTTGTATAACAGACAGACCAAATTCAGAATTGTGACTCTTTCAGCTTGAGTTTAAAATTGAAATAGACTATCACATCTACTCAAAGAAAAAAGAGCGCACAAACATTGGAGGATGACAGGCATTTGTTGCAGGGATTTTGTATGACAGTGTCACTTTGGAAATGGTGCTAGAACTTGGAAAAAATACATGCATACATACACACCCTTAAAGAAAACCCATACCAAATCCTCCCTGCAAAATTACCCAACCACTAAAAAAAGTAGTATGTTGTGAATGCAGTGAGGAAGCAAAATACACAAACCTTGGGGTTTTGTAAACCTCTGTAGGTTATATAGGTAGCAGTTATTTACCATTTCCCCTTGAAAAATTGAAGCAAACAGAATTTTTCTCCTTGCCGCATTTCCCAAGCAGGGGAATACATCAAACTCAACATCCAAGTAAATCATCCTGGAAGTTGCCACATGTGTGGTGGAAAAGCTGCACGTCTTCAGAATTAAGTGTCAGAATATGGAAATACCCATAGAGCATGTCTTCATAAACAGAGAAGTGGGGAAATTTCTCCTATGTCTCTCCATGACAGTCAGTCTGTAGAGCACTTTGTGCATTTACAAGACTTTCAGGAGCTGTGGAGAGAGCGGCTGCTCCAGGTGACCATGTGCCTTGTATTAAATCCCATTTCTTCTCACATCCTTGTTTCATCTTCAAGAAATGTAGATAGATACCTCTCTTGAACAAAAGAAAAAGTGTCTAAATTGGAGATTGTTCTTCTGTAAGTGTCAAATATCATCACTTGATAAAATCTGAAACGTAGATCTTTGAAATCTCACCTGTTAATTAATTTAAAATTTTCCTAGCTCTCAAAAGAATTACCTCAACATAACAAAGGGGCAAACCTTAGGAGTGCAGGTAGAGGCTTTCAATTATTCTTTAGCCTGATCTAATTCCTTCTTGATTACAATACGTCTTTGTCATCATGCTTCTGATTCTTGCACCCATAAAAACTTGTCCCAACCTACCTTGAGAAAAGCTGTTATCCTGATCTGTAAGGAATTTCAGGTTGCTGTTGTAAGTCTCTGGTTTCTTCTCACCTCATTTTCTGTTCGTATATTGCAAAAGGCAAAGAGAATTCCAGGCAGAACAGTGGAGGGCTGTGAGGCATTTGAGTTGGAAGAAATAGGCTTGGTGGGGAAGAACACGAAAACCATCCTTGTGAGAAATTGGTAAAAGGCCTTTTTTTATCCTGCTGTGTTCCTTTGTCTTTGATGGTGCTTCATATTTTGTGTTCTTCTGTGTCTCCAGTTAGAGATTGGGGCTGCCTAGGCCAAAGTGTAATAAGTAGCAGTGTCTCTGGATATACATAAAATTAATCCCATCCAAGTGCAAGTTTTTCAACCTCAGATACAATGTTAACTCAGCTGCTGTAAAACAAATAAAATTGGAATAATCAAAAGAGAAGAAATGAGCAAAGATCATGAGTTTTTTGTCTGTAATTAAACATAGCCTATGGCAATATTAAGCATTTTTGCAACAGCTGTTGTATTTCTAGTAGCTGGTCAGATCTCCTACTTTTCAGAATCATACAAAAATATAAATGTCTAACCTCAAGGAGCAGCTATCTCAATTCCTGACCTTACCCTGAGGATTTGGCTTGCTGATCCTATAAAATTTCCCAGTTTACAGCATTTTTTTTCCTCAACAGGTGTCTTCACAGACCACCTTTTATTTTTGGCATTTGCCCAACATAATTCTTAGGCATATGGCGGCAAAACTTTTGCAATAAATTTCAGGTTTGGTAGTGAAACATTGCGAACTATTTCAGGTTTTGATTTTTTTTTTCCTTTTAAATGAACAGAAAATTAAAAACATATTGAATCTCAGCAGCTTCTTTGTACTGTGAATTTAGTACGTGTTTTCTCAGTTTGTATGCTTTATCCTTGTATTCAGTCATGATAGAAGGGATTGGCTGAAGAGACACGAGGTTTTCAGTTGATCCATTTGCCTCTAACTCCTTGCTTCTTCTCAGGGAGTGGAAGGAGATACAATTGGTCAGATGTCCATCTTAAAAAATTCCTGGGTTTACTGATGTCTTTGTTTGGAACCATATTCAATAAAAGTATCCTCAGCAAACCTCAACACTGTTCCCAAATAGATGGTTCAGGTTAAACAAGTGCAATGTTAAACTTGCTGCCATGCAGGTTAACTTTGTAATATTTCTGTGCCGTGAGAACTAGAGGAAGGTTGTAAAAATGTGGTAATTTTTGTAAACATACTGTAGCTGAGGACATACTGATAATATTCAGCAAATAAACTTCCAGTTTTTCCTACAAATTGTGGGATGTCTAAATTTTCATGGCTAAGTACTGTCTGTGGCCTTTGTAATCATGTCCGTCACATTCATACAATTACAGGGTTTTACAACCTTTGGTTCTGGAAATAACATGTAATACAATTCATGAGTTTAATTTTTAATTTAATTTTTAATTTTTTTGTATGCCAGTGTTTTCACAGTGATTGAAGATAACTATATATAAACATGATTTTAACAGAAAATTTTGAGACCTCTTAAAATTACTATTATTAAAGTTGCTATTAATTCTGTGTCACAGAAACGAAGCTGCCCATCAACACATTTATTAGCCTCTTACAAGGCAGTTGCCATTTTGAATGAACTATGGTCAGAATCCTCTCATTTGTCACATTTGTGTAATGCTGACTGCATAAATAAGAGAAGGCAGTGTTTATTTCTGCAGCTCCCTGGAGGAAACTCAGAGAGCCCCAAGCTATTCCTTTTCTGTGACTATGACAGTACAGGAGAAACTGCTTCATCTGCAAAAGCCAGCAATATAAAAAGATATCTCCACCCTTTTCTTCACTGAAAATTATAGAAATAAATTGCCATAGATAACCTAGAGGAGAAAGTCCACATAGTGATTTAAGAAGATTACTTGTGCTGCAGTAAAAGCCTGCCTATATAGTATGTCCTGGTTTAAACTCATTAAACTTTCTAAATTATTTGTGTCCATTTTATATGTAGCATTACAAATAAGGATGTAGAAAACCAATAGGAAAATAAAACAACATTCTAATGAATAACCTCAGTGTATGGATTAATAATACAGACAATTGTTACCATATGTTGGATCCACCAAGACCCTCTTTGAACTAGCATTTTCCATCTCGGATGCATGGACTCTGATATTGTAAAATCCACATCTCTGCATGGGACTTTCTAGATGTCAGTGTGTGATGAAAAACTGAGCACGAAATGCTAGGATACTGAAGGCTATGAATGAGTCAGTACAGTTTTGATTCCCAGCTGACGTCAATTCAAAATGACACAAACCCATATATCTATCAGATAAATAAAGATTTGTAGCTGATGGTAGATAGATAGGGGGTAGGTGTAATTTAAGAATTAAATGTATTTTTTCAGTACTTTCCTCTGCAGACTTAGAAATTGCCCTCTTCTCTTTCATAATAAAGCATGTGTAGGTAGAGAAAGGAATTAAGCTGGTTTGTCATTTTTTTGACAGCATACATACATTTCTGGTCTCTCTGGGCTACTCTACTGAGTTCAGCTTGGCAGCTTAGCAGGTGCCATGCAGAAGGCTGTGGTTAACATCTTCACATTTATGCTCTGACAGGCTTAATTAATGCTTGAACTGTACCTAAGATCATTCATACTTGCTTTTCGTCAAGCCTGCCACTTGAAATTTTCCAGTCATTTCCTCCCAATGCACGATGTAGCTCTCTGGTGAAACAGAACAAGCTTTATTTATGAAATAAACTACCTTGCAGCAAAATTTTCTGTTCCAAAAGATTTTTGATTCTAGGTCTAATTTTTCAATTTGTGTTTGACAGTTGTGGGTGGATGTAGAGTGATTAACCAGTGTGGTTAAAAATGCCTCTTGGGATTTGCCTGAACCTTCACTGTCTCACAAGAAGCTTTGAAATTCAAAGACAAGGTTAAATCAATTACAATAGAAATCCTTTGTAATTACTTAATGGTTGGATTTGATGATCTTAAAGGTCTTTTCCAACCTAAGTGATGCTATGATTCAGTTTATATCTGTCACAAATGTGAAGGCAAATCCTAAGATACCCTATAAGAATTCTTAAGTCATCAGTTCCTTCCCCTGGAAGGGGGGCTACAAACATGATTCTGAGGTTTTCTTTCATGCTGGATTTTTAATTTTGATTTCTGATACTCTGAATGATCTGTAAAACTGTATTACCCATACTGCTCCCAGATGAGTAATCCCACGTGGGAGTTTAAATGCATTGTTAATCCTAGTTGAGGTCAAGGGGTGTAAAATTTTGTTGAAGAAACTTGTTCCTAAATTGCTAGACTAGGTGGTTGGATTCTGTGATTTCCAGAAAGTGCAGGGTGATAGTGTTTCCTAGAAGCACTTCTGCTTCCCTCTGCAGTCAGTGTTCAGATTCCATTTAGGAGAGAGGCGATATGAGGAGAGGAACATCTGGAGCAGGCAGTCGCCTGAACTGGCTCTTCTTTACAGGGCTGAATGAGCAACTATATAGATCATAAATCATCCTCAGAAAATGGTTTTGAAATTTTTTTTTGTTGGGATGTTTTTTTGTGTTTGGTTTTGGTTTTTTTTGGGGGGGGGGAGGGGTGGTTGGTTTTTTTTGGTTTTGTTTTGGGGTTTGTTTGTTTGTTTGTTTGTTTTGGGGGGGGTTTGTTGTTGCTGGTTCCCTCTCCCTGCCTGCCCAGTTTAAGCTAAAGCACTTAACATTTATTGGTTTTGCTAGTATCGAGATCTAAAAAGTACTGATAATCTAACAGAGAACCATTAAGTTAAAAACTATTTTTGGATTATTTTGTACATGTTCATGGTAGCTATTCCTGGTGTAAATAAGAGAAATTTTATTCTTTGCTGCTTTGACTCATGAAAAGCCATCCATGTGCATGAGTACTTATGAGTTGTTTGATGTAGAAATTTTTCTTTTTGTAGAAAAAAGTTTTCTTTTGTGATGTAGAAATTTTTGTTTTTTGATGTAGAAATCAGTTTCTTTCCATGATACTCTAATGGAAATAAACTGCTCTTGGAAGGCTGACATTCTAGCAAGTGAATAAACCTAGAAAAAATTTGGAAGTTTTCAAAAGTTATACTATTTTTTCTGTAACAGTTCTTCATTTTACACATCAAGTGCAACTAAGATAAGCCAAGTTTTAAGGGTAGATTTTTCTACTCCTCGGTGCGCAGATTTTTGTGAAACAGGAGTTGTGTCACTATACTGGACTTAAGCTTACATTCAATTTCATATTTTAGTTCAGTCATATTAGATATATACACTGAGGTTGTGGATTCCAGCAATCGGAATGATCTCAGCTTGCCATTTGCAGTTAGTTTCAGAGGGTGATATTAATAATGGTAGAGTTTTCCATGGGTGAGAGTGAACATTGAAAGAAAGTGCTCCAAAAGAATCAAGAGCAGCATACAGCAGTTCAGTAACTTTTGTTATGCATAATGTAGTATTTTCATTCCTAGTGATTGAGAAAGTGCAATTGTAGCTTCCTTTTTTTAACAGGAAAAAGACGCGAGTCAGGCCTGTGGTTTTCATTCAGGTACTCTGACTGACTAGCCATTCTCCAAAGAGAAAATGACCTCAACATTTCCACTTCCAGCTGTGTGGATCAATTATCCTGATTTTTTCTAATCCACTCTGAATACGATAGGAGATCTCTCATTTTAGGTCTCTGCCCTTAGGGTATGTTAAGTGTAATCTGGTATTACCATCACATCCAAATATTTTCTCCCTAGATGGGAAGGCAAAGAACCACTTATTTTTCTTCTTCATGCTGTCACCAGCTTCTGCAAAAATCGTTTTATAATCTTGAAAACCAGTTATGTCAGAAGAAAGTAATGAAAATATTTTATTTTGAGGTATTCATGTGTGGGTCCAAAAAATTTAAAAGAACAGTCTAGAGAGTTTGAGATTAAATGAACTAATGAGTTTGGTAAATGTTTGGAGATTTTAAGCTGTTGCACTGAACTGTGTTCTGCCTTTGAATTCATGTGTTCAGCTCTGGTGGACTTCAATTTAACTTGTATAATTTGACTGAAATTAGGAAGTAGCCAAGAGGAATGCATGATTTGCTGGAGTATGGCTCTAAAAGACACAGGTATAACATATTTGGATTTTCAAGTTTTCTTGGCTGGAGGGGTGGCCCATGTTCTGTTGTAGGTCAGATTTCAGTAACTTTTGCATCCTTGATTAGTTTTGTTGGTCAAATTTACTTGTTTTTGTGCAGCAGTTGTCAGGGAAGAAAGAAGGATTTCTCTTCATGCAAGGAGGCACTGTACTTGGAATTTAAAGGGAATTCAGAATCAAAGTAGTCCGGTGTTTGTGTGACAGACCATTAGGACAGAGGTCTTAAATTGATAGGACAGGGTATTAAGATGGTAAGTGAAGTACTATGCAGCTCCCCAGTTAATGTATCTAGTAAAAGCACAGACTTGGAAATAAAGATGCTGTATGCCTGGCTGAGCACTTCACAAGCTCTTAATGATTTTGTTTTCGAAATCACAGTAATAGAAGTTCCTTATGGAAACTGATGGTGATTTGCCTGAATTTTTTTTTCAAGAACCGGCCATAATCTTTTCTTGAAATACAAATTCTTTTCGTTGCTACATCCCTCTTTCCTTGTTAAATTGGGGAAATAGAACAAGTGGTGCATCATTAAAAAATATATACGGAAGTGTTTCAGGAAGAAAGAGTGAAAAAAGTTGTATTGCATCCCTGAATTCTGCTTTATTTCTGTGATTGAAATAATCTTTGTAAGTGTGCTTCCTATGTTTTTTTCCATGATGCTTTGTGGTTTTTGGGAATTTACTGGGTCCAGTCACTTTGGAGGCGGCATAGTTATGTACAGCACCATCCACTAAGAAGTTATTTAGGCTATTGTGTGTTTAGAACAACAGGAGTGTCTTTACGCTAACTGCACGCATATTTTTGCCCTTTAAATCTGATAGGTACATGACAGAAGTATCTGAATGGACATGCATGTACAAAATTTTATGTGCCAGTATCTGATGGCATATGGCAGCTGAAAGCACCTGATTTGGAGTTTAATGTCGTGTATCTGCACAAGCTTCTTTTCCTTGTCCTGGAATTCTTCAAACAAAGCTTTCTTCAACCTCATGATAGTTGAAAGAGATTGGGGTGTTTATTTATAACTGCTTCAGTACCTTGGCTCTTAGTTTTGTTCTCTTTTAAGCCCTTTGTTGTAACTGTTCTCTTTTATGGAGATGTATCCACTCTGGTTGATGCTCTTCATTGCAACTCAAACCAGAAGTATCTCTATGGCAGCTCTATTTTTTCTTAATTCCCTGGGAGACTCATTCAGAATATTTGCCTCTATAGGCAGATAAAAGGAGCATGATGGCAGGATTCTTTTATCCTAATGGAGCAAAAATCATTTTATGTTCCTGCTCCTGAGTTTGTCAATTTTCCAAAGCTGATGTTTCCCCTGAGGGAAGGTGAAAAAATTGGTCTCTGAAGGTTACATTCATATAATACTGTGTTATATACCCACTATAGTTTTATTTTTCTGTAATAGACCTTACTTCCCCTAAAAAGAAAAGATCTATAGAAGCCAAAAATCAGGTTGACGGAAAGAAGTGAAATGGACTTTTTTTTCCCCCCACATTCTGTAAAGCCATCAAAACACAGGTAATAAGAAAGATTGTTCTTTAACAGAGTCTCGGTGAGCAAATGGATTTGCTTCCATGGTGGTGTGAGGAGACAGATTCTTCAGAATTATCCCAGAAGAACAAAAATCAAATTCATCAAAGTCATCATGCCACAGCTGTTACAACAACCTATCTCCTACTGAATGCTAGCCAGCTAATTTTTGAGAAGTGACATTTTTCACAGTTTATTGTTTTCTCATCAACACAGCACTAACCACATCAAATATAATCACCCGGTGATGTTGGCATTGATGAATTAGCCATGTGCTTTCTATTTACAGATACAGGAGTTTCAATTTCTTTGGGTGAAAAGAGAAGTTTTAGGTAGAATGTAGTAGGAGTTTTCTCTCTGGTCTGTATGTTTTCCATGTTCAAGTACTTGTTAAGCTATGCTGGAATTCAGTAGCCTAACCAAGTATTTTTACAGAAACACGTAGTTCTGCAAAAGTTCACAAGACTGACTGTTTTAATGGGCTATGGTGAAACATTTTCGCTCCATTCTTTACCAGAACTTCAACTATGTTGCTCTTACTCTTTCTGGGGTCAACAGTAGTTTCCCTCTGCACTAATTTGTCATACAAATATGACTGTACAGATGTAGTAGATGCTAGTAAGAGGCACAGGCTACAAGGAGGAAAACTGTCTGGGAATAATCTTCTTGCTAGTCTGATGAATGAAGACAACAGAGGTACTCCACAGTTTGGGATTCACAGTCATACAGGGCCCTTTTTTTACATATATATTTGCAATGTATGCAGTGTTGGCCATGATAAACAGAAGGATGTCTACCCAGAGCCTTTGAGAAGGTTCCTTCCGACTTGGATCTGTCCATCTCTTTCTCATGGTTTTTTCTTAATACATATTTCAGCAGCAAGAGCAGTCATAGTGCTCAGATACTCAAAAAATGCATCAGCACCACAAGAAACTGCCTTTCAGATTTCCTGCATAAACTATAAAAATAAAAAGTATCTTGGCAATTATTTTTCAGCTGTGAAATATGCTTTTGTAAAGCTGTGACTATAATTTTTCTTGCACAGAACTCTTTGTACTCCCTTATTGTTACCATATGCAGAGCTTTTTTGTAGTTCAGCCACTCCCTGAATAGCCAAACTCTGAACAATTTTTTCTTCCTTAAATTGCTTACTTCTAGACATAACCAGTCCATCTTATAATGTAAAGGAGCTATTAAGAGTATTCAGACTGCAAGTAGGGCTCCCAGCTAAGAGTCTTGCAATATAGAGTGATGTTGTTCCAAGAAAAAGTTTTGGAAATTGTACCTGGAACTTCTTGCTTATTCTGGAATATTTAAAACTGTTCCTCATCTTCCATCTTATTCCACTATTGATAATTTTCATCATCTAATTTAGGTTAATATGGCCACTAGAACCATTTAATGAAATTCATAGCTTCAGGTCATGTGTCCTTTTGTTTCTTGAAATTCGAAGTAACTAAAAAGTATGGAAAAACACAAACATTTTCTTTTCTGTAACAACAAAAGGTGTAAGACTGTTGCCACTTTTGTTCAGCAGGTAACTGTTAACATTGGCTTATTGCTTTGCATGTGCATGCTGCATATTTTTCTGTACTGAAGGCACTGCACTTGACAGGTGGATTAAAATATAAATTTGAATAACTTCTGATTACCTTTATGTTCAGGAACTGGACTCAATACTGAAAACCTAGTTTAGGCATGGGGTAACTTTTCTGGCTGATGGAGCCTTAATCATGGTGCTGCAATTCATCACTCTCCAGATTTTATCAGGATGTGGCTTTTAAGACTCTCCTCTTCTTCCACTGTATGCTTTGAGAAACTTGCTGGTTTGATAATCTTGTAGGAATTTTTTTATGAGAGAATTAATACATGGCTTGCAAACATGTGAGAGATGCCTGGGATTACAGGATAATTGTAGCAAGCTATTAAGAAAGCCATTCCATGAAAATGATATCAGTGAGGTGTTTTGGGGAGGGGTTGTAGTTCAGATCTTGAATGATTAATTCTGCACCAGTGGTTTGAATGAGTCTAGGAAAAGCAAGATGGTTCTGAAGGTTGAAGGTGATAAAGTCTCTAGCAGTTAAGATGGGGTACATAAGTTTCTGGTCAAGAAAATTAAGCAGCCTAACAGCACTGTCAATTTTGTTTTTAAAGAAACCCATTTCATTTAAACCTCTACATCTCTACCTCAGAACACAGTTAGACTTTGCAGTCTCCAGGTGATGATCCATCTAGCTGAAGTTTATGTCTCAAGTAGTAACTGGTACAAATTGTTTGAGGGTAGAATTCAGGAAACTCTGAAATTGACTTTTTAAAAAGAGCCTTGTAGTGCTTCATTTGTCATTGTCAGTAATTTTGCTTTTTGCAGTAAAGAGGCTTTAGAGAGGCTCAGTTCATCTTTCTTGAACTCTTTTAGCCTTTTCTTTTTACAGTAAAGTTTTCTCCTGCCCAATCTGGATTATTTGTTTTTGGTTTGGTTGGGGATTTTTTCTATAATATCCTGATTGCTGGCCTGAGACACTTGTTGCAGGTTGATTTAGTGCACTTTTCTTCTCCCAAACGTGGAACAAGTGACTTCTGTATCTGGGCTGTTGTCTCCCATTGATCTTAACAGCAATCATTTTCAGTCATTGAAAAAGAACCAGTAATGTTTCATCAGTAGGAGAAATTTAGCTTGTTGATCTTATCATGCTCACTGTTCATATAAGCTCTAAAGCAAAACTTCACTAAGAAGAAATCTCATCAGACTTGCTAGGAATACTATATTATCTAATAAAGTCAGACTTGATAAACCTGTAATTAAACAAAGAGGAGAAAAAGAAAGAAATCCATCATTTAATGAAAGAAAGAAAGAAAGAAAGAAAGAAAGAAAGAAAGAAAGAAAGAAAGAAAGAAAGAAAGTCATTATTTTAATGGTATCATAGTGAGGAAACCTGACAGTGGTGGGGTTTTTGACTTCTATCAGTCTAAAGCTAAAATAGGTGTTTTGAAAAGATAATGTGTCATCTTTCACCTCACCAGAACTTAATGGGGATGATGTGTGATCCTGCAGTTTGAGACAGATTTTTTCTCTTTTTTTCTTCCTCCACATAGGTATTTTTAAGCTCAGTCTGACATAGTAACTGGCATGCAGCTTATAAAGCTGCTGTGAAGCTGATTTGTGCTTTCTCCTGAATGTCCAGTTGTATGTGTATTAACATAAGAGATTTTCAGGCAGCTGCAGGTAACAATCTAACAATCAAATTTATGGTAGATTGTTTATAAATGTGGAATAATTTAGTCACATAATTTTGTCAGGATAAGAGTTTCTTCTTTCTGAAAGAAACAAACCAAACCAAACCAAACAAAGAAATCAAACAAAAAAACCTCTTCCTTTACATAGGGTGTGGTTTTTCACCTTACAAAGAAGGAAAAATATCTGTTTTCTGTTTGTTATATGTCCTGGTTCACAACTCAGTGTTCTGATGAGTATTCCTTAATTGAAAAAGGTCACTGAAGTATGAGTGGAGAAGTTAAGAATAAGAAGATAATCTATACCTTCTTCTTTTTCTTTCTTTGGAGGATTCTTTTATCACACAGTAAATTTCAACATGTGACGTCTTTTCTTATCTTTGCTTTTCAGTGAGAAATTTCTGAAGAAATTATTATCACCTTAAAGCTACCTGAAGTAATAATATTTACCATCTATTTGACAGAAACTCTCCGAAGGTTTCTGGTGCCCTTGCTTACGTAGTCACTTTCTAAGAATAACCCCTAAAATCCTTAAAATAGTTACCTGCTGAGTAACACATATGTACAAAGATATTGCTTAAATGGAAAGCAACTGATTTTGTGAAGCATTGAAAATCTGGTTGAAAGTATTTTTCTTTGAGGGAAATTCTGTTTCCATCATTCTTGAGGAGTGGAAGCTGCTTTGTGCAAAACCAGACTGAAATGGCACTCATCCTCTCCTAACTCTCATGTGTTGTCTCTGTCCAGTATAGGGTTGTTACCCAGGTTGTTAAGTGCTAAGTAAATAGTTGGGTGCTATTTGGAAAAGAAGAAATCTACTGTACAAACAGCTTCTGAGGATTCTGGGAAAAAAAAAAGTAAGTGTATGTAATAGTGTAAGTAAATATCCAGTGTCATGATTTAAACCCAGCTGGCAACTCAGCCCCAAATAGCTGCTCACTCACACTCCCCTGGTGGAATGGGGGAGAGAGTTGGAAGGCTAAAAGTTAGAAACCCCATAGGCTGAGGTAAGGACAGTTGAGTAGTGCTGTGCACACAAGCCAAGCAAAGAAAGGAATTAACTCAATGCTTCCCATGGGGAGGCAGGTGTTCTGCCACCTCCAGGAGAGCACAGCTCCAGCACACCTAATGGTTGTCTGGGAAGACAAAGGCCATCACTCTGAATGTAAGCTTCCTTCCTTTTTCTTCCTTCATCTCTATATGCTGAACATGATGCTGTGTGGTATGGAATATCCCTTGGATCAGTTGGGATCAGCTGTCTCAGCTGTGTCCCCTCCCAGCTCCTTGTGCACCCCCAGTCCCCTCGCTGGTGGGGCGGGCTGAGAGGCAGAAAAGGCCCTGATGCTGCGTAAGCACTGCTCAGCAGCCACTGAAACATCTCCATATTATCAACACTGTTTGCAGCAGAAATACAAAACACAGCCCCACATGAGCTACTGAAAAGAAATTGAGCTCTGTTCCAGACAGACTTGCTACATCCAGCCATAGCATACATTTAAAAGTGGAAGTGGAGACCTAAAGGGGAAACGCACAGTCCAGAAGGAATGTTTTCAATACCATCTCTAGTATCTACAGTAAATGAAAAAATATTTAGGGTACATGTGTTCTCTAAACCTACTCATCCAGTTCGTCTTCATAATTCATTGTCTTGTCTCATTTTCTAAACTGCATTACAGGGATTGTGGTAGGGACGACCATGTATTTGGTACTTCTTGTCAAAAATTACTTCCTAATCTGTAGTGGCCATTATTTTATAGAACACTGCAGAAAGTAGGTTGATCTACATAGCACAGCTCTGAAGACATTCAAGTTTAAGACTATCACTTGAATTCTTTCTCTGAAAATGAATGAAAAAATTAAACTGTCCCTATCTCAAAGGAAAAGTACTTGGAGTGTTCCGTGAGGCTTCCAGTGCAATCATGTAATGAATTTCAAAAAATATTGTCATAAATAGGATTTTTCTCCTGAAACAACCTCATGTACTATTTCAGCTTATCTGTCTCATCCGGCCTGTATTTGTTGTGGAGATTCTCATCTTTTCCACTTCTAAAAAGTGCTTTTTCTCTCTAACACTAGTAATTGAGGAAAGAAGGAAATTGCCATGTTTGGCTGTTAAAGAGTCAGTATTTTTATAATGAAGGAATAGTATTCTGTTTCACCGTATTTTTTTTTTCTGGAAGGCAGTGTGACTCAAGCCAGTTTTGCTTTTTTCCTCTACTCTACAATGCAAATCCCAGAAGAGATTTTGAGACTTCAGACCAAATAACCCTGATACAAATGGAGTCATGGGAGAAATCCCTATTATTTTCCGTTCCTGTAGAGAAGCAGATGCTTCTCCACAGCCAGCTGGAATTTTCTCATTCTTCTTTAAGAGACTCTTCGAGATGCTGCATATAGTTCTTTAATTCAAGGACAAGAGCTGTGTAGCATGGATAAACAGTGGCAAAACTTCAATAGTAGTTTTAAAATACCTGTCATTTTAAGGGAGCCCAAACAACCTTTTTTTCCTATGATAAAGAAACATTCCCTAAAAACAGTGCTTATGCTCACAATACAAGCACTGATAGAGGTGCAAGAGCTGTTGATTGGTCCCTCTAAGCCAGTTTAACCCCATAATCTTCCTTCTACAAATACTTGCATAATTATTTTCTGTATTCGTTCATCATAAGAATAATTAAATCTGTTGGGCTAAGCTTGCAGCAAACCTAACAGTTAAACTTAGCTGCTGTTCCACAAAGCCCTGTGGGGAACTTTATATACTTACCATGACCTCACTGTTGAGTGTTTTAACTGGTAGTATCTCTAGCTTGTTTTTGAGAAGCAGTTACTCATAACCAGAGTTCAGCTCAGCCTTCATTTTTGTACCTGCAGCAGACTGTGTGTGTAAATATTACTAGGTAAATCTCCTGTAGTACCCGGTGCTAGAAAAAATCTGGGATAACTAATAACTTGGAAATGCCTTAATTTTTGGGGTGTATAGAACCATATTTAGAAATTTGAGAAATAATTATGAGAAAAATACTGAGTGCTTTATGTGTGCTGCATGTGTGGAATCAAGAGGCACAGAGGAAACATAATAATAGAAGCTGTACCATTTTAATGCATTGGACAGGGTTACTTTCTTCTTCCTTGCTACCAGGGAAGGACTGTTCAGAGATAACATTTGAAAGACACTGTAGGTCATCCCAAGAGTCACAAACTTTCCTAGGATGTCAGCACATGAATAAGGTGGTGTCATGCAGACAGCCAAGATACTGATGACCCGTTTTACACTCGCAGCATGTCATCTACTCATGATGTGACAGGAAACCACAGTAAGGGCTGGCAGGAAAGTGAGGTAAGGAATTTTATTCCCACAGGGCTTCCCAGACACAGTAACTAGTTATTGGATCTGACAAGTAGGTTAGTGCACAGGCTTCTTAAAAAGCCAATACTGTTCCAAAAATAATGAGCTTGACAATGGGTGCATCCAGCTGATGCCCTTGTTCATGTTAAGTATGTCTGGAATTTTTGGCATACTCCAGGATCTAGGGTGGGAGAAGACAGATACCTAGGGAACTCACTAGGTGATGTGGCAGCAGTTTTTCATAGTGCTTATTATCTTCTCAATAGCTTGTTGAACTAGCTCAATACATGTCTACGTATATGTAGTACATGTCAGTAATGGTGCAGAAGGTATGAATATACACTCCTGGATGAAGGAGTCCCCAGAACCCCTGCAGACCTGATTTAGACTAGACTTCTACGCTGATTGTTAGCTCACAAGCCAAAGTAGTGCTTAGGAAGGGGGCTAAATGCAGCAAGGATAAAATAGGTGAACATAAAGCCAGCAAATATGTTATGTGCTGTCTTCTCAGCAGCAGTGATCCAAATGCAGGAGTGTGAGCAGTCCGCCCTAGGGACCCATATGCTTAGGAGAGGCAGACTGGAGAGAGGTGCCTGTGAAGCTCCAGGGGAAAGTCTGGATTTATTTAAGAGAAAGCTTCTCTTCAGCAGACACAAAGTAGTGTCCCGTTTGCATAGGGCAAATACCTGAGAGCTCATAATTTCAGCCTAAACCATTAATTTAATGGCAGAAAGAAACTACTCTTCCTGCTCTTATTCCATTGTCAATGAAAGTTAATCTGATTGCTCACTGTCAGAAGACATAGCAAATGAACATGACATTTAAAATTAATCCAACTTCCTTTAGCTCTCTTCTCTCTCCTCTGATCACCTAAACAGGCAGTTGATACAAGACCAATCACTCAGTTACAACAGCATACATCCACTTTAAATCCTTTGTATAATTTGCATTCATATAACTGCAACCAACTTCTGCACTCTGAAGGAAATAAGTAACTTGCAAAGTACTAGTGAGGAAAATTCCATGTTCCCCAAAGGAAAAAAAAGCAGAGTAAGGCACAGGACTTCTTAGACAAAGTGTGGGTGGAAATCTTTAGTACCCCTGTGAACTGCCTGAGCTAAAGTTTCTTATTAATAATCATTTCTATAATGTTAATTTAAATACAGATTAGTTAAAAGATTTTATGTTGCAACCACATAAATAAATAGGCTAAGTAAGTAGCTGTTTTAAAGAAAAATACACAAGCAAGATGCATTATTTCATATGTTTGGTTATTTTGGATCACTGTGATTTGCCAGACTAACAACTCCTTCATTGCATGTTCAACCTGTCTTTTGTTAAACACCAGCTATTGCTTGGCTACTTCCCACCATGCTGTTTTTATTAATCCTGTCTTAGGTCTGCTTCTTTTGTTGTTTCTTTTCTGTGCCTTCATTCTCAAAGTATCTTTAAGATACTGCATTTAGCTGCTGACATAGAGTTACACATCTTCTGAAGTCCACAGTATTCCTCAAGTCTGTTTTTTTTTTCCCTCATCTTCAGTGTTCCTCTGATTTAACTGTTCCATTTTGTTTTGACTTTTGATTATCCCAGGGTCCGATTGGTATGGATGGAAAGCTGGTAGGTGATTTGTTCAAAACCAGTGTAATTTAGGTCTTTCACATATTCCCCTCTTAGCTTTTTTAAATATGCTGACATATAATCAAATACTGGCTTCCTTCAGCATAACTTAGTTTAACTCCAGTAGCGTGGATTTTTAACAGGTTGCTGAAAAGCCACTTCAGTCTTTTGTACCTACGCAAGGAAATGGAGGTCAGCTCTGCTTCTCCTGTTTCCTTATCATTTTCTGTCTGAATTAGACTGGAAGACAGATGTTCCTCCTTGGGTGCTCTGTCCAAGGATAGTTTGGTGGTGCCTTTCAAACAGCAGGATATCACTTCTGGCTACATTTCTGTGACTCTTGCTGCTTTCCTTCCTCCACAAATTCTTAATTTTTGTGTTTTAATTTCTGTGCCTGGATTTTGTTGGCTGATTAAATCTGAACGGCCTCATGTCTCATAATAAATGCATTTGTATGATATTCCAGATAATCTTTAGGGATATCCTGCTTGAATTAAGTTTAGAAACAACCTTTAATTTTATGCAATGCATTTGTACTTGTGTGTATATTTATATACACAAGTTTATGTGGAAGTTTATGTTCCCAGCTCTTTAAAGATTAACACCATTGCAAAGGTGTGAAAATCCAGTTTTGGCACTTTCTCATGTTCCTTTTATTCCTTTTGCTCCCTCTCTTGTCTCCCTTCCCATGGCACCCCTTTTCACTGATACCCTGGATACCTATTTTCTTTTCTATCCTTTTACTTACTACAAGCCCCATTTCCTTTGCAAGCTCAACTTGTTAACTTGCAGTGTCAACTTTCATATTCTTCTCTTTCTTTCCTGTGCTCCTTGAGGTTTCTTTCTACTGTTAAGTAACTTGTCTGTGAAGTTCGCAGCATGCAGTCAATAGGCTTTTTCTTTAATCTCTTTTAGGGTGTTGATAACTTACCTGTTGACTTCAGTTACACCATGGATATTTTTTGTTTGTTTTAATATAATTTAATATCACTTATATATATATATTTATATATAGGTTCAGTTGCTAGGAAGGGTTTAACTAACAACCTTCCATCATGGCAATTAGACTAGGTTGCCAAACCCCTTTGTTTACCTCAAAATAGTGTATTAAGCTAGTAAATAGGAATATAGGAGGGAAAATTGTTCAGGAGATTTTACTGAAACCGTGGCATGTTATGCAGCTATACCCACTGTAGTAATCCGGATTTAAAATAAATAAAATAAAAAGCAGCTTTCAGTTTGGATAATCACGTACATGAGCAATGATCCAGAGGTCCAAAGCAGCAGCCATCAAAATGCACCTGATCAGTCAGTGGTGTTGGGACTGATCCTTAAATGCGTGCAAAGACAGCAATTAGTTGGTAGCTAGAATCAGTGAATCGGTTTTAGAGTATATAACAGATTTGAATAAAGAGATGTTCATTAGACAAAAATCAGAGTAATGCTGACTTTTCAGTCTTGAACAGTATTTTGTCCCTGTTGGTTATCTAAAATTTAGAGAAAGACTTACAGCTAAAACATTTTAATCCACAAGTAACATGAACTGGGGGCGATTCATGCAGCAATGAACCAGACTGATTTCATCAGTCCTGGGGCCATTTTGGGAACACAAGCAGAGAAATTGAGATTGAGCTTGCTCAAATGAGTTATAGTATCCAATTGAATTCATGTTAGAGGGTTTTTTAATGAACACCAAAGTAACCCAAGGAGCTTTATTCCTGACCCTTTCACAACATGCAAAAATGAGGGAGGGCAAAATTAACAGCCCCTTTTTGTGTCTTACACTTTGAATTGCTGTTGTGTGACAGTAACCCCTTACAATTAAAAATGTCAGTGTTGTTATGCTTTTCTGCATATCTTTATAAGAGCATCTGATGAGTTCTGTAATTCAGTGCTTGCTGCATCCTCTGGGTAGTGTCACTTACTGGATCACTTGTGAGAAGGGAAAATTTTAACTGTAACTGCAGTGGATAGTAGGGCAAGGAGTAGATAAGAAGAAATATTGAAGGATTGGGAACCATTGTAGAAACCAGAAAATAATTAACTTCGCTAATGCAAATTTCCTTCCATGCGAAAGGAGCTAATAGCCAAGGGGTAAAATAATCCTGCTATGAGTACTTTTGTATTCAGCACCTGCATTTATAGCTAAATGCAGGATAATTGTAATATTGGCAGCATGTATAAACTAAGAGTAATGCATCTATTATATTCCCCAATATCTCTTAGAGTTTTCTGTCTACATGAAAAACTATTGTCCTATAAAAATTCATTTTCCAGCGGTTTTCTGTATTGAAGACATGAAAGAAGAGTAATTGCAAATGCTCAGTAACAGCAAGGCAAAGTAGTGATGCTGTTGAGATTGAGAGTACAAAACACTTTCATGGGAGCATGATTCCCATCCTCACATTCAATTCAGGATATGTTTGTACTACGTGTATGTATACGTCTCTTGTATCGTACATATAGCATGTACCATGGGGTCACTTAGCAGCCTGTATGTCCAGATGAAGGAAAAAAGTCAATTTTCAAATCTCATTGTTAAAATATATATGCATATATTCTCTTTATTTGCTTTCCATTGCTTTAAATCAACTCTTTATTGAAACATTTTGGTAATTTCAGACCTTTGGCTTTTTTAATATGTATACTTTGGAGACAGCCTTTAATGATGTGGTGAAAATGTATTGCAACTTCAGATATTCTTGTGACCAAATGTATTGTGAATTTTATGTATAAAGCTTGCAGGCATAGGCCTCAGTTTAGATAATTTATACAATTTCATTGCACTGTCTGCCCAGCAGTGCATCAGTAAGCAATTCCTGATGATTTTAAGATCAGGTATAGCATATAATAGCTTAAAACCTGCTGTGAGGGGAAGATTGAGGAGAAGGGTCTGAGTGCTAAGGAGTCCCAATCATATTCATTAACCCAGTGTGATGTGTAACTTCATAGAGCTCACCAACTCAGAAAGTTTTACTTGATATTTGAACTGACAAACCTCAGCCAGTAATTTATTTTTTTTATAACCTCTATGGTGCAGTTTTTTCTAAGGAACAAATAGAAAACTGCAGCATCCACAACAAGGAATGCTTTAGGCTGCACTCAGTGTAAAGATTAGATAGCCACAATAATTCTGTACTTTACCATTATTCCTCTGTAATAGAATTCCTTACATTTTAGAAAAAAAAAAATTAAAACCTTCCTTTGAATTTAGATACCTTTTTTCCCCTGGTTTTTAATCAGCACATAAAGTTCTATTAGTTACTATAAAAGCATTTCTCCATCTGCTTTTCTTGTTGATAATTGTTCCCAGTTGAAATGCTTTTGCCCCCCACCTCCTCTAAAATCACACAGAATCACAGGGCAGTTGAAGTTGGAAGGGACCTCTAGAGGTCATCTGGTGTAACCTCTGTGCTCAAGCAGAGCTATCCCAAGCAGCTTGCCCAGGATCATGTCCAGATGGTTTTTGAATATCTTCAGGAATGGAAACTCCACAATCTCCCATGTTCCTCTGCTTAATTAACAGTAAAAAAAGTGTTTCCTGATGTTCAGACAGAAAAGTTTCAACTCTCTGTAGAAGTACCTCCTAGATAAAGTGAAGAGCTTTTATAAGATTTAAAAGAAGGCTCCATGCTCGGTTTCTGTCAACAAAAGGAAACATATTTTCAGTTTAAGTGAAGTATTATTTTAATTGTCATAAAACACCAGAAGCTAAGCTAGACCTAGGAGTTTAAAGGAATTCTTTTTCCAGGGAGAAATATGTAATTATTTTTCCCTTGCAGTGGGAGCTGATTGTCTGGGTCATGTTGTTTATAGTCACAGCTACTGTATCATTTGCTAAAATAATTCTGCTTCATGCAAATAATTTCTATTAGGGGGTCTAAAATAACTCATGACTTGTAGTGGCTTTTTTGGGCTAGGCAAATTAGGGATAGGAAGTCTGCTGTGTAAGGGCTTGCAGCAACAAGAGATGCAGTTCCTCAGCATGCAAAGGGTGCCTCTCCACTTGTCCAGGGGTGATCTAAAGGGGATGTTGATAAATAAGAGAGAGGAAATGTATCAGCTGTCGTCTTGGACCAACTGACAAAGGTTCAGCTCAAACCTTTCACAATTGCTGGTTTAAATACTGGTTTATACTTGCCTGCAGCAATGGCAAAAAGACTAGTGTTTGTCCAGCAGTGTGTTCCTCCAGTTTTGAGACCTTGTTCACTTAATGAGCATTGAGAGTATAAAATTAGCATCTCCTTGAAACATGGAGGTGAGCCATAATAGAGAAATGAAAGTGAGAAAACCCATAGTACCTGCTTCTGAATCAGCTCAGCACCTCTGGCTTCTTTCTCACTAGAGGACTGTCAGTTAGGTCTTACTATCATTTCCAAATTGTTATGACTGTCTAAAATAAGAAGTTTCTCAAATGTCATTTCGATATGTTATTGTAATTTACTTCTAGAATCAGTTAGTTGCAAGAAAGTTCATCAGTTTGAATTAAAACATTCAAATTCAATATCAACTTAAAGAGTCCAAAATCTGACTTCAATGCAGTTACATTGTATGTGTGTTTCATTAGTTCCTTATTAGAGAGTACTGTAACTATTTTCTACTATTTAAGGAGTTAATCCTTGTCATAACTTTCCATAATCTTTTGTTTTTCTTGTTTCTTTTCAGGGTCAGCCTGGTCCTCAAGTAAGTGCCATCTTATTTTCTTACATAATTAATAGCTAAATACAAGGCCCACCAAGCTCAGGTTGTTTGATCCTACTGTAATAAGATAGAAACTGGTAACCATTGCATAATTCTATAAGACAAATACTTCCCAAGAGAGAAATATGCCCCCCGCATATGGTTAAGTTCCCTCAGCTGTCTGACCAGATGGTGGGGTTAACAACATAATACTGAATAAAGCAAATCTCCTAACTATGGCTTGAAACTTTGCCACCACACTTTAAAGCAAGATAAAATAACTTAGCAAATGTGTAGCAAATGTAATTCTTCAACTGCTTATTAATCACATGCTAATAATGTTGCTATAATCCAGGCAGCCCTCAGTTATTTTAAATACTGCACTGCTAGCTATTTTGATTAATTAGATACACTGCTTTGAATTAGTTCTGCTTTATTTAAGAACAGTAGAACTTTGTCTTGTGAGCTGTAATTGAAGACATGGAAATCTAGGGACCTATTTGTCCCTTCTAAGGGAAAAGTAGACCAGCAAAAAGGAAGCATTACACATAGCAAAAATTCAGCGTGAATTATTTGAGTGCTATAAAAATATGGAAGAGCCTGGAAATGGGGGGGAAGCCTGTACCAGTTAGTTACTGAAATCAGTTGAGAAACTCAGCCTTTGTGGGAAGTAAGCTTTGGTCTGTGGAACTGTGTTAGCAGTAGTTAGTTGTCCGAACCAGGATTTCTGTGATGGCCTTTTGTATTTCAGAATCAAAATTGAAAGTTAAAGCTTTACCACTTTATCAATTGGTAGTTTTTTTAAGTTAAGATTTTCATTATGAGAAGCAAGCATTTCTTTAGATTTTTTAGTTTCTAAACACCATTTTCTGTTGAAAGACAGATTGATTTACAAACCCTCAAACCACTTGGCCTGAATGTGCAATACCCTTGCAGTGCCAGGCTCCATTTAATAGAATTGTATAAGAAGTCCATATGATACTGGAGATGACCATCGCCCATGGCACTTACGTTTCACAGCAGTCTCTTGATGTGTGGGCTACATAGAGAGGTATCTTCAGCCTCTGTGCTGCTGGGGGTCAATGAAGAGAGAGATTGTAATTCTGTGTGGCACTGTAGCTCTGAACAAGCTCTGTTGAGGACCTGAGGCTGATACTTGAGCCCGTGGGCTGCCCTGTAGTTGATGTTAACTTGTGCAGCCACCCGTGTCCTTTCCTTCTGGGTTTGGACCCCCACCTCCCCCATTTCAGTTGCTTAGAGAGTGTCTCTTGCCTAATGCTTGTAAGCAGCTGCTCAGTCTTTGGAGCTTGTATCTCTACATGAAATGCCCTGAGATAGCTGTAGGCAAGGAGCCACCATGGAGATTGCAGCATTCAGTGCTGTTTCAAGGGCAGAAAGAGAAATCTTGTCATGGGTGTAAGAGAAGTGAGGTGCAAGCCATAGGAAAAACCATCTAAAAATGACCCCCAAGAGAGAATTCTTGCGTCTTAACCTCAATAATTCCTCCCAGTGGAAGTGCTCACCTCTGGGTCATCACCATTGTCCTCAGCAACACGTACCATTATTCTTAAAAATGCCTTTTCCTCCTTTCCAGCTCAAGATGGTCTTACTGTATCAGGAGGATATGTGTGTACTTCGTCATTTCGTCTGGCTGATTGAGTCCAGGAATAATGCTTTTGAGAGCACTGGTGGGGAAGCCATAATGGCATAAGACAGAGTCGTGTTCAGCTTCAGATCAAGATCCCTAAAGGCAGAGGCTTCTGTGTAGGTGTTGACCTATGAGGTGTCTAAGCATTCCCTGCAGCCAGTGAAGGTTAGGTCAATACTCAGTGCACCTAGAAGCCTGTTCCGCTCATGGTAAACTCCTCGGGCTCAATTACGCTGTCTGCATTCAGGCATTTGTTGCTGTGTGAGTTGATCCAGCTTCTCCAGCCTTAGCCGCTGGCTGTTTTATGTACCCGGGCTGCAGTCTGTGTTGGGCCGTGGTTGTAGCTGTCAGTCACGGGCAGCTGTCTTGGATACCTAGGGAATCTCTCACATGACGCTGGCTGTACACATTCGTGCCTCCTAATTCCAGATTCTGACTGTAGGCAGCTACTGAATCAGATAACCATTCTGCTGAATTGCTTTCTAGCCAGTGTTGACATCTGCGTGTCTCAGGCAACTACATGGAGGCTGTACATTTAGAAGCCTTTCCCCTTAAACTGAAACCCAGATCCAGATAACTTTGTGAGGCAGCATTTTTTAAATATTGAAAGCTGTGGTTGAAAATCTCAAGATTTTTAAAAACTAAAGTATCCACAGAAAACAGAATCCATTTGCATACAGATAAAATAATTCAAAACCCCTTGGCGTGTCATTAAAATGATGCAGCAATTCCAGCCTGTTATGATTGTCAGCAATTTCCCAGGTCTTAACTGTGTCCATGAGAAATTCAAAATTAAAAGTATTGATCACTTTGGTTAGTAAGTAAAGGCTGCCTGGCTTCAAAGAACAAAATTGTTATGCTGACTGGAGAAGCACTTAGAAAGTTTCTGATATCCTAGCCATGCAAGTCCATGCTAAGATCAAGAATAAATCAGTGTTTTACTAACACTTATTCTTTTTTGTCTCTGGCTTTATAAAATACACGCTAAATTCACCCAACACACACCTAATTACTGGGCACAACAGATCAGTAACACCTCCCATCATTTTAACTTTGAACTTTTTACTGCTTATTTTCTTCAAAAATATATGACAAAATACAATTTTGCCTCACATTTTCCCATCTTAAGTAGTAACAAGCTTTATTACAACTCACAGGCTTTTTTTTTCCCTTTTTTTTTTTTGTTTTTTCCAGAAAAAGCTTATGGTTCTGTTGCAGGTCTCAAAAGTAAAGACCACAATAAAAAAACTGAAGAACTTCTAGGCCTAATCTTAAAAAAATAAAGTTCCTTCTTATAATTTTGGTTTTCTTAAAAAGAAAGCTATTTTAAATACCTTTATTTAAAATAAATTTAAATTACAAATATTTTAAATATTTTATAATAAATGTGTTTCTTTGTAGAAGAGCAAGTAATAAAATATTTAATCTTTTTGCCAAAATCAAATTCGGGCTTTTGATTTACCCAAAAAAAATCTGTTTGGTTTTTTTTTATCTGGAATGTAAATACGTATTTAGATTAGCTTGAACCAGAAAGGGTTCTTCTCCCAATAAATCTATACAACCAAATTCTGCCCATACTTTCTGCTTTCTCTTTTTAAAATAATGGAAGTATTCCTGCTTGTCAGAGAACAGTGTTTGGCTTCTAGTCTAACGTTAATTCCATAACAAATGGGTAAAGAGAGAAGGCTTGCTATTTTAAACTTTTTTTCTTGTTTAGAGGTAAAGTTCATCCACATACTAGAAGCCATGCTTTTAGTACTATGGTGAAGGAAGACAAAACAATCCTTTAAAAAGTCTTGCTGAACTAAAACTATGGACAACTCTTAAGTATGGGGCAAGGTTGTGTTTTGGTGTGACTTTGTCTCTGCCAGCCAACTGTTTTCTTTTTCGAGGCAATAGCCTCTCCCTGGCCTATCTCTAGCAGAATGTACTTTGTCTCTCATGTCAGCATACATGATCACTCTCTGTGTGGGACTTTGAGATACAGCAGCCTCACAGATGCTTCCCCTTTCTCTTTGGCAGCTGTCCAAATCTGCATTAGAAATGGACAAAATATTAATGATTGATACTTGTTTTTGTGAGATTCTTGTTTTCCTTTATGTGACACATCCACGGACGCGGTGTTAGAACAGCCTGAAATTTTCCAGTGCTTTGTGCATGATGAAGGGTTTCCATAGTGATTCTGGTGACAGATGTATGCGTCTCTTTTTCACCATCAAGCACCAGGGTATGTGACTAGAGTATTTTTAATTTCTGATGACAGAGATTCTGATTCATGGTTAAACTGGCTATTACTGGCTTGTGCTGTCAACAGAGCTGGTGGGAACCATTTTAACTTTTAGTTTTCCTGGTTTTTGTTGAAGGACAGAGAAACAAAGCAGGCCACAGGCCCTAGTTTTGAGTGGTTTTGGAAGGCAGCAGTCTTGGGAAGATATTTATCACTTCCTAGAGAACACTGTGATGCTAGGGAGAACTTCTAGATCTTAGAAAAGAGTAACTGATGGTAGGAAGGATGGGAAAGGGGGTGTATAAAGAAATTGTACTTGAATTCCTGCTGAGTTTCCCTTTCAGTTTTGATCGTTTGGATAGCCATCTGCATTCCACATCCAGTTAAATACTCCTCTCAGTGCATGCCATTCAGTAGTAGGGCAGTTGATAACATCAAGGGAGCGTATATGTGGTTTTTTATTGCTATTTAAGCTATGGGCAAGATACATAATGTCCTATTGACCAGTGCTGCAAAGTGATCTCTACCTGTCAGATCATTAGAGCTGGGTATGTTTCTTTTGTTCCGATCACCATAAATTGAGGTGTAAACCCCACATTCCTTTTTTCTGGCAGTTTGCTTTCCGGAATGCCTGAAGACTCTTCACTTGCATGGAGAGTGGGGGAAGGAGGCAAGAAATACACTTATGAAGGACAAAATCAGCCTAATACTGAAGAAATAGTTCTTCACTTTCAGATACATAGTGCAGCAGCAAAGTTACTGCTCCTGGGAGAATCCCAGCAGTTGTACCCAGGCCGTCAGCTACTCTCGCTGCAGAGAATGATCTTTTGGGGTGTTTCCCCTTGTAGAAACTGATACCCTGTGCTCCTTTGTAAACTTCTGATCCAGCTGAAGGATTGTATAACTCAGTCTGAATATGAAGATGCTAATCTGCTTTTGAGTTACAAGGTGAAGGTCAGATTTTTTTGTCACACTTTGACAATTAGTTTATTAACATTAGGTAGCAGACTTGAAAAAGTGTTTCTTACTTTCTTTATACAAAGATGAATCCTTGATCACTTTGCTGCTAATGACAATCTACTATAAATTATGAGAAGAGAAATTAATCTGAGGGCATCATAAATAAACAAGCTTGTACTAAGTTTCATACATATTTAGAAGGCAGAATTTTAGTTTGCTTGCCATTCTCCTTTCTTAAATGGTAATAGCATTTGTGAACACTATTGAAGTTGTGAGATCTGTTTAGGAAACAGTTCATGTTGATTTGTGAACATGAAGAAAGAAATGCCATTTTCATGGCTTTTCATTTTATGTTAGCTGCTCAAATGAACCACATCAGAGAATGTAAGAGGAGAAATCATGCTCAAAATTTCATTTACTATATACATAAGTGTTTATGACACAGAAGATGCCAGAAATATGTCTTCTCAGAATGAGATAATGCACTTAATTGTTTTTAAGTATGATGCTTTCTCAGCTTCATATGTAATAAAATAGAAGTTAATTTTGTTAAAAAGAATTGACAACAATGAGCGCTTTCAAAATATAAAACACTGGTAGATTTATGCACATGTGTAAACCAGAAGAGCTGTGAATATTTAATGGTTTTCTTGCCTAAGCAGATAGTATTAGTGCAAGTAAGAGGATTCTTTGCTCTGTAAAGAAAAGAGCACAGAATTGGAGATTTAGGAGCAAATTGTTGTGAACTATCAGTTTTACCAATACTAAGGAAGCACCACACATAATTTAAAAAGGTGGAGGAGGGTAAAAGTTCCAGGCATCAACAAACAAAATTCTTGTACCATTTGATGCTATGCTCTGCTTTCGATGTGTTTTTTTACTTGTATTTTCCCACCCTTTTGTCAGGAATTGCAAAGGAGCCTCTAATGGCAGATTGATGACTTCTCTCAGTACCCTGATAAGTGAATGTAGTTGGGGATAATTAGACTTTTTAGATCTCTGCTCATCAGGCTCTGTCAGACACCAAGAGAAGGCCAGACTCCTACCTCAGCTGTGCTACTGTGTTCTTTTACTTACTCTGGTAGGCATGCTTTTGAATTACAATTTCAGTAACTATCTGGTGCTGAAATAGCAAGATGTTCAGACATTCCACAGCATTTCCTGGAACAGATAATTTATTTCTGATTTTCTTGCTCGATTCAGAAAGTATCAGACTTGAACTCTGTTAATTTTACAATTACTGATTCAGTCTACATTTTGATTTTCAACAAACAGAAAAATAAGAATATTCATTGTACAGAATTCTGTGAAAAGGGCTCTTCATGCAACATAATTATCAGCTCTGGATGTCCTTGTAAAATAAATTCTGCTCTTATGAAGGTGGCTTCTTTTACTGAATCTAAAGATCTCCTTTGGGAGTAGCTGTATGCAACAAATAAAGAAAGCTTGGAAGATGGGGTTTGAGAACAGTTTGTTTGACCCAAAACTTGTAGAAGTTGATCTCCTCATTTCATAGTTCGCATAGCAGCAATTTATGATACTGTTTTTGTGAAAAAACAAGCCCTAAAATAAGGAAATACATAAACCTAATATTTAAAACTCTAAAAGAAAATATGCATGAGAGCTTTCTATTTGTAGGATGTTACCAACTTTTCTTCATGGTGGCATCATTCATTTTTGAAAAGAGTTGGGTTTGTTTTAATAAAATAAACATGAAGGTCTGATTCACTGGTGACATATGCCAGTATAAATGTGATGGAGAATTACACATTAGCATTCCATCAATTCATCTAGAAGTTCCAGCTGTCACCAGGGCATAGTCGATCTTCTAACAGCAAGTGAGAAACTGTGAAGCAAAAATTACTTGCAAGCCTTAATTTTGGTAAAGCATTGCTTAGCTTAACAGAGTACGTATGAGTACAAAAAAGCAATTGCAAACTTAGTACTGTGGTTCCATTATGACATTACAAAGGGTTGTCAAAATATAATTAAGGACTCTGAAGTATTTCTTGTATTCCTAAATCATTTCTTTATCAAATGACCTTTGTATTTTCTTCCTCTTATTCTACATATGGCAGAAATACACTAGTGTGTTCTGTGTTCTATTAGGGATTATGTCAAAGCAACGTATTGCACTGTGTTTGGGAATATTATATAGTATTTTACTATCCTGCTGCACATGTTTTTAATTTGATATTAAACTCATGCTGGCTTATTGTTTTTAGTGATCTTCATGCTGTATTTCAGCTTTGAATTCCTGTTCAATTTGTTGCAGATCCCAGTAGTTTCACTAGCTTTAATAAAAAAAAGAAATTAAGAGTTATAAAAATGTGTGTTTCATCAAGCTTATTGTGACTTGAAGATAATGCTGTGATGTCTAAGACATTAGTCTTTCACAAGGCTTTCAAAATATCAGAGATTCTTTGAAAGCCATTATCAGTTCAGAGACTGGTGATGTTTTGTGCTAGATGCTTGAAAGTTCTGTAAACTTGAGCAGACCTGGGAGATTTGGATCTCAGGCTGCTAGAGAAAACCTTCAAAATTTGTATTTCCCATTATAAAGTGACACTCCTGAACTGAAGTTTTACTTCAAGCAAATTTATATTGTAGCAGAAAAGGTTTAGGTTTTTTATATTGAACTGATGCTGGCATGAAGAGCTGTGCTGGTATGTTACTCTTTCCTGTAAGTGTGAGTCAAGTTTCGAGGAGAGAAGGAAAAAAACCCAGAAAAAGCAGCAGTTACATTCATTAGAGTATTTTGTGTACTGCCAGTAATGTTACTAATGAGCATGGCATGGAAGCGTCCATTCTGTTTTTGAGCTTTAATTCAGATTGACAATTTCAAAAATGCTTTGTCCGTCCCTGCAATACTGTAGGATTTCCTAATATAGTTTTTTACTGAGATCCATCAGTAACATTCAAGAGCTGTGAGCTGCTGAGAAACATGTAAGAGAATCACGTATTTTCAGAAATACAATCCGGCTATATTGCCCAGTATGTCTGCTAGTGATCATTTGCCAAAAAGAATGAATATCCATTTAAGTATAAATATACATATGTGTCTAATTTCCCCTGAAGATGTTCTGAATTTTGTAGACCATACTATTAGTCTTTGAGCAGAAAACAGTTTTGTTTTTAATAAACTTTATGTTGTCTTAAATCGCTTCCTGCATAAAGATGTTTCCAGCCTTATAGGTTGCAAAAATATATTCAATCATCTCACTTTTAAATATGTCTGCATATAAAAGTATGTGTATGTTTGTAGTTGATGCAAAAACTCATTTGCATTTATCTGGTGTTCCATCTCAAACTTCACAAAGCTGAAAAGTTCTCAAAATAGCTGTATGAAATACATCATTGTAGTTTTCCCCTTTGTGGATAAGGGAATTGGTGAAGATAAATGAAAGACTTAGTTCTTGTAGTGACATTTGTTTGTCTTATTGTGACATAAATATTATTTTATATGCTATGTTTTATGCTTTTCTGTCTGTATACTATTTGATGTTAAATAAATTAATCTGTAATTTAGGCTTGACACATCCCCATCAAGACTAGAGTTATGACTTAGAGTGTCAAGTCTTTGCCTCTTTTAAGCAGTGACTTGTAGCTGTGATAGTTCAGAAGCATTTGCAGTAACCTAATATTTGCAGGTCACCTCAGGTGGCTTTGTGCAGTGTAGCTTTTATCAAAATATTTGTCAGACAGTTCTTGTAAAAAGGCTTTTTTGGGTACCAATGGAACAATTTACGGGACTACAGAACTTGCAAGGGGGCATAGGAAAGAAAGCAGAATAAGTTCCTCAGAGAAAGGTCTGGTATTTTGCTGAAATAAATTTTCCCCAAGCATTAGCATACTCTGAAGTTTAAAAAGTAATCTAGTTTCTGAAATAATTTCACTGTTCTTAATCTGTGGATGTCTCAGAAGCCTTTCTACCCCTTACACTATTTTTTACATGGCTGTGGCTTTATACTACTATTTTACTGCCATTTTCTTTTAACCATTCATGATATAAGTAATCAAGCACACATCTTTCACAGTAGCATTTTATAGTAGCATTTGCAGACAACACTAAAGAGATATCTAAATGTTTCTTTGACATTCTACTACCTTGAATGAGAAAATGTCTCCTGTACTGAGTAGCAAAATTTGGAAAAGAAAAAACAGTGTATGGACAGTGTGCTGTGCCTTTGAAATACTGAGTGAAACTAAAAGCATTGCTACTGAAACCAGTGTGGAGTCACCACAGTAAATGGAAGAATGGAATTGGCCTTCCCTGTTTCAAAGTCTGTGTTAAAATCCCCTTGCTGAAAATAGGTTTAAATACAGCAAATACATGTTAGCTGCAAAACCTTGTTTGGATGTGAGCTGTGCAGGTTTGTTTGTTTACACAAATTCGGCCTTTATTACTTTAAAGTAAATGTGCCTTGATGTGATAGCAGGTACAGGCCAAAATTCTTCAAAAAACAGCCTTGTTTTGAAACTAGCCCTTTTGTCAAATAGATGAACAGAGAGGGGTGGGTTTTTTTGAATTTCAGTCGTCTGTTTCTGTGTAGTTACTACTTTTTTGTAGAGCTGCACCCTGTGCAGCATCTGTTAATGAAGTACATAAATCTCCTAGACTCAGCTGCTGGTCAAAGGAGGATCTGCCTGATAGATATTTGGATGCTATTTTATCACACAGTAGTAATGCAGACAGCAAAGTTGAAATATCCAGAAGGCCAGGGAGCTTGGAAGATGTATTTTGATGACCATAGGTACTTCTCCTGTAGGCAGTGAGTGGTGGTGGTGAATCTCCATTGCTCTGAAACTCCCCCCTTCCCTTGCTTTCATCCTTTGTCTGTTTTCTCCAAAATACTTGAAGTTCAGCCTGCCATCCTCATCGAAAAGGTTGTTTTAAGTCAAACAAGAAAAGATTAAATAAGCAAAGGGCACTGTCATTTCAGCTGAATCATCTACCAGGCTAGTAAACAATCAGGGAAGCACCAGAGGTGTTTGAATTACAGAAGCCACTGTTCAGGTTTTAGGTTAAAAAATAGCTGAAACACTGGAATATGAACTACTGTTCCCACTGAGGAGCTTTTTTCTTACTAAGCTTTTAGGAATAAATGAGAGAGCTGGCCTATGGATAAAAGTCTACCAAAGGAAGTATAAAAAGTACTTAATGGTGAATTTTTTATCTCAAAAACTGGAAAAAGGATTTCATTAGTTTGATTGGCAAAATATGTATTTTTTTTTTTCTTTTCAATTTCTATTGTGTTAGGAAAGAAACCCAGAATGTAATTTTATAATCCCAAAGCAGTTTTATAAGCCCTAAATTTCACTGGGCTATATTGGTCTTTCTTTTAAGAATCTTTTTTCTTTTTTGTTTTTAATTTTCTTTTCCTCAAATTTTTATTTAATTCTAGGGCATATTAATTGCTTCCATAAAGTAGAATGTTGTGATTGAGTTCAAGGCATCAATGCCCAAAGTATCTCCTTAGACCAGGGTGCCAGAAGTATATGAGTATTTTTTGAGCAAAATAGCTCTGTATTTGTACATTCTGCTTATTGGCTGCTTATGGGTGCAGTTCCCACTGGCTAGTGCAGAAGACTCCTCTGGAGTGGCACTATGCCACTGTTATTTTAATAAATGGAGATAACAGGGGGTTAAGGAGTGCTACTTACTTTTCCCCATTTGTTTCATATCCCTTTCAATGTTCGATGCAAAATAAAAGGCATGAAATCTGTAGAAATAAAAACAGTTTAGAGCTATAAAATTTTTCCTGCTTCAATAGTTTGACATAAAAATAATGCAGTTCTTCTAAAGAAAAGGTGGATCAATCAGTGTTGAAAAATCTTTGCACTCTAGTTCTTGTTGTTGTAAAATTTGAAGGTAGCCTTTAATTCTTCTTTGTCTTCCTGTTTACCAAGCATTATTTTCATAGATTTTTAATTCATTGAATTCCTGTGGCATCATTGCTGTTGAATATAGTGAATACTTATTAAAAAAGGTACAAGACACTAAATCAACTACACTTTCTTTTATTATCGAATCTTACAAGCTCTTGAATCTTACCAAAAATCCCATGACTTAAAATAAATATTTTCTTCTATTGACAGCAGACTCATTTTTGTCTATCCCATAGCTACCATGCTATATATTCACTTTTCTGTTCCTTGTGACATAACCACTCAACTATTGAGTGAATGCTGATATAGAAATGCAGCATTGTTTTTTAAATCCCACCAGCAGCATGCTCTCACACGCACATGGACACACACACAAAAGTATGGATATTCCTAATGGAGAGGGGATAAAAGAAAATTCTGCTGTATAGTCATTTAGTACAGGATCAAGTGGGGAAAAAAAGAAGAAGAGGAAGAAGTGGGGAGGCTCTATGAAGGTAAAGGAGTGCAGAACAGCCTAACTGAGTTACTGGAGGATGAGGAGTTAATCTTGTTCATGCTATACTTTTTAGCAGGGCCTGTTATGATAGTGCAAGGGTTACTGGTTTTTAACTAAAAGAGGGTAGATTGAGACTAGATATATAGAGAAGAAATTTTTTACAATGAGGATGGCAAAAAACTGGCACAGGTTGCCCAGACAGATGGTGGATGCCTCATTCCTGGAAACACTCAAGGTCAGGTTGGATAGGCAACTTGTTGACCAGCAACCTGTTCAAGTTGATGTTCCTGCTCATTGCAGGGAGGATGGACTAAATGACCTTTAAACCCTTCCAACCCAAACTGTTTGGTGAGTCTAAGATAGCATGTGATGCTTTTTCAGGTCTCAGGTGGACTCTAATGAGACAGGGATCTGCTGGAGGATGGGTGGAAGAGTAGGAAGCCTCAACCAGTCTGTATCAAAAATGTCTCATTTTTGAGATCTTTTATAAACCAAATATTGAACACTGAAGCTGATATGATGTTGTCATTAAAAATATTGTTAAAAATCATAGATTGAACTTCAAAAAATCCTGAGACTGTGGTGGAAATATAACAGTAATAGTAAGAAAAGCTCCCTGTTCAGTCTGCGTTCTGAATTTTGATTCTGTAGGGCCCACATCAGTTGTTTTATTATGTCTTCCTGCATTTCTGAGTGCCAGCCAAAAATTTGTGTGTTTCTGTGTTTTTGAAGTAACCAAGAGACTGTGTTTTTATCATCCTTGCAGTCTTCCTTCCTTCCTGTTATTAAAATCAGAAACTCTGGTTGTTTTCTTATAACATGAGAGATACAGAAGTACTAGGTTTTCTCATCTGTCCTCTTTTACCAGCTTACAAGAATGGAATTTCCTTGTGGTGTTTTTTGGGTTTTTTTTACAGCATTGCATCAAATCTCTAACATCATCAGTAAACTTCTGCTTATCTAACCAAGTAGGAGAATAGGAAGGTGCACTGTGGACAAGGCAACGAGGGCCAAGATTCAGGAAATATGTGTATTGCAGTGCATTGAGCAGTAGGTGAACGTCAGAAGGCTTCTGACTTTGCCAGAAGCCATTTTCTTTTCTTTAAGAATGTGCCAGTTTTTTCTGTCACCGTAAAATTGGTCTTACTGGCACATACAGCAGCTGCTTGACTCACAAGAAACGGCAGGTTCGAATCACAATGTTTACTTAAATTAATTTGTGGAAATAGTAAAGCTGATCCTTGTTTTTTCATGCTCAGGCTATGGGTACGTAGTCACATACCCTCTGTACCACGGAACCTTTGTAGGACCCTTTGTGTTGTTCTGTAGGTTTTCAAAGAAAAACATTATGTTTGTCTGTAGAAGGAAGGGAAAGGGGAGAAGATGACAGTCTTACTGATTAATCAAAGAAAGAAAGTATGTCAGTGTGAGGAAGAGGAGATGCCCTTTAGCATCTGCTTGCCTGGGACACTGGGCCTTGTGCTTCTTCCTGGGCACTGGATTAGTCAGTCAGCTGTGACCCTTCTGCAGCTTCTAATGTGAGCTGATGGTTTTTGTGAGCAGCATTACAAATTTCAAAAAAAGCACCCCATCCCAACATCAGCAAGAGCACTGCATGAGAAATCAATGTCTAAATTACAGTCTAAATGGTTTCTTGACATATTTTGGGTAGACTGTGTTCTCCTGCCTGTAATTTATAAACTTGTCTGGTTTATATATTGCTATAAATCACTGACTTCTGAATACAGTTGTTTGAATTTACAGCAGGAGTCATTTAGAATTTGCTGTTGTGAATGTTAACTGAGCTGTTTATCTAGATTGCTATATAAATCAATTTTATATTTCTCAGCTTAAATAATTTACATAATGTTTTTTAAGTCAGTCACCATTATTGTGTCAAAAATTCAGGTTTCTTTTTCTCTGCTTAGGATATTTTAACAAAAACTTTATACTATACGGGGAGGAAATGAAATATCAGTAAGAGTCTTTTTAGAGGTGGTTGGTTGAAGTTTTCATCGTAAGTCAGTCATATTACAGGGGAAGAATAAAACATGTAAAAAGAAGGGACTTCAGGAGTAGAAACTTTTCAGATTCACTGAAAATTCTTCTGAGTACTTGCAAAATTGATGCAAGGTGAAATGTTGGCATTGTAAACTAGCATATGTAAACACTGGCTGAAAACATGACCAAGTTCAGCAGATGCCAAAACCACACTGCTCAGTAGTTCAGAGCTTGCGTAGTGGACACAAGACTGAAATGAGTGTAGGAACTTTGAAATAGTTATGAAACACAGTAGTGTTTCATAACACTCTGTATAACCTCCTATGATTCACCATATCTGATCCTAATATTTAGTAGCAATTATAGGATAAACTTGGGACTGTTGTTCCAGTCAGATTCTTGTAATTTATCAAAGTCATGAGTCAGGTTTCAAAGAAAGAAAGTTTGACCTTTGTATCTGATTATTTTGTTGTTATGTGCTAAAGCCACCTTTTACCCTCAAAGTAATCTGCAGTATTGAATTAACTTAAGCAATGTATGGCGTGCTGTTTAGTTGTGAAAACATGATTCAACTAAGCTGGCAAATTGATTCCCTTTTTGGATTTGTCTGGATGACACTGGAATAGCTGGCTCACTTTTCTGCTCCTCTCTGCAAGGCTGCTGTTCCCTTGGGCTGCCAGTCACACTGTGGGTGCTGTAGTTGCTGGTAGGGATGACTGCACTGTATGCTTTTCGATCCCAAATGACAATGAAGGCTGAACCTTGCAAACTACATTCAGTTTTCCAGCTGCCAGCTTGCTTTAGCCTGTGGCTGTTGTGGTGCAAATGTAGGAAAGAGTGACTGTGTCTGAAAAGTTACTATTACCTGTGTCTTCCGTGGTAGCTCTGTGTGATGGGAGCTGTCAAGTTTGACATGTCATGTTCCTTAGGAGCTGTGAAGGGGGATGATCCCAGTGGGACCTGGGACTGTCACAGTCCAGCTGATTCTGTTGGTTGGTTGTCACCAGCTTGTGCTGGGGACTGGCAGGTCCTTTTTACAGAGGCATCATATGTGCTGTCTAACAGTCAGGAAAAATCTGCATTCCTCTGTCCTGACTGTGGAGCTTTCTACAGAACCTTCAACATGGCTGTTTCTTTGAACCCTGTACTGAGAATCCCCAACTATTTTCAGTTCTACTGTCCTATCAATGCTTGGAGCCTTCTGGGTGAGTTTACAGCAGAACTTCCTGTATTATGACTGAAGGCAGGTCTGTAGCAATAGGAATGTGGAGAAAATATATCTGTAAGAGAATTTTGATAATTATGAGTGTTTGTAAAACCAATATAAGTCAACTATTGGCTTTTTAAGAGGTCTCTGAATCTAACTTTTGCAAAACTATATAGGTGGCAGTGGCCTCAAGGGTAGGATACGAAATTAGCATCTTTCAGGGAATGAATTATAAAATTCCAGCTGTGTGAAAAAAATCATGCTGATCACAGTTAATTCTAAGGGAATCTTTTCTGTTGAAGACTGCAAGGATCAGTCTCCTGTTTTCTAGTACTGCATTCTCTTGCCCTTCTATTCTATTCTGGAAAATTTCATCAGAGAATGGAAATGGGATTTTGATAGCAAAAAAGGGGAAAGAAGAAAAAGGGGTCACGTGTTGGTAATCCTGAACATAGCTGTTCTTTGGACTTGACCCTGATTTCAGCTTTGTTCTTGGCTGGCAGGTGCCTGGAGGCCTTTCAGTCTGCTTTAGGAGACCTCGTTTTAAAAACAGTAGTATTTTTCGCCTAATTATGAATGCAGATTTTGCATGTGTTTGAGATTTACAAGGCCTTGCTTATGTGAAACAGGCTATAAACTCTCCTTGGAAATGTATAGTAGTCTGGAGTAGATAATTGCACTTTGAGAAAAGAGCCTCTGTTTCCAGTGAAAACACTGTAAAGTTATTTCAGAAATGCTCTGACCTCAGACGTTTCATATAACTTACACAAAATGCTTTCACATTTGTTCGGCAGCTCACGGTTTGATCTCTGCCATCTCATAAACGAAAGCACAGAAGTCTCCCCGGGAAAAAAGCAGCAAGTCTATGCTGTGGCCTACAAAACTAGTGTTATTTTACTCACTCTGTGCTTTGTGTCTGTACCCTTAAACAGAAGAAACCTTGCCCTCCTTTAAACAAATCTGTCTCCTAATCACACCCCACGCCCACAAACCCAACTTCCCCTCAGATTTTTCTTCCTCCCTGCCTCCACTCAGTGTACATACAGTAATAAACTCTGCAGTAAAAGCCTTGGGAGAATTTCTCAGCACAAATGGAAAGAAGATGTCAAAGGCTGAGGATAGGAATTTTCTGTTTAAAGTTGCAAAAACAATAGAGGGCAATTGAAACAGTGGGGGAAAAGCCAGAGATGGGTGAACGAGCCATGAAAGTATTGCATTAATTTTTATTTTCAAGAAACCCCACTGGTTCTCTTCACTTGCATCCAAAAGAGCTATTTTTGTTTGCAATTGTTTGTTTGTTTTTCAAGACTCTTGTGGAAAGCAAAAACATTGAAAATACAAGGGAAGAGACTTGTGAGAATGTTCACACCAGAAGTGCTTTTGTGGGCTTTTGGAAAGCTGTTTTTAACTCCTGGTACAGTAACCTTGTCAGATACATGTGAAGACTTATATGAAAAATTTGTGGGCTGGAAAGGTGACTTGATAGAGATGATGGTGTATGCCACTTAGGGAGAGAAAACACCGAACAATGAGACACAAAACTAATTCTGATTATGATGTGCACAGGTCATTTTCAGAAAATCCTGCACAGAAAAAGGAGGGAAAAAAAAGAGATATATGATTCAGTCTTACTAAAAAACATGTATGGGTATGGACTGTGCTTTCAGAGAACTCTGAACAGTGGAAAATAGGCAGGGTAGGGGCAGGGGCTGCTTGTGCAGCTGGAGATGGCTGAACATACTGCCAGCAGTTGTACCAGGGAGACAGTGCAGTAGCCCTCCAGATCTGGTGGCTGAACCACTCATGTGAGCTCTAACTTGTTTCTGTTTCAGTGAGCCAGCTTAGTTCAGGCAGCTGATGTGATCTCTCCTGTCTTAGCTTCTACCAACAGGCAGAGTTGTGGCGAGCACCCCTCAGAAAAGTTATGAGCCAAAACCCATCAGAAGCAGGGCCACTCTTGGGCATAAGAATGGCATTGAGCATCTAAATGAAGGCAGCAACAGCTCCCGCAAGACAACATCTGTTTACAGTCTCAGTCATGTCATGTTATCTATAATTTCATGCCTAAGGCCCAAGAAATTGGATTCTGACTGTAGCAGATAGGGGTCATGCTATTTGCACTTTGCAGCCAGTAAGATATTCAGAGCCAGTAATGGCTTGATAATTCAAGGAGGTAGAACACGTGAGCACAGCCTTTCACTTGTGCTCAGCGTTCGCTATGGAAAAGGCAGCAACAGCCAGCACTGAGTTTAGTTCTTCCCATCTTGCAATTACTGTGTTACTGATGGTATGAATTTGCAAATTCACGAGCTCTGTGGCATGTATGTGAAAGTTTTAAAGCAGACCTGCTCTGCTGTAATGTCACATCACAGTACTTGTATGTGGGGACTGTAGCTAAAAGGAGACAGGGCTGCGTGTAGTTTTTGGTATGTAGTTCTGTGAACATGTGAACTGGGAAAAGACAGTAAAAGTATAAAAAAAAAAAAACCAGATGGAGAGACCTTAAAGGTGCAGCTAGATTGTATTTATTCATTAAATTATTTTGTTTAATTTGTTTTTAAAGAGGCTAAGTGCTTGCAGGGCAACACAAAGTGGGCGGGGGTCATAGTTAATTGAGCAGATAGTTTCCACTCAGCCGGCAGTGAGCACTGTCCTTCCTGAAGGAGTCGTAGGGACATCAGGAGGCAGACTTGTTTCTTTGTCCTCGGCAGCAGACAGAAGACATGGCAGACCATGGAAGGAGAGGCATATGCTTTAACTCCTTGAGTTACTTAGCAGCAGATGCTCTTCTCTGGCATGCATCAGAAGCCCTTAAAACTAAGCAGAAAACTGGCTACGACAGGGATTCTCAAAGACTTTCCTGTGGTTGATCAAATGTTTAATACACAGCAGACTGACCTCCATTCCACTGCATTTATGTGAACCACGTGAATTTTTGCCCGTGTTGTTGGCGACAATCTCTTCTTGTTCTGCATGCGTACACCCTCACAAACACACACACTGCCACACACTCTCTTTGTGTTATAACAGTGAACCATGCTAGCTGGAATGGCTCCTTCTTTGTTTACAGCTGCTTTCATATGTATCTCAGGTCCTTCTTTGTAATGAAACGCTTGCATATCTTTTAGAAAGCTGGAGGTAGAGTCTGCACTGTCTCAGCAGCCAGTTTTCTGCAGACTGATGGCGTTTTTGTTCACAGGATACTAACCTGAAAAACTAGTGGTTTAGAAATCTGCTGCTAGCTTTCTGGAAAGTGCTCAATAAAAATAGAATATTTGTGATTCCATATTTGTGATTCTGTCACTTTACTGTTTGTTGGGTGGTAAGTAACAAAAAGTTATACTCCTGCAAAATCATGTTACACAAAGAGCTCATTTTGACTAAACAGTATGCTTGAGACTAAACATCAGTATTGCCAGAAAAAGGAATGAAAACCCTAATTTTAGATTTCCTAATCTATTTTTCTTTGACAATCTAAGACAAGGAGGGTGCCAAAATACAGGACAGATTTATATGTATTTGAGTTTATTAAGTGCACTTGCAAAGAACTTTTACAGTCTTAGAAAACTTTTGTTATCTGATAGGAGATAAACTATTGTCCCTAAGTGAAATCAGTAGAAATTTTGCCATTTCAGGCATAGTTTTGCTTGTCTAAGTAGACTGATTCAACACACAGGATTAGCAAACTATTCAAGGAATAGCATGCAGTTCCTATTATTAGTACAGTGAAGAAGCCATCTCTGGAATAGCCCGGGCATTTGGAGTTAAAAATTTTAAGGAAATACATAGTTGGGAAGAAATTGCAGGTTGGTGCAGACCTGTTTCTTGCTGCATCCCAGGACTTCATCAGTATCAGTAATTAATCTTTGCCTTTGTTTCTTTCAGGGCCCTCCTGGTCCAAAAGGCGAGAAGGTGAGTTGATGTTCAGGTGATTCTTACAAGGTGACTGGAAAGCCCTCCCAGCATGAACTCAAGAGACCGTTTGTATTGATGCAGTGAAATGTTAGATTATGTAAGAGAGCTGGGTAGCACACAGATGCTGTGTTAAACCTATCATCTCATCTTTCCACTTTGCAGGGAGATCAAGGTGATCAGGGCCCTCGGGTAAGCATCTTAAAAAAAATGTTACACTTCCCCTTCGCTGAGTAGGCAATTAGCCTTTAGTGCAAAACTAAATTAAAATACACTGTCTGAGCTAATTATGCTTATTAGCTGCATTTACCCTGCATGTTGAAGTGTCTGCAGGACAGTAATACTGAACGTGAGCAGGTAGTGTCTGGGAAGATTTGAGTGATTCCATAGGGTACAGTTTCCATTATGGGTGGAAGCAGGTTTCACAGTGATTTTGCTCTGCTGTATAAAGCTGGCTTTCCTAACCAAACCATTCAGTTTCCCCAGCAATGTGTTCACGCCATGCATGGGCTTCCACAATGCAGAGGGCCAGTGGGTTTCTAATAAATGTACTTTTGGATTTCATGTAAAATGTAGCTAATATTTAGTGAATTATAAAAAAATATAATGGATGCATGTATTAGCTTTTTTCTCTGACATATATGTATTTAATATTTTTAATAATAGCAATATCATCACCTTGTAGTTACAATCCAGACAGTTAGAACATGGTTTAATTTAGGAAATGTAAAGGTTCTTTTAATTTCTAAATATCATGTTTATTTTAACAGAGAAATAGAGGAATACAGGAGTGTAAGTTCAAATGGATTGGCTGTGCTAGTTCACTCTTCTTTACATCTGTGCTTCATTAGAAAACGCTTGGTTACATTGTTCAGATAATATAGTAACTCTCTTCAGTTACATGTTTATAATTTTTTCCATAACAGTATGTTCCATGGATTATTTTCTTCTGTTAACTGTGTTAAATATTTTGAATTTGCACCCTTATTTTATTCTACTGTTTTGTTTCATATAATTTGATTTAATTGGATTTTAAATTTTTTCAGTCAGTAAGATTATCTAAAGTCACAACATGGTTTTACAGCTGATTTTGATGTTCTATTAACTACCAAGGTGTCCTGTTATGCTTGGTGCTAGGGCTGCACATCATAAAGACAGCAGCCTGAGAGTGAACAGCTTTAAATATTATTTCAGTTGAAACTCAATAAGAAGAGTTGGAAAACTACTCAAATAAATAAAAGAAAGTAGAGAGAAACAGCGAGAGCAACGTGCTTTTTTTCTAAGCTAACTAATACATGAACTAAAGGTTCTGAATAATTTAAAAATTTCCTTTTAACTTCTAAGCAAATTTAGTATCTCTCAGAGGCCATAGTGGGCTGGTATTTTGTCTGGTTCTGTGCTACAGAGCTTCATGGGGAATGTGAGGAGAGAGATGGCAGGGAAGCAGAGCAGTGCCGTGCCTGTGGCTTAGGAGAGGATGCTCCGTTCAGGTGGCATAAGACAGGCCCATGTGTAAGTGCTTGCACTGAGTGGCCTTACATGCAGAAGGATGCGTGTTCTTACATTCACATTCACAACTGTGGCCTTAGGTTCAAAAGAACAGGAGAGAACATTTGATGGAAGTAGCAGAGAGGGATGCAATAACAAATACAGAAGAGCAATGTTGTGAAGAATATTACATAAGTGAGGATAAGAATCTGGAATTATGACTGTTGGAGAAGTTTCCAGGGAAAGACCCAGAGGTCTGAACACTGGAGAACAAATGAAGTGGTATCAACACAAGGGAATGATGATGCAAATATCTTGGCAAAATGTTGAAGAGGTGTAAGAACTATTGAGTGGTGAAGCTTATGTGGCTTTCAGTGCCAGGTCTGGAAGTGTTGGCAGTGCCTGATAAGAAGATTCGGGTTTGGTCAGTGTTACTGCAGTGGGACCTCTGCTGTGCAGAGACTGTTGTGTCCCACTTTGCCAAAATACACTCCGTGTACTGTCAGGCAATAGAGTCCTTACTGAGCCATACAAATCATGGTTATGACTGTTTGAGAGTTTGGTAAATCAAGTGCAGATAAAAAGCAGAAAATATCCAACTTGAGGAGTTCATGTATAAGGACATCCAAAGTTGTATCTGCAGCAGCAGCTGGCACTTGAGACTGAATTCTGTATCTGATTACAGAAAAGGAGTTCAATAAGGTCTGCAGTGGAGAGGAAGAGGTGGTGACTAGCATCTTGTGGACAAGCTGAAATTTCACCAACTCTTTAGTCAATGCATGTTCCAGTAACAAACCCCCTATTTAACTATATGGGTCTAGCTTGGGAAATTTAGCCACTGTTGGTTTTCCCTTAGTCTGTTTGGAATGTGTTCTACAGCAACTTCTCCTTTTTCCCCCTGCATATTTCACAAGTAATAAGTACCATGAAGCCTCTGACCATTTTATGTTTCATGGTACAGCAGTTATCTCTTCTGATGACTGTCTTCAGGGTGAATCTGCTCAACCTGCTGTGCCAGGGGATTTTCAATATAATTAGTAGAAATTTTATGTGTAAGCCACTCATGCACCAAATGAAACTAAACCCATTTAGTCCTGGTTGGTTACCTTTGCACGTAGTTTTCCATCACTGCCTGTGTAAAATAAACGGGTTTGGAGGTAATGGCATACAATATTATTTTTGAGAAATATTGTACCCGAAAGTCACTGGGGCATGACATTAATGTGTGGATTTGACAAGTTTGCAGACAGATTGGATATAATATCCAAGAGCAGTGAACATTTTCATGCTAATTCATCTTTTACAGGTAAGGTGCCTGACGTTTCTTTGGGTTTATATTTTTACATATTGGCTTGAAATAAGCATTTAACTTAGCAAAAACTGTTAGTGTTCCAAGCTATGACTGAAATTTCAAAATGACCCTTATTCTTTAGAAAAGCTACTTTCTTTCCAGGCATTTTAGTAAAAGAAATCAGAATAAAATGTAGACTGTCCAGGTCAAGATGAGACCTTACACTTCCAAAATTCTGCTGAAAAGAAAAGATGTTTGTGGAAACACTTTGCAAGAGGCAAAGATAATGCTGTTTCTGACCCACTCAAGTTTTCACCTTGAGATTTTTGCAGGATCTTTCTTTCTGAAATAATTCCAAAACTGCAAAAATAGTAATCAGTTATCTCAAAATGTCTGCAGTCACTGGACATGTAGAATATATACTGAACTGCTTTGAAGTTCAGGTTTTCTTGAAAATGCCTTCAATAAAGTCATACACTAAGAACTCAACCCTGCAAATACCACCCAGTTGTCAGGTACTTGTATTTTTAGAATAATGTGGCTGGGGTTTTATGTTGGTTTTTTTTTCAAGAATCTGAGGAGTTTTTGTAAGTATTCAGAAGTGATGTGTGGATCAGTCTCCTTCATTGTGCAGAGATGGCATAAGGGCTCTAGTTCATAATGCCATGTGGCTTGATCTACCTATGTCCATGCTGTCTGTGGAAAATATGAGCCAAAACACATTCTAGTAGTGTGAGTGATATTGAAATTCATACCCTGGGTGTGAGTTTGAGCAGCAAGTTAATATAGCTTTTAATCATATGAGACCACCAATAAGGTAGTGATGGTGAGTCCTGATCTTATTAGGAAAAGATTATATTTTTATCTCTTTATGTATTTTTATATCAGATCTCTACTCTGAAGTTGTGGCTGACTAAACATTTAGGTCAAATGCAGAACTAGCTTTCCTCGATACCAGTGTAAGAAATGGTAATATAAGTACATCTTTTGGATGCTCTTCTTTTTGCAGAGGGCATGGCTTCATGAAATGTCCATGGAGATTTGCTTTACTGTACTGAGCCATGAGAAAATTAAAAATGATGTAGTTTAGCCTGTGGACTGTTACACTAGATGGTGATATCAGGCTGCTCAGTTCCTGTTGTTCAGCTCTAGTCCAATTTACAAAAAGCTTTTGAAAATATCATGATGGTAGGATTGCAAAGGATGTACTGTCCAAGAAGAGACTGTACCTTGATAATGGAAATTGGTCTTCAGAGGTCAATGTTTGGGAACAGAACAGCTGGTACAGAATGTCTTCACTGGATGTGGAGGGGAGCTTGGTAATCAAGGATGAGGAAGAGGCTGAGGTACTTAATGCCTTCTTTGCCTCAGTCTTCAACAGAAAGCAACACCCTTCTGTAAATGACATAATAAATATCTTCTGTCCTTTAGTTCAGATACATGAGCGATTTCTTACTTATCAGGGCTAGAAATCATTAGCTAGCAGCTGGTTTTAAATTGGTTTTGGTCTAGGTGAAATGAGATACCACCCAGAAGCCATATTAAGTATTTTCACAAAATGCTTTTCTCCTTTTGGTATGTTTAAGTAAGTTTTCCTGTTGGCTGGGGTGGCACAGAACTGATAATATCTCTAAAAATGTCTTAAGCAGGAAAGATGAAGTTCTAGAAAAGACAGGAACTCAGAAGTTTATTTTATTTTGTTAACCTTTATTGACTTGAAGATTAAAAACATTCCTTGAGTCCTGTTAAAACAGTTAGGTTCAGATAAAGATATAATGTTCTTTTCTAGTTAATCCTTTTCCCTGTTTACTTTTAATATATTTGCTACTTATTTGCTGCCTGGTAGAGAGAAATCACTGCTTTGCAAGTTCTACTTTTCTATGCTGACAGATTATTTCAAAATTATCTAATATCGACAAAACCAGTCCTGGAAGCAGTCTATTTACTGAAATAACTAAATACAAGTGTGTGTGTATATATAGACATAAATTCTCTTTTAAAAGTGAAGTATTGCTTCACTTGTTCTATTATAGATACAGCTTTTATAAACGATCCCATAGTAAAGGGAAATTGAAGGTGTGAAAGCAGTAAATTTTGACCTGATTTTTTTTAAATGAAAAATTTAAAAAGCCTTTTTTAATATGTATGCATTATTATTAGTTAATATGTTTCTAGGAAATATATAATATTTTGAGCCTTTTCCTACTCCTAGTGACAATGCATGGAAAATCTGTATTCATGTCCTTAGAATCAGTACCTCAGTCATAAATTAGAAAATACTAGTTACTGAATGATGATTAAACCATGACCATCAACTTTTCACCCTCCTTTAAAGCCATCCTATTTGGTACTATATGGGGGGATTTGGCTTTGGTTTTGGGTTGTTTTCTTTGTTATTGTTTGGTTTTTTTAAAGAAAGGAACAGGTTTGCTTCACAAAATAAGTAGTAATATATAAATTAATCTGATTTCCTGTCTTCCCCAAAAGCAAAACTTAGTTTTTTGGAGTGAGGTCAGGCTGACATTGCTAACTGTAATGAATGTAGGTAAATCATTTATGTTAGAGGAAGCCTTGTTCCCAAAAGTTTCATGCTGATAATTTTTATCCTCATTCAACGTCTTGTCAAAGTGAAAATGTATAGTATTAGAGTCAAAATATTATGTTAATTAAATACAATTTTGCATAATTTAAACATACTCTATGAATTTCTACTGCCCTTGATGATTCTTATTTATGTCTAAAAGCATATTTTCTGTTTTACTGTATGTTACTTCAGACATGTAGCAGACACAGAGAGCTGCTTTAATTTCATACTTTACCAGTATGATTACACTCATGGTTGTTTCTTCTGTTGTTAATTGCCCTGTGTAAATCAAATTATAGATCAAGTTATAAGCTGTATCTAGCTACTGTTTCAGACTGCACTCTTAGTGTGCCACAATAAGAATATTTAAAAAGCATTAGTGATTCCTTCTGTTAACATAACTTTCACCCAAGCAGAATCATTGAGAAAACTTCTGGACATCTGGTTTAATGCCAATATGTCTGTGAGCAGTTAATTTAACTTCTAAGACTTTGTTTCCTTATCTGCCAGGAGGCAGCAGGGGTATTTATCTTCTCCGTTCCTGGGACTAATTATCTGTTCTACTTCACTGGTGTTGGGCTGTTGTGGCTCCCCTGTTTTCCATTAAGGCGAAACTAGGGTAACAAATTGGAGCAAGGTAACTTGGAGCTCTGTAATGAGGAAAAGTTAGGCAAGAACTCAGATGGTATTGGTTGGCAACTTTGTCTAAAGCACTGGGACACTCCGACTTGAGAGTCAAGAGTTCACAAGAGTGTCCTTTTGGCTGTGAATGACTCTCTAGGGCCAAGCTATGCCTTTGATGTTCAGCTCCTGAGGTTCCTTTGGGGAATGCAGAACAGCTGTGACACTCCAGAGAAAGTGCCACATACCTGCTCCCGAGACGAGGATGTTGTCATTCCTGTCTTAAGAGTTAGGCAGTGCTTGTCTTGCTCTCCACCAGTTGGCTTGCATCTTGCCCCTTTTTAGTAATGCCAGAGGAATGGTGAGGAAGGAAGTCTCTGTACATCCTGTTCCTTTTTCTACCGTCCCGTCCTGTGACTGAAAATACATCATGAAGTTGTATCTCCAACTACAGCTGTCATGCAAAAGTGCTGCAGAACTGAACATATGAGTTAGGCAAATTTGATTGAAAACAGCTCTAAAAAAATTTAATCCAATCCTAATAACCATCATAGAGAAGCTTGAGCCACTTAACCTGCATCACATAAGTGCAGCAGGTATAAAATTTGAAGAGAACCACAAGCCAGGACAGAATATTTTTTCTTTGAGGAGCAGTTTGGTTATGGACCATCCCATCTTGCAGTTGACTGGATGCCTACAACCACTTTCAGTGAGAGTAGCAGGTTTGCCTTCGGGAAGGGTATTTTATGGAGGTCAGATGGTGATCACTCATCAGAACACATAATTGAGTTGTGTAGGAAGGACATTTTCCTCGCTGAAAATTCATCTAATAGTCGGACAAAAGTAGAGAAGAGTTGGCTTTTTTGACTTTTATTCAGTTTGAATGCAGTGTGGGGTAGAATTCACTGTGAATGCAGAGGTGATAATAGGAAATAATGCTTCTACAGTGATCTGTTTATGCCAGATCTTAAGCACTATGTTTTTATTATTTTAATACAAAGTGTGAATCATTATATAATGTATTCAAATCAAAACTCTTTTCTGAATGTTTGCCAAACTGAAAAGAAATTTCTGGATTCTTGTCTTGTTGTGGTGTACTGTTTTTGTTAGCAGATTTGCTGCTGGAGAAAGCAGCAGTTATGATAAAAGGGATTATATAAAAGAGCTCCTGCTGAGAGTCCATGGGACTGTACAGGGTGATACCAAACACTGTGTTCCCCAGGGCAGGTACAATAATTAGCCACAGGACTGGCACTCAGTCTGAGGGATTAATTAGAACTGGAGGTGGTGTTGGAGAGAGGCAGAGCAGCCATAAAGAGTGTCAGGATTACTCTGGCCTGAAGCCTGTGTGATTTGATGTGAAATAGCAGCAGCTGGCTGTAACCTTAGGAAGTGCAAGAGAACAGCAGGTGGTAATTCCTGTCTCATTTACCATGTCTTCACAGGAACATGCAAGCTTGTGCAGCTTGGGTTTATTGGCAGGTCAGAAGGAAAATCCTAGGGAGGACTATGACATTTACTATACTGAGCAAATGCAATAGTCAAACTGGAGCGTATGCAGCGCAGTGTAAAACCAATAACACTGTTGCTTAATGTTACCATACTTGCCTTGTGACAGGGTTATAATATTGACCTCATGTGGACCAGTGGACAAAGCTGAAAGTACTGTGAAAAATCTAGGACAGCTAGTGGGAATTACATCCTTCAAGGCTGTGATGAATGTAACAGGAGAACTATTTCATCTAGTTATAAATTCAGATGGGGAATGATACCATGTTCTGGCATCCCTTGGTTTTCTCAGTAGCCATTGTATGGGGCAGGTAGGGTTTACCTTCGCTGCCAGGTAGGTAAGGTGGTCCCATGGCTGTTACCCTCCGTCAAGCATTGTGTTTTGCTTGGCATTTGGGCAAAAATGGCAGTGAGGCATGCAACAACTGTTCTAGTTTAGAAATTGTAACCAGCTAGCATTTCAGGGTGAGCTTGAGTAGCTGTCAGCAGAGGAATTTAGTAGACCAGTGGTTGCTGTTGATGACTGTAGTGTTTTGTATTCTGTTAGGGCCTCCCAGGGTGGAGAACAAGAACCCTTCCTATGTGCAGTTCAAGAATCAAACCAAATAAAGAGAAAATTGAGTAACTTTAAATCTGTCGTTCAGAACAGCTTTAGATAGAGAAAAAATAAAACAGATCCAGGGGATATTTGTGGCTGTATTTATAGCTGTGACAGGAAAGGAAGAGAACTCACTTTGTGGGAAGGACAGCTCTTTTTATGCCTTTTTAGAAGCACATTGTGTGCCAACATTATCTTTCATGGATGCCAGAGGGTGCAATGCCTTCTAAAGCCTCCCACACATGCAAAAACTATGGACCCATTGTAGTTTCTTTGCTGGGTTCCATTTAGCGTTCCCGTGTTTCTGGCTCTCTCCAAAGATGGGTGTTACTCATGGGGAGATGATCCAGGTCCAAACTGGCATTGCACGTATCTCAGTGTTATGTCTAAGATTATGACCGCTTTGGGCAAAGGAAGGAAAGCTTTGTCCTACTTGGGAACAAGCTGAAAGAAGTAACTACTCTGCAGATGGAGGAATGGGATTGTCCCCTTTTCTCATGTGTTGTTTATGTAGGCAGAAAACTGCAGGACTGATAGCTGACCTTGAACTTGCCTGTGGGGTGTTGGGAAGCTTTGAAAATGCTGGGGCTGGACTGCGAAATGCTGAATGTAAATGATTTTGTGTACAGCTACACAAATCTTTCCAAAGTCTTCCATTTCTTCCCAAGGAAAAAAAAATCTTTCATGACAAACCAGTTTATTTTCTGCATAAGTGCCTTTCTTAATTAATTCTCTGTTCTCCATCATGTTGAAGATGAAATAAATCCAAATTAATATGAGTTTAAAACATCCAATTGCAAATATACTAATTTAGAGGTAACTGAAAATTACTGTGCTGTAATTCTAAAGGCTGATAAATAAAAAATGAAGTTGTTTAAAAATTTTCTGTTTATCCATTTTTTCAATAAATGTCATTTATTGCTTGCTATTCAGATTTTACTTCTTATGTAGGTTTCTTGTTTGTGCTCCTTTCCATTACATGGGTATTGTAGTTTTATCTAGGAGAGAAATGGACCATGTGCACAGCAGGGCTAATGAGTCACAGATGTAAAGATTCTGGCACATTACTAGCTAATAACTTCTTTAACTTATATTCCATAATAAGATAAATGCAAATTTGATACATCTGTTTCCTAAATGATGTATCATTCCAGTCTTATCAGTGTCTCAGGAGTGAGTCTTTTTATATGTTGTGAGTTTTAGCCTTTTTTGGTTTTGTTTTCTGTTTGTTTCTAAAGAGGAGATTTCAGGTCACTGAGCAATGCAGTTAGCCACACCACAGTTCATCCCAGGAAGTGGGAAGGCTGCATTTAGCCACTGGCTTTATGGGATCGACTTACAGAGTCTCAGCTTCCTCATCTCATGGATGTATAGCAGGAATAAAGATGCTAAATGCAACTCCAAGATGTCAGCGAAGAACATGTATGCATCACAAAGTTACTCTGCCTTTTTTGTAAAGGCTGGTGCAGTCTTTGTGATCCAGAGGATCTCTGGTGTGGTTGCATGTGGAGATGAACAGAGCAAGTACTTGCCACATTAAAAGAATCTGCTGCAGCTGAGAGACCTGGGAGGCTGCCCTGGGCCAGCTGGGCTGCAAAGACCTCGTGTGCTACAGCAACATGGGCTGCAACAGCAGAGCCTTCATGCAGGACTCCCCAGAAGGCCGCTTGCCTGGCAGCAAGAGCCGGCCGCAGCCTCCCCTTTAGGAGGTGCTAAGCTGCCATGGTGCAGCTGTTTGCTGCAGGAGGAGCCCCCAGAGGGGCTGTGCTACCAGCTCTACCTCATAAAGGTGGTCTGTGGGCATGTAGGGGGCTTAGAGCTCCTGGCTAAATTTTATTCTGTGTTCCTCAGCCTCTCTGCCGTTGAACAAGCCTCTGCTTCTGACAATGTGCTATGCTAAAGGCAAGGAGAGGACTTAGGGGTTTTCTCCTCTGTAGGAATTCACTGCTCAGCTGCATAAGGTTTTGGCTTTATCAGAAGGTTTAATTCATAACCCTACAAGGTAGCTCAAGAAAGGTGTTGAACTGAGAGCAAAATTCACTCCCTTGTATTGTGACAGCAGGCCACAATTACCACACTCTTCCCTTTTCCTACCAGCACAGTACAAGTTCTGCACATATTGGTAGAGTAGAATATGAGAAACCATATGTGGCATACAACACTTGAGGGGTAAAAATGGATGTGAAAATACTGCTATGTATGTCTTGAAAATTTTGACCATGGCCCTTATGGACTACCCAATATCTAGCAGTAGATTTATGTTCAGTGTTTATAGTTAGGTATGTGCTACCAGTTTATGTGCTGAATGTCATATGTTAAACAGAACGTGAGGAGCAGGATATTAATTATGCAAAGTACTTCAGCGTATACTGTCATTGCTGTCAAGTTCTGCAGCAATCCAGAGTCTTTCTACTTTTCACTTTTTGAAGTGCTGTAGTACATTTCAATTGAAAATGGCTCAGTCATGTGCTGGCTGATAGTCTTAACAATTGTCAAATGATCATAATTTATCGTAATTTTAAGGAAAGACACCTTCATGGTGTCCTTCTAAAATCTCTTGATACTCTTATTGTGAGCTTGCATTTGCAGTGCAGTGCAGACCCAGCTCTGTTTCCCATATGACAGAGAGGCTGTTTCCTGTCAGTCGGCAGTGTGGGGTGTACTAAACGTAGTGTTTGTTCTGTTTGTCTGTTAGTAAATTGTGTCTCTGTGATGTTTGTGTTGTGCTGTTCTCGTACCATGTTATGCTGTGTCCCTAGGGCCTGCCAGGCTTCCCCACAGTTGCTGCTCTGCACAGTAATCAGATCCTCACCGTCAAGGTTTGTGGCTGACATGTGCCTGTTCAGTCAGGTCTCTCTGTATCAGCATAAAAGTGCACATGAAAAATTGTTTTTAACATGGAATATGAGTGAATCCTTATGGTGTACCTACACCAACCCTCACTGCCTTTGCATTGATCTAAGTACTCCAGATGCAGAGTGTGGGATCAAATCTGTAACTGTGTATGGTGTTACCCCTGGAAATGTCTACATTCCCCCTGGTCTTGGTCAGTATCTTACTTTCAGGTGAGGTTTTTCCTGTTGTTTAGCTTCCCTGAGGCATACATGAGTGTGGAAAATGTCAGTGAACTCTATACTGGTTACATGTAGAGTCAGATAATTGTGTTAGATATCAGAGGTTTACTCTGTACATCCAGATTTTTTCAAAGTGGATTTGCAAATTAAGCAGGAAGCAATCTGGTCAAGCTGGAGCTTCAGTCCTTAAAAAAATAACACCATTCTTCATGGCACAATATGCTGGTTAGAAAATCTGACTGAAAGTTGAACTGGTGCTTCGTCTCTAGAAGCTTTGCTGAAAGAACAACATATAAAAATACTGAGTTTTAGAGCCTGGGTAATGAAAAAACTAATATACATGCAGAATTCTCACGCAAAATCTGGGGAGAAAGCAGTTACACATTTAAGTCATTGTATATGATTTAATTCATAAGCAGTATGTCCTGTACAATAGAGGTAATTTTTTTCCAAAAGTAAATGCACAGTTTCTTTCAGGCAGAAGCACCAGTTCATATTACATTAGCTATTAAAAATCTAATGAATATGTCTTTATTTCTTTCTCGGGCCTTCTGATGTCTATTCTTCAATTCTCTCATCTCTGATCTTCAACCTTTGACCTCACCTGCCTGATCAGATGGTGTTTCCTAAAATCAATCATGGGTTTCTCTCTGCTGATCAGCAGCTCATTAAACGCCGCCTCATTAAGGTAGTGCTTCATCTCACTGGAGTCTGGTTCTTCTTTACATTCAGTTTACTCTTTGCTGTACCTTTTTATCAGATGCCTTCTTATAGCAGGTTATTCATTTGAAAAGGCTTTGAAATTTAGCAACTGTTAATGGTATTAACAGTTAAAAGACTATGGGTGGCTTTGCTAAGTGATCCACATTTGAGATGCCAGCAGAGCAGCTTTTTCCAGCGGTTTGCAGTGACATGCTGGAAATAACTAAAGTACCATTTTGGGGTGTCTTTTCTTTTTTAGAGGGGAAGGTAATATGTTTTGACAACTCTCTTGAAAATTGACTTTTGCAAATTAATAGGTAAAAATGAAGAGAGCTAGCTAATTGTCACTATAAAACAGCCTCCCGAAACAGATGGAAAACTATGTACAACTTCATGAAAAAGCAGTTATTTTCCATGCTTGTTTTTGAAATCTACCAATATATCGTTCATAGGCTTGGAAAATTGCTGTGCAAATCTGTATATTCTCAGATGTGACTTTCCTTCTTCGCCTCAGCTTTGTTATGATTATGCAAATCATGAAGCAAACAGATGCTTATCGAAAACAGTCACTTGCTCTGGAGAACTAGATGAGTAAAATATTTCAAGACTATCCCAAATTTTGGCATATGTGCTGTGGTAAGAGAAGCAGTTTGGAATCTAAACCTTCTGCTCTGTGCCTGATGGCACCAGACAGATACAAACTGTTGGTCTTCAAGGCAAAGTGCTGTTTCTGCCATAAGTAGTGAAGAAGTCACTGTCCAGTTCGTGGCAGCTTCTTCCAGCCCGTCTTGCTCTCTTTGTGGGTGAACTGTGTGCGTTTTTATGTGGTTGATGCCTCTAAAGCAAACTTGTGATGAGTTTTTTGTTGGTTTAGGGGGACCAAGGACAAGCTGGACCCCCTGGACCTCCAGGGCCACCAGGACCCAGAGGTCCCCCAGGAGATACTGGCAAAGATGGTCCTCGTGGGATGCCTGGCTTAACGGTGAGTTAGTCTGTTGCTGCCTTGGTGTCCAAATTTCTCTCCAGTGTATGCCAGTGTAGTGTCAAATACATTTTCTGAGGTAAGACTGGCAGGTAAGACGTGCAGAAGCTGAACCACAGGCAGACTTCATGGTGTACCCGAAGTCCCACGCACACAGAACAAGTGTATAGCAGGGCCAGAAGTAACACCAAGGTTCCTTGCCTCCCACCCCTGACAGTGTCCCCACACTTTCTAAAGTTTCTCAGTTGCTCACTGATATTTAATAGCTGTTTGAGGAGAGTCTGCCCCTTTCCATGACTAATAAATGTTTCTATTCAAACTTCTATTCAAGCTGAATTTGAGACCTCGCAGTGTGGATGTGCTTTACTTTTCACTTCTTAATGGTTTAACCTCAAAAGTCATGGAATAAAGTAATAAGATGCTAAAGCTGCCCAAAGTATGATGAAGTTTGGAGTTAGATTCTGCCGTCTCTAAACAAGAACAGTACCATTTTTTTTGACTCAGCCTCTCTTTCATTAGGACAAGCAGCAGAATCCAGTATATTGTGCATTGTTTGTTTTAGGCACAGGATCAGTCCCACACTTTTTAAACAGATGCCTAAACACATGACTTTTAACCAAAGTATGTGTTTGATTTTGGTTTTATATTTTGTGGCCTCCTTAATTTTTATTCCTTTGAAAGACGTATCTTTCTTTCCATTTCCGTGAATGCCACGGAATGTGTTATCAGTGTGGAAATGGAATCACAGACAGGAGGGAGACATGAAAACTGAAATGGCACATGTACAGATGCACACACGCCTTCACATGCGTGACAAGTAAAGATTGTGGCCAAGAAGACATATGGGGAACCAGCAAGGTGAGGACCAGCACTGGAAACAAACTGGTTTCTTGAAGGAAAAGCATAGGTTGTTACATGAGGCCAGGACAGGAAGGCATAATTTTTTCCTGCACGGCCTTTTTAGGTAAAACCAAAAAAAGAAATATCTACACTCCTGTTCTAACGCTATTCAGGTATTAACTGTCTGAATGTAATATAGCATGACAGTAGTAAGATGCTGCTAAAATTTCCTGTGAAAATCCAGCAAAGCTGGCCAGTTGAAACTTCTAGGACTCTAGGTCTGCTGCTGCTGTTGTTGTTTTGGCTTGATTTTTTACCACTACTGCCCTCATAAGTTCTAGCTCAAGGTTATGAAATTACATTAAAAGTCTGGAGCTCTCATTGGGATGCTTTACTTTGGCAGTCTTCTCTTTCTTGTTAATCCTGTGGCACATCAGGCCTTGGGTCTCTTCTGGGTCTCCCTTGTGTTCTTTTATTGTGGTTAAATGGACTGTGGTCAGGAGAGTTGATGCTGGTTTGATCTGGCAAGGGCAAGACTGAAACCAGAATCCATTTCTGACTGCAGGGATAGTGCTTTAGTAATTCCCATACATGGGGCTGGCAGAATCAGCTGACCTTGCTGATTACAGTGTGGCTGCATGTTGCTCTGTGCTTTTTAGCTAAGGGATCATTAGTGTTTCTCATATCAGGAAAGTCATCCATTTTATGCAATGAGGTCATTCCATTTTATAATAGTTCTGTAGTGATTTTGACTTTAGATGGCAAGAGAGAGATTCTTTTTATAGTTTCTAAGCTGTGGCTATCTTAAGCCCTCTAACATTATGGAAAATCAGTTCATAATAGTGCTTTAGAATCAGATACAAACAAGCACTCAGGTAGAAACCATCCAGTTCACTGCCCCTAGCTACTGTTCTGTACCCTCAGGTTAATGTTCCTGGTCCTCAGAAGGCTTGTTCCTCCATGGCTGTGTGATACACAGTCAAATAGGAGAGCTGTAAAGGGAAAACTTAACTGAGATGTAAGGACAGCTTTGTCTTTGAGGTAAAGAATTGTGTGGACCTTTGAGCTAGTGAGCTGAAAACAGCAGCTGCACTGTGCTGTGAGTTGGGGCATTGCAGCATCACGCAGCTATAGGAGGATGTCTTTACAGTGAGCAATGACCATAGGCAGACATTGCCTCTTTTGCAGGGTTAGAGAAAGCAGGGCTTCTATTCCAGCCTGTCCTTCTCAAGAAAGAAGGTTTACAATCACCACAGCTGTAAGGTGGTGTTTTGGGGCAATGACTGGCCACAAACCAGTGCCTCCATGGCTTCTTTCTCCCAGCTGTCTCGGTGTGTTTGCAGGTGCTGCGTGTTTGCTTCTGAGTGCAATGCACACACACCCAGAGAAACAGTTCTGATTCTTTTCAGTTGCCACGAACAACGACATCAGAGCAGTTCACGTCAATTTTAGGACAGGCTTTCTTTTATGACAAAGCTGCTAAAGAGGACCCTGCAGCTGTGCTGATACAATAGTGCACAGACTGCCCTATGCTCTGTTGGGTTTTCAAGGGAGTGACGTATAAACCAGACCGCTAAAATGATAGGAGCTCTGGGGTTTTTGGATGGGTATTTTTAGCCTGTATTGTATAACTGATATGTTTTACTGTCTCTTTATGTGTTCATATGGGAAGAAAGGGGAGAAGATAGATTCTATCTTTAGGTAGAGTTGTGCCCACAGAAAGAGAATACGTTGGAAGAATGATGGGTTACCATTTTGAAAGTAAATCCAGGTATTTAACAGCTGAGTAATTATTGCATGGCTTCAAAATACCAGTATTCATGGTTTTATGGAACATGGTAATTGACAGTGGTAAGTTATGCCTGCTGGCTGAGGTGATGACACAGAACAGTAATCTTGGAATATGTAAACTGTGGGATACAGCAGATACGTGAAAATAACCTTTCTGCATCCTTCAGCACCATGGAATGGAATATTATGTTTGGAACCAAGGGACAGAGTCAGAACACCAGCATCTAACTCTTGCCTTGAGAATGATACCATTGCATGATTGTGGAGTAATACTTCTTAAGATGTCTGTGATTTGGACTACCAGGTTAGAAAGCAAAAAAGTAATAGTTTAATGTGCAGTCAAAAAGCAAAAACATAATAGCTTAATGTGCAGTCAGCTGCCATACCTGTTTAGGAATTTCTAGGATACTTTGTTACTGGATAGAAAACTGGATTCAAGACATGTTGCTGAAATTATTCACTCCTTTTTTTTATTCAAAGGGTGAGCCAGGAAAACCCGGAGAACAAGGACTGGCAGTAAGTATTCTTCCAGTTTGCTAAGAAAGTGTAACATGACACATACCTTTTAAAATTAGAAATTCCAAAAAGATTTATGGCTGTGTGTTTCCTAACCTTCCTTTGTCACAGGCTATTTGAAGCCTTATTTGTGAAGAAACACAAGAGAGAAAACATCCTCTGTTTAAATAGAGTCACCTGTCACATAAGGCCAACTTCTTTAAGCTTGCAGAAGCAGAGGGAAATAAAACAGCTAAGGGCACAGCAAAACAAAAAAAGAACCAAGCCAGGGGTCACAGCTCTTGGCACCCTCTTAACAGTGTCTCTAAGTTGAGCTGTTTCTACCTTGAGACCATTGAGCAGCACAGGAATCCTCTACTTGTTTTACAGGCCAAAATTCAAGCTGTCTCTATAGCAAGGACTCTGGACAGAACAGTGAAGACACAGCACTGAAGCTCTCAGAATGTTCTCTTCTGAGGTTTCAGTTTTTTCCTCTGTGTGTGTCAAATACTTCCTATTCATTTGGAAGTAAATTGAAGCTCCACTGGTTGTAAATCAGCTTCAGCCACAGGTTAAGGCATCATAAGTTTCTGCCTGTCACATATTCCCAGAACTGTGGAACATGCAGTGATTTTTCTCCCTTAAGATCTCTCTAAACATGGTCATTTTTATTTTTATGAGAGATGACAGGTTGTAGCCCAAGGCATGTGGGTTTTATTCCTGAGTGTTTCTGAGGAGGAGGATTATCAGTAATAATCAGCTCAAAAATCAGTGCAGATATGATTGTTATCTGAATTTGTGAAGCTTTAAACAGGCACAATGATATTTTACCTTGACAAATTGCAAAACATTTTCAATTGACAAAATCCAATATATTTTGAAAGAAAAAAACTAAGATTCTGAGACCTGGAAGTATCTGCTGTGATCAGGTAGTTAAAGGCCTGTACTTTCTCATTTTGCAATAAAAGTTTATCAATTTCAAAATCAAAGCCTCCCAAAGGTTTTAGCAGGTTTTAGCATGCTTCTGTGCTCTTTTTTAATCTGTTCTTCTGGTTTCTGAGGGCCTGGGAAGAGTAGATGCAATAGCTAGGAAGGGAGCTTTTTTGGTTTGTTTTGTTGTATTTGGAAGATTCTCCTGTTTGACCTCTGGACAGAACTCACTCAGGTTCTGCAATAGTGTCTTCTTTCTATTCAAGACCAGATCTGCAGAGTCATGGGATCCTTGAGGGCTTTTAATCCATCACCTTTTAGTCCCCATGTTCAGAGCATTCCCACTGCTTTAATGTAACCATCTGTGTGTAAAAACTAAAAAACTGCTACTACTCTGTTTCTCTAAATGCTGATGTGTTTAGATAGGAAGAAGAGGTGTTTGAAAATCAAATCAGCAAGCTTGAGTTGGAGAAAGATCCCAGATTACATGAATTTCCACCTCCAAATGTCTTCTTGAAAAGTCAGTCTGACGGCTTAAATGTTAGGTTGTGTATAGATCAAGTGAAGAGCATCAGAGTATCAGGGAGGTAATTAGTTTCTTTTTATTCTTCTTGGTGCTTCTGACATACTCTTTGTGCCAGTACAGATTTGCAGAGTCTCTTTTCTCTGTAAAATGTTACAATTATTCAGGGACTGTCTAGCTGCTTCTGACAATTTCCGTCCTGCATTTAATGAATTTCCATATTGGAAATTCAGATACTGCTGCCAGAAAAGCTGATTTCCCAACATGTATGTTGTAAGATTGCATTGCTAGAAAAAATAGGTATATTATGTGGTGAGGAGCACAGGCCCTTTGTTTGGGTTTCTTTTTGTGCATTTTTCATCTATTATTTTTTCAAAGTAAAGGAAAATGGAGATCTCTGCCCAGAGGAGCTTCTAGGTTGTTTCTGCAGGGATTCTTTTGTAAGGACTTGCCTTTGTTTCACACCAAGAGTCTGCAGTCCGAGTTAGCTTCCTGTTTTTCTTCCCAATGAAATTGAAACCGGGAATCCAATGAGTTCCATAAAGTACTACCAGTCCTTGTCTCCCAAAGGTCCATATGTTGGAGTGTGCTGTGGTTTCCTACTTGCCCATGTGGCCAAGGCCCTTTCCAGTAAGATGCAAGTACTGTGGCATATATTCTGATTCTTCCTCCGAGATGGAGGCAGGATGCAGCCAAGAAGAGCGTTAAATGTTGGGAGAGAATTCCTACAGCTTGGGTGCACATGCTGAAGGTTGTGGAAAATGAAGGCTGTTTATAGCCTATAGGGTCACACTCTCAGTGGCTTTAAATCCCATCCTGCTCTTCAAGTTAAGGAGAGCAGCAATCCTGACCTCTGCATTATAATAATGGGGACAGAACATTTTTCTCTTTCAAAAGCATTTTTTACACCTGAATTTGGTAACATGCCTTGGTATTTCTAGATGAATGTACATGTTATTGACAGAGCTGGCAAACTTAGTACCTGTGAACCAGCAGTGGTATGGCTTGAAATGACTTAGTTTTCTGTTCTCTCACAAGAAGGGGAATAAATTTCTTGAAGAGTACAAGATATGGCAACAGAAATAGGTAACGGTGTTTTCCAGCTTGTTCCTCAGGATGTGAGGAAGCCTGACAAGCATGTGACACACGCTGTGTAAGGCGTGACACACTGTGAATCAATACGTACGGGTAACCAGGGCAACCACGAAGCCACAGCTGAAATGCAAAGAGTAGATTTATTTCTTTAGCTCACTAACAGCACCAGGTAGCTGGGACACACAGAGCCACAGCTCCATTAGGCTCAGTTCATCCTAGTGAAAAGACACACAGGATACAGGCTCTGTTGGGCTCGGTTCATCCTAGCGCACAGCAGGGGTGGGGTGGGGCTGCTACTGGCCCCAATATATCGAAGGGTTCCTGCAGGAGCAGTTTATCACAAGGCTGTGCTTCTAACAAGCACTCTCTCTCCCAGCAGAAGGCTCAAGTATGTCTGTGACAGTGTATTATCTCCACACAGGAATTCTGCTGCTTGAAACAGGCAGAGGATGAGCAACAGTAGACATAATAAGTGGAGTTTCCCCACACCAAAATTCTTAGTGTTCCCAGCTGCAAGGTCACTTTGAGTGAAATTATTTCCTCCTCAACAAATCTTGTGGGTTTCACCTTTTCCTCCCGACACCTGCTCAGGCAGTGTGTTCCTTGATGCACAGAAAGTTGAAATTATTTTAATGCATTTGGAATTCTGGAAACATTCATGTTCTCCTTTCAGTGTAACAGGAAATCCAGTGACTCTAGTGACAAGACGGCAATTTGCTCCAACTGAGAATCTGCTGCCATGGTTTTATTCATATTTAATGAAGTTCTGTGTTGGGAAATAAAAAGAAAATTATGTTTCAGGGTGATGTTCTGAGAGAGGGCAGTAATAACCTTTCTCCCTCTCAGGCAGTAGAGGTTTGCTTGGACAATATGCAGAGAATGAGAGTGTTTGAGTTCTGTGACATGAATTCTGCTTTGGCACAAGAGAGTTCAACTTCAAGACAAGGAATGGCCTTTCTTTTTCCCTATTTCCAGTGTAAAAAAATGTGTGGGTTATGGCATGGTGGTGGGACAGTTTAGGATGTGGGAGGTTTAGTTGTTTAGTTGCTTAGTTGTCAGGAGTCTCTCATTCTCTGGTAAAAATCATTCCAGGTTGTCCAAATGCCAGCCAGCGATCTTTTGCTTGTCTGTCCTTACGGTTGAGATGCTTGGGAGAACTCTTTGCAAGGGTTTTTTGGCTCTGTTTGTTGCTGTGTCAGGAAGAATATGTTTTCTCTTTGAGCCAAGAAATTTCAATTTCTTTTTAGGTGAGATGGAGGTTTAAGTTATAAAGATGTGACTGCATGCATCTTTAATGTTAGAAGAGAATGAAAGAATGACTAGTAGTTGAAATTTGTATCTGGTTTCCATGACACTTGAAAGCCCTGCAAGATGTACTTTCTTCAAGAGTTGAAGGTATCATTCCTCTGTGCAGAAAGGATTAAGAGAATTCCGAGGGAGGCCAAGCAGTGGAGTGACCAAAGGGATTAAGTTTTGAAATATTATGTGGAACAAGAAAAACGTGTGCTGCTCAAGAGAGAAGGCCAGTAGTTTCCATAGTTTTTCAACCTTCTCAGTTAAAGTTGTGTCCTGCCTCTCATAATTCATCCTGCTTCCCCTGCCATTTGTCTGCAATTCTTGGTGATAAAGACTCTTGAATACCATACAAGAGTTTTTTCAGTTTATCTTCTCATTTTCAGAATGAATAATAGATGGATTTGGAATTTGTTTCTACCCAAGAGTTAGGATTTCTGGTTGCAGGCTATTCATGAGAACTTAGAGTCAGTGATGGAAAATACTAAAGGCTGACACTCATAGATCAATGTGTTCAGATTCATAACATGCAGTGGGATAGAAGTGTGTGCAAGGGATGGTTTTGTTCCTAATTTCCATGTGGGAGATTTTTCTGTGCTTTTATGTGTAAAGTATTTTCCACTAGTTCATATGAATAAAAATGTGGAATATTAAAATATGCTATGTTTTCAGCTCCTTTTTTCAGAGGGAAATTTAAACATGTTTAGCATACAGTGACTTCTTGTCAGTGGAAGAAAAGCTCCATGTATTATTTTCTTCCCCGAAATAGGCTTTGAAGACAGATAAGTAATTTTGCAGATGTTTTACAGGAACAGAATGCTCCAGAATAACCAGAGAACTCAGGTAAAGGTGTCTCTTTGCAAAAGAACTCTATACTATAATGATTAACACAAATGCAAAATCCCTCTGCTTTAAGATACATTGTTTTCCAAACTAGTACTTTTGTGCTTATACAGATTTGCTGGGCATCTGTTCAAGAAAATAAAAGGTAATGTTATTGCTTTTACTGGTTGTTCAAAAAAAGGAGGATGTTCTTCCAAAGGATATAGCCATATTTGTGAAAGACAGTGGAAAAGTGTAACCTTGCAGTTAAGTCTGAAAAATGTCACATCTTTAAAATGAATTAACACTATTTTTCATCTTAGGTTAAAATGAACTCACAGGGACCAGGCAGAATTGTCTGGGAAGTGCTGCTGGTTTCAATTCAGCCTTTCAGGCCAGTGGTCAAGGCCAGATTCTCAGCTGCTGTGAATCTTCATAGCTCCTCTGGGAAGCTACTAATTGTGATTTTTGTTTTCAATGGCCAGAGTTCTGTAGGCGCCTTCTTTGTTTTATTCTGGTAGCATGTTCGTAGTAAATTTTATAAGGTGTTGTTCTTAAGCTGTTTAGCTGCAAAAGTTTATGAGAACTAGCAGATGAAATGGAAATTCTCAGCCTGTGCCTTTCATAGCAACTATTCTTGTTCTTCACCAGTATGGTTGCACTGGGCTTAACTTGCCGGAGATCTCAGGAAAAATAGTCAGGCATTTTGGAACCTCTGCACTTCAGTAATGGCTGCCACAACAATGACTAAAAGAATGAAGATAAGAAGCTCTTCTTGAGCACTAATTAATAGTTACTGCAGCTTTTTTTGTCAGTTAAGGTAGATGGCATGGGAGGGGGTCACTGCTTTATGAGAAGCTATAAGAGGTTTTTCATCATAGTTGATCTGTTTTCTTAGCTGATCATTCTTATATCTAGGTGATGCATCAATATTACAGCATTGAACATTTCAATACCAACATTCTAGAAACTGTAATCTTTATGAAACACTCCTCAACCATGCAGGTACATATTTTCAGAATTTTACACAAAGGCAATGGGATCCAGACACAAGATCCACTGAAATGCAGGTGAATGCTTTGTATGAAACCTGTGCTTCCTTTTCATGTTTATTTGCTTGTTCAGGTTTCCATTTTCAGTTCTTTATGCCATTAGACTGGTAAGATACTGGTTTGTGAGAATAAGGAAGGGATCATTCCCCTGTACTCAGCACTGGTCAGGCTGCACCTTGAGTGCTGTGTCTGATTATGGGCCCCTCACTGCATGAAGGACATTGAGGTGTGGTTTGATCTCTTCTCCCAAGTAACAAGTGATAGGACAAGAGGAAAGTGCCCCAAGTTGCATTAGTGGAGGTTTAGATTGGCTGTTAGGAAAAATTTCTTCATGGAAAGAGTTGTCAAGCATTGGACCAGGCTGCCCAGAGAAGTGGCTTAATCACCACTGCTGGAGTTATTTAGAAGGTGCGTAGATGTGGCACTCAGGGACGTGGTTTAGTGCTGGACTTGGCAGTGTTAGGTTGACAGTGGGGCTCAATGATCTTAAACATATTTTCCAATCTAAATGATTTCATTATTCTATTCTAAGTGTTTAATGATTCTTACAGGCAGCAAAGGGGAAATATCTGTTCTCAGGAACAGTCCTGGAAGTTCTTTTGTTTCACAGAAATATAGGCACATTACTTCCCAGAGGCCTTCTGGTTACAAAGAGCTTTTACTTTCACAGAGGGTATGGAAGTAAAAAACCACAAACTTTTGCTTGTTTTGTTGTTCTTTGGTTGTGTTTTTTGGGTGGTTCTTTTGTTTGCAAGGCTTTGGAATAAGAGAGTTTTTTATGACAGTGTATTGCACCATTGTGACCTATTTTGCTGTATAACTTACTCAGTATACAGAAACATTCATGTTTTCATTATATTTTTGTTAGGCATTTTCATTTGGTGTTTGTGCTCATTGTCCATGAACTCTGACACCTTGTAAAACAAATCATTATTCCTGCCCCAGACCTGCAAATTGAAAATGCCCCAGCTTTTTATTTCATACATTTCTTCAAACATTAAGCAACCGAGTCCCTAGAACTTGAATACAAAAGTACCTTGAGAGGGTTGCTAATGTACGACACCCTAAATTAATCTCTCTCTCTCTTTGAAACTGCAGCTTTAACCTTTACAGGGCAGAAGTTTCTTATTTTGCAGCTTGCTAAAACACAGGGAACATATTAAGCATAAAAGGAAAATGTAATTGTAACATTAGAAGGGAGGTGTAGTAAGGAAACTGGACCCCAAACTTTGTTTTAACTACATTTAGCTAAATCTTTTCAGTTTGATTTGGTTTGGGGGGGTTTGCTTGTTCGTTGGGTATTTTGTTAATAGTTTTTGATGTGTTTTGTGTTGTTTTGGTATTTTTTTAAAATTTATTGTGAATAGTTACTTGTTAAGGACAAACTGGAATGTCCAAGTTCATGCAATCATTTCTATTATGCAAAGTCTTGATGTGCTTCAGTCTCTGGAGGTTTGGCTGATTTCCAAAAACAGTGATGGAAGAAGGCCATTCATAGTGGAAATATTTTACCTTTTAAAAACACAATTGCATAGAAGACTTTTGTACACATTTGTTTATCCTTAGTTACCCCGTTTTCCAAGTATTTAGGTATTATCAATAATTCTCTGTCTCCAGAGAAACACAGAGAGCAGCTGAATTTCTTTGGAGCAAAACACCTTGTTTTTCCATCCTCCTACTGTGGAGTTACTTGAATGAGAACCTATTTCAGAGAAGCCCTGCCACAGCTGCCTTGCTAGTTTAGTCAGTTGGACATGATGGCAAAGGGCTCTTCTGAAATGTTCATGATGGCTGAAAGAGTTAGAACTATTTTTTATTTTCATTATATTTTGTTTTCAATGATGCAGGCAAAAGACAAATATTTGCTATCAACGTAATCTGCATAGACTATTATGGAGTGATTTATATATATATATATATATATATATATTTGTAGTTAGCAGGTAAAAAGGTAAAAAATTCTGTACCTAAGGGATTGTTTTGTTTTCTTGATCAGCTGATGGTTTTAGAGGGCTGGGGTTTGTTTTAGGTCCTTCATATACCCAGGTATGATAGTGACAGAGGCGGAGTGGCAGTATTGCCTGTGGTGTAGTTGGAGCCTCCAGCTGGTGGAGGCAACTGCACCTTCTGTGTGTGTGTGTGGTCACTGCAGAGCCGAGGCTTTGGGCTTGAGGGGAATGAGGTGGGGACCAATGGGAGCAGCTCTGCACTGGCTGCCAGGACCCAGGGGCAGAATAGCTGTCCAGAGGGAAGCTTAGCTGAGCCTGCATTTACAAAGCATCTCTTTGGTTGTGCTGGAGCAAACAGCAGCACTGGGATATTGCTGCAGCTGTTAAGGAACACAGAGCAGTTGAAGGAAAACTAAGAAAAAAATCAAAACAAAGCATCCTGAGGAATTGGTTGGAAACTTTCACATATTTCTTGCCTTCTGCTTCTGTTTTAAGACTTACATAGAGATTTTGGTTGCTGGTCTTACTGTCTGTTTCTCAAGTGGGTACCACAGCATGCTCCCCAGTTCAGTAGAGTAATATGGGGGAAAAATCCACATGCTCATGTGGAATTTTGTACAGAGATTCTTTTAAAAGCTATCATGTACACCTTTGGAAATCAGCTAAAGCCTTGTTGTTTGTTTTGGGTTTTTTTTAAAATTTTCTTTGTTTTATTCTTTCATATTCTTTTCTTTCTCCCAGATTTTATTTACTTGCTTATTTCTATCTCTCTAGTGTCACTCTGTGCCTTGCTCAGCAATTGTAGGTAACTCTAGAAAAGTAGGCACAAATCTGGGGTGTTGTACAGGTTTGGGTTTTTTGGGGTTTTTTTTGAAGTAGTTTTCCATTAGTAACTTAATTTCACTTTTTCTGTTAAGTGGCTGCTTCCAGGCTTATGTGGGAGAGAGATGAGAGCTGTCAATGAATGAGCTATTAAGTTTCCAGTGGCTTTGAGCCTCTTTCCCAATGCTAGGGAGCAGTGTGTTAAAGAAAAATTGTTTCTATTCAGGTGTGTTTTGTGGTCAGAACATTCTAAGGATAAGAAGCACTTGTTAAATTGTGAAATGTATCAATTTAGGTAAGCTTTTATTTGAAATTGGTTTTCTGAGTCAATACCATACTGTTTCTGAAGGTAGCTGTACTGTTGAGGACTGTTCTTGTTATCAAGTGGCTCAGTGGATGTTAAACACCAGGGCTACTTCCAGTCTGAGTAAAGGCTTTAGTACCAGAAATGGAAAACTTTTAATTGCATAAGATATTTATTGATAAGTATCCGCTGCTTCTTTTCTCTGAGTGATATATTTTAAAGGCTCCCTAAGAGCAAGACCATGCTACTGTGTAAATATTTGCATATTCAGTAACTCATCTGGAGAAGCTGGAATGATGTCAGGGATGAGGAGAAAATTCTGGGGGAAAAAAAAGTTTTCTGCAATATCTTGAATTATATCCATCCCACAGGCTGACAGCTGCAAGCACCAGGCACAAAGTCCTCAACAGAGAATACATTTAACAGGTTGCTTTGGGGGATAATATTAGTAAGTGAATTATCCTTTCACCTTCATACAGTAGTATTGTGTTAAGAGCTCCCAAATGGTAATTTAATATAGCTGAAGGTCTTTAGAAGGTTTTAATAGCTTCTTAAGTAGTTATAAACTGATATATCCATCCCTTGGACATAAAAATAGCTGGTATGATCTGTGAAGGGTGTCTTAGTTGTTCTGTATTCAGTTTGGCCTACTGATGGAGGGATTTTTCCTAAGACATGAAGTAACCCCAAATTGTAGCTGGTTAGTACACAACAGGTCAACAGACCTGATGCCCAGGATATAGACATTTGGAGCCTATTTTGATAATGTTGATGCAGGAAAAGCACTAATTTGAGCATTAATTTTATGGAGTTTTTAAGATGCTAGAGAAACTTGTGTCTTTCTCACAGAAGAAGAGAAGGATGGTGTCAAGCACTTGAAGAAGGGGAAAAACACTGTTTGTGGACTTGTTGTTATACTTGTGGTTCCTCACCCAGCAGATCACTCTCACTCTCAGGCACTTACTGAAAAGAATACTTGATTTAAACAGCAGTTTTTCTGAAACACAGTGAGCTGGGGACATTTTTCTCCATCTGAAAAATATATTTACTGCTCTGACCATCGCCAGTGCTGAGTACTTAGGTACTTTTGCTTTCTTTTGAAGACAAGGAAGTAAAATTGTCACCCTCTACCTCAGAGGTGGGTTTCCTTTATCAGAATCTGTCTGTACAGTCCAAGGGAGATGCTCACAATACTCTCTTCCAGTTAAGACAATCAGGCAAAAGTTTGGAGAAGCAACATTGATCTGTGCTTTTGCAGGTTTGATGCCAAATCTTAGACACATGAATCCACATTTAAAACTGCAAGGCTTTCATCTGCATCAGTGGATACAGCACCCAGAATTACCACCAGTGGAGCTTTTTCCTGTTAGCAGTTTAAAGTTGCATTGGAGCAATGTTCCAACAAGCCCTGCATCTACCAACAGTGGAGAATTCTGCCTAACTTCACACTAATTTCAGAATAAAATCAGCGTCAAATTTTGAAGCAGCAATCCTTTTGTTTTTCTGACTAAATGCAGTTCTGTTATCAATCAGTTATTCTTTTATTCTTTCTCACATTAGAAGGATTTGGATTCCCCAGTTTTTGTGGGGTTTTTTGCACCCTCATGGCCTCAGAATTCACCTTGCTTGACACAGCACCAGCACGCACAGTTTGCACCAGTGCCCGTAGTGGGAACCTAGGGACAAAAGTGAATAGGACTCTGGTGGACATGGTCTGGCTGTTACCAAAACAGACTGCCAAAGTGTCCAAGACATGGTTTCTTGATCTACTTTGTACCTGTTTCTTCTGTCTACTGTGGCCACCTGGGTACTTCAGAGTCACGAGATGAGAAATGGGTCCTATCACTATTGATGAGCCTTGGACTGCTGTATGACATTAAGCAGTTAAGCTTTCCTAAGTTGAGATGTCTCTTCCTGCCTTCTCAGGTCATGGGGACAAAATGCTCCTAAGAGCATTCCTAACAATTTCTGATGTTAATGATTTTTCTCTTCACTTGCAAATGATGGCACACATGATATATATATATATATATGTTGCATATAACACAGTCGTGTGTGCTGATACTTAGAAGGTGGGAAGATTTTGAGGTTTATGCTTCTCTCTATCTTAAAAATGCTTGTTTGCATAAACCTTGTTTTTATGCTGACAAGCTGATATATTACTGTGGACACACAACTGGCTGTTAGCTGACATAAGAGAGAGAAAAAACACAGTCATCTTAATGCTGAGAGATTTGTCAGTATTAGAAGAAACAGATGGCTTGGAAAAGATTAGAAGGGGGAAAATTTGAGTATTCTAGTTAGTAGTTAGATCAGTTCCAAAAGTGAAAAGATTCATTGTGCATTTTGAGCATAAAGTTTTACTTTTCCTTGATTTATAAAACATCAGCTGGTTTCAGTCCAGTATCAGAGTGCTTACACAATAAGACAGTCTTAATTATTCATTTGAGTTTAAATTGGCTGGAGTTTTGATGTTAATTGAATTGTTTTCCCTTTGCAGGGACCTCAGGGGCCTCCAGGACAAAAGGTATAGTATAAACAACAATACTGTGAAAGTGATTATTCCTCCTGTGCCAAATTGCAAGCAGAAAAGGTGAATGGAATAAGCTACTGTACAGTGCGTTGACTCAATTAGCTTAGGTTCTGAATTTTGCTTTTGCAAAATGCAGCCCTATAATGTGAGGCACAAGATTTCTCATTTCCCCCATCATAGGAAGTTGAAGCAATGCAGAGCAGACTGTTTTCAATCTGTCTGCTTAACTTTCAGGTGAAAAGGTCACTATAATTTTCTCATTCATACACTGGTACGATTAGGAAACCAAAGTTAAAACATTGTGAAAGGTGGGGAGATAAAGTTTCTGATCAAATGCATGTCCTTACTCAAGTAGATCAGTGCCATATGACTAAAGAATTGACCAGCAGAAACAAAGGACGTAGGTGTTGCTGATAAATAGTGCTTGGTGGGTGGTGTTCAGGTGGTCTGCTGGTGTCTTCCTGTTCCTTCGGTAACCTGAGACCTGACTTCCTGGGAATGCCTTCAGCATTATTTACACTCATTAAAGCTGACTGCCTCAGTTTGATTGAGTGAGTTTAGGATTTATGGAATTACACCATTAAAACAGTCCTCAGAATATCAGCAATAACAGCTAGTTAGTGGTACTTTTCCAGCATCTGACCCACATACCACCAAGGCGAGTAATTTTAGAGCTGATTTCAAGAGAGTGAAAGCTTGTATGAAAGATATTTAATAAAACAGCTTTAATTGGTATAAAGGAAACAAAAAAGAGGAAGGAATAAGCAGTATTGACATATGTGAGAAAGATGCCTGTTTTTCTGCTTCTGAGATAATGTTCTTTAGAGTGAAGGTTTGCTTGCATCTGTTAAAATGAAACTTTTAACAAAAGAAAGAAAAACCTGTGATATGTAAAAATATAATCCCAAAGTATACAAATTGATGGAATTTTGGCAGCTGTGAGCTGTACAGAGTTTGCAGACTGAAGGAGAGGACTACCCTTCGTGTTTGGCAGTGTGGGAATGTGGCATTTTAAAGCTGTACTCATGTCTAAGCTGCCATTATAAAGCTATACCCTAAGAGAAGGATATTTTGCATGTACAGCATCAGCAAAACCCATGTGCCTTAAACTTTCAAATATCTGATAAACATTTACTTATCACGGTAGAATCAGCTTCATTTTACACTTTTTAACATCCTGTGTTTTGTAAGAAAAATAATCAGTTGTCACTGAGAGGAGAAGTTGTTACATTTAGGATAGTTGATTGAGGCTGATGGTTTAGTGCCCTCCTGAGCTTTATGTTCTGGTTTTCTGGAAAAATGATACAGAGGTGTGAGAATGTTCACTCAGGCCCCTTTGCAGTGGCTAAAAGCCATGACCGTGCATCCAGCAAGAAGAGACAACAAGGATGCCAAAATGGAAGCTTTGGAAGAAAGGGGAGAGCATTGTGGATCATGGAGATAGGCTGGGATGCAGTGTATTATTTCTTACTGATTCAAAGCTCTGTTACTAGCTCTTGGAGGGTTTTTGAGACCCTCATGAGTTGCTTCCTTTTCCTGTTTCACAGGATTTCCCAACTCTATTCATTGACAAACATGTGCATCCATTTTGGACGCATTTCCTTTGGGTGTTGGTGATTTTTGACTAAACCAATTTTTAAGACACCTCTAACCTAAATGGGGGGGAAATGCCATGCACCAGTTCTTTAAGTTCCCTTGCTGAGCAGCACCGTCTTTATAAGATAAGAGGAGAACGCTGTGTAAGCAGACACAGCTTTTGTGCTTTCCTCATTCATCATGTTTTCACTGAACTTCCATAGCAAGTTGCACAAGGGCCTTCAAAAAAATTGTCCATCACATACAAACTTATAGTATGAGACCTTTGTAAACAAAATCCCTTCAATGTTATATAAATCAGTGTTAATATTTTGTTTTCTTTCTTTGCCCCTTGTGTTTAGCCTGTAGTGACTTTTTAATTTTGATTATGCTAATATTGGTGCACTTTAAAAGTGTATCTGTAATTTGTACGGTCAGACTGAATCACTGCAGATTATCTCTTAAAAGCCTTGAGATGGATTGGTGCTACAAGTTATTGAGCTTGAATGATCCCTCCAGAAGCATTAATAGTTTTGTTCAGGTGCTATGTTCAATTGCATAGGATCAGTCTCAAAATTTATTGAGAGCATTAAATGGAACAGCATTTTAATTCTTACATTTCTTGTGAAGCTTCCACAACATTACAAAGCATGAGCTTGAAGCTTGTTCCTGGAAAAGGCCATACAGTCATTAAAATGTACAACATGAGAATATGTCTAATTAGTATAGAATCTCAAATGAAAGGAGAGCTCAGCTTGGATGAAAATGAGTTTTTGAAAAATTTACTGCAGCTACAATAAGCAAGCATTCACCATTATTTCTAAATACTGTATTATGAGATGAAAGGTTTCATGACCTGTTTAATTTGCTAAACACTGGCATCTGTTTCCCTCCAGGGTTCTGTCGGAGTGCCTGGTGTTCCAGGGAGAGATGGACAAGTGGTGAGTTCCCTGACTTTGTCAGCACTGCCATTATTTATGTAGTGGATTAAAGCAATTTTGGGCTTGTTCACATGAGCAGTACGCAACCTTATATCCAGAGCTGTGGTTTCAAATTGGCTTCGTGGAAAGAACATATAATGTGCTTTGTGCTCAGAAGTAATTTTTTTCTAGTTTTACCTGAACAGGCAGAAAATGTAATTAATTAAGCTGAAAGTCTGGTGTTCAGATTTGATGATGACTGATAGCTTGTAGAAAGAGATGCATATTAATAATGTGTTGCTTTAGTCAGCATATTTGCAAACAAAGGGTTTTTCACTTTTTGTTAATTTGGTCCCATGATGCAAACACTTATGTTGATATCGGGTATTGATACAGTGCCCAATACATTGTTAATACAACCAATAAATAGAGAAATAAAATGAGATGGAAACACAGCTGGAGAATAATGTGAAACTAAATTTTGAGGATGAAAATACAGAGAAATAAATCAAACAGAAGTATTTTTGAACACAGCTAGGAGGAAATGCTAATTTAGGCAAGTCACTGTCATCTCTTAGTAAAGTCATAGTTCAGAACAGCCCTCCATAAGGAGAGGTCACAATAAAGCAGCAGGGCTGTGTTACAGCATTGCTAAGGTTGCTTGGCAAATCTGGGTGATGAAGTTTAAATAGTATACCTCTTTGATTGTACAGAGTATTATCCATCTGTTGTTCTCACAAGCCCTAACATTCCTAGTGAACTTCAAAAGCACTGGCAAGGGATGCCAAAAGGAAAATGTATGATATATATGTTCACCAGGTTCAAGCAGCAACAGATGGTAGTGTATAAGGGTTGTTTTAGACAATCCTCTCTTGCTTCTGCTTCCCTCACCAAGAGGCCTAGGAATAAAAGTGTTAAGATGTTTCAAATAATTTGCTTTTAATTCTTCTCCCCTAAAAAAAAAATAAAAAGAGGAGGATGTATTGTTTCTGATAGCATAATACATAGTATTAGACCTGTGTTTTGAGAGTGGTTGTAAGAAATTATGTAATAATCATTTATTTCACTATAGTGATATTTATTTCACTACAGTGATAGTGATAGGAATTTATTTATAAATTATTCAGAGTATTACAACTAATGTGGAACAACAAAATAACAAATATTTAGAATTTTTATATGTATATATATCTTATACCAGAATTTATAAGAAAATGATACGAAACAAATGTGTGTTAAGTCCTCATATTTTATAGCTGCATTCAGATGCAACATGAATGGCAGACAGTGCTTACCAACTCAGATGCTGTTAACTGTACATAATTCAAGTAATTTTTGTGGTCTCACTATGGCTGAAGTTCGAGTGAAAATATACTTTGTAGCATATCTGGGTATGCATTAATGTGTAAGAAGACTGGATAGGGTGAAGTTGCAAACCACATTGAATAGAACAGAACTGATGATTCATATTTTATTCAGGAACTTTATTTCTAATAATAATCATACAAACTCCAGCCAGAAATATTCACTCAGATGAGCACAAAAAATTGCTAATAATGAAATGTGTCAAATGTGTGATTAATGTGTCATTTTAAGAGACAAGGAATTTTTTTCAGCTCTATGGCAAGGTTGTTGCATGTTTATTTTTAGGAGACCACATAGACCTGCAGTGATGTTTTAAGGGGCATAAAAGAAATATGCAATTGAACATTATGGGAAGATACAACCACATATTTAAATGCTGATTATTAATTTTAAATTGTGCTTTAAAAGAAAATGCCAGAAATTTTCAATTTATGGGTGTCTGTCTATTTGATTTACTTCAACATTCATAACATCTATAATGTCAAAGACATTTTTAAATTATTACCACTTTATTAAAAATGTCAGTGTGTTTTTAATGTAGCTGGACTGCTTTACTTCTGACCTTCAAGAAGAAAACTAAATTGCTGAAGTAAAACATAAGTACCGGGACAAAAGCAACACAGATAAAATGAATTGCTGTTGCATTCTTTAGTTTGATTTCCCAACTGTTGATCAATACTGACTAGAAAGCACTTCCTTATTTGCAGAAAATATATTATTTTCATATAAGATGAGGCCATTGAAAGTTGAATGTTGCTATCTCTTTAAACAAATAGATTAAAAAATTCCATTAGCTTGGAAACAGTGGTAGAAATGAAGTTTAAACTGAAGGAGAGTTTGTCTAAAATTAGGAAGTATAATGCAGCCTAGGACTCCCATGTTAATATTTTGCTACCAGAAGATCAGTTCTTCCAATTTCTATGAAGAAACAGATTCTCAGTGCAGTGTGACACAGAAGATATTGTTGAATGAGGACCAGAGTGGTGATTTTAAGAGTTGGGCTGTACTATGAGCCAGCTGCTGTCACTCCTGGCTGTACTCATTCAGATTCATGTTGATTTGCAGAAGAGTTGGATTCAGCTTGCATGTGTGATGGAAGTCACCCCCTTTTTAGAAGTTATGTAGTTAAGAGACTTTACAAAAGCCTTACTGTCTTGGTTGCCTTTTAGTCAGTGAGCTCCCTCTGTCAAACAGCAGCATGTGCAGTGCACTAAGTTCCAAGTTAATATTTTCCTTAGTTTAAAAGTCAGTGAGTGTTAAGCCCATGCTTAAAATTAAGAGTATGAATGCTTTTCTCATCTGGACAATGAAGTATTTTTCAGCCAATGTATGTCAGCAGTGAATTAGCTTTGCTCTCTCCTTAAGCAGCTGAACAAAAGACTTAGGTCATCTCTATCTTCTATGTGTCTCTGTAATTTTCCTTTTTCTTTCCTTTCACCTCTTCTTTAATTGAAATAGTGGGCTATGGGAGATGATTGACAAGTCTGACCAATAGGTCTGGGAATGAGATCATAAATTCTGAGTGCACTTAGAACAGTTTTCTAATCCCTTAACATATGAACCATTTCTCTTAGACAATCTCTAGATATTAGAGTAAGTGTAATTTTACACAACCCACATGTTTTTGCAGGGCTGTTAACTAATAGATTTTTCTTGTATTCAGAGTAGCAAAATCACTGCCATAAAGCCTTCACACATTTTTTTTTTTAGGCCAAACCCAGTGAAACATTACAGGTAGTCTTGCAAGGGCATTTACAATCTTCATTTGTTCCTACATTTGAGAAGCTACAGCAGGTTTACCTTGAGAACAGTACTGCAAAGGAGCTGCTTAATACTACCTGCAGCTGGAGAGAGTGTTGTTCCTGGGATGGACCAAAACCTACTGAGATAACAAGGAGAGCCTTTCTGAGTGCTCCTTTTCCTTTGCAGATTGTTGTGCAAGCCACAGATTGCTTTCTATCACAATGCAATGGCCAATAAACTTCCCTTTCTCCATCCCTGGCAGAAAGTCCTCAGGCACTCGAGAAGTACAAAAAAGCATTGGTTCTTCATGGAGATGTGAGGTTGCAGTGATCTAAGGGTATCACACGCCTACATTAATCATGTTGAAATGGCCACAAAAGGCTTCTTGGAAAGTTCAACTCTGCAAGTATAGAATTTTGGTATTTGTTAAGTGGCACTGATTTTATAAGGACTCTCATTGGCTGCAGCAGAGACACAAGGAGAAAAGCAGAGATTCCTTAAATCAAGATGGTATTTGGCCTGAAGGAAACCAGTTTCTGGAGTCTGTGCAGCTAACTCTCTTTGTTATAAATAAGTTGGTCTGGAGTGCATAAACCCCTCACTCTACACTTCCATAAATGGCTTTTTCTTATGTAGTACTTGATATTTCGGTGGGTTTTTTCATAAGGGTGTATTGAAAACAGAATGAGTGGTCAGGATAGATCCCTTCATTTCAAGTTCTTTTGATAGATTGACAGTAGCAATTTGATAAACCTCAGAAGAATTTTCCTTCTTATCAGTAGATTCAGCATCTGGGTATGCATATTTGTTATTGCTTTCTTCATGCTTCTTTTTATTCTAATTTATATGTATTTCCTTATTACTGTGTACAGTGCTGTGTAGGAACACATTTTGAAGGCAGCAATATCAAATTTCTTCAGAGAAATGAGGAAGGGTATGCATGTATTAACATTTTTTCAGATAAAGGGAGGAAACATCATAAATGCAGTTCACAAATTCTCAGACAGGTTTGCAGTCCAGCTGAGTCTTGTTTAAGAGCCTTTCCACTTAATTTCAGTTGGTGAGTGGGCCAGGAGAGATTTCCAGTCCTTAAACAAACAATTTTAAGTTACTTTTGAGGGGCGCAAAAAGCAAGTTGAAAGGAGGTAATTCAACCCTGGTTTGAAATGGAAATCACAGTAACATATCTAAAAAACCACTTTTTTACCCTCTGTCCTCTTCTATGTATTTTAGAGTAAAATTAGACTGGATTAGGTTTGGGGCCTCTTGCATTTCCTTATCCTTAAATTGATTATATTCTAGTGACTGAAAAATATAGCAATACTGACAGCCTTTCTTTCAGGGTGAGGTGGATATCCACCAGCTGGTGTAGACAGAGTTATGCATCTCACCAAAACAAAACCTATTTCAGACCAGCAGCCTCTAGGGTGTTTTTCTGTTACAAACAAGAAAAGCTGGGGCCTCCAGCCATGTTATTTTTAGCTGATTAATTCTGGATATGAAGGTATATACCTCAAGGGCACAAAGCACTCCAGTAAGGAGAAGCATGCTTTCAACTGCCTCGACTCTTTGATATGGACTCCAGTGGGTAATACATTTTCAGAGCTGTTCTGAAGTAGATTTTATGAGTTCGTATTGACAGATTTTTCTCATGTTACCAGCAGAGCGCAAGCAATGCTCTATACATTTGAATACTCACCAAATTCAGATACACTTCAGTGTAAGCATTAAAATTGCCACAATCATGAGAATATCTGAGGAAACTACTACACCTATTTATTAAGCAGGGTGCTGTAGGTTGTTCTCTGCCCAGATACAGGAAAGACAGAGTTATTCTGTCAATGTTAATTCAGTTATACAGTTAATATAGGCTCAAGAGTGTCAGGACTTGAATGAAGGTGTTCTGGTGTGTGTCCAAAGGAATATCCTTCGGGTTTTGATTTGAATTATCTGAAACTCCTGAATTGAACGGCTGGTTTGGGTATTATTCTTGACATGTTAGCATTTTGTTTGCCTTGATCATTTATACCAGTTGGAAAAAAAAGCCAAAAACTTTTGAGACTCAGAGCATTTTGTTGAAGCCATTTCCAGAAAATTATCAGAGGGTTTTGAATAGCTAAAGGTGATGCCCTTTGTAACTCATTCAGTCATGCCTCAACACTGCAGTTTGCTGATGGAACAGGCTTCTTTCTAATTCACTGCAGCAGTGACAGTAACTTAGTTTGTTAGAGTGCTGCTATTTTTGAGGAGCCAAAGTGCTTGTCCTCCTGTAAGGGTGTTTGGGGTTAACACATGGAGCTGTCAGTGGCAGCTCCCCATCCACAGGTTTGCACCTGAAACATGGTAAAGACTTTACTGTTATTGACAGTAAACAAACATTACAGCATACCTCTTTGCAAGTGAACTGTCAATATTCCACTGATGGTGGCTCTGCAATTTCTCTATAGCACGTAAACAACAGCAAAACAATCCCACTGTGTCTGCAGCATACTTCTGTGTGGGCTGTCATCAAATAAACTACTGGAACATTTACACGCCTGCTGAGTTAAGCTGATTGATTTTGCATAGGTGAATGAAGACTAGAACATTTGCTGGAAATTTTTATTTCCACCATTTTGAGATCATTTGCGAATTCAGCAAACTCTGTCTGAAAAAAATTGGATTCTGGTGGTGAATAGCTGGACACTTCAGTGTCTGTAAGGGTTCTTTCTAGTGGCAGTGTTTTTTTCTGCAGCAGACCAGAGGCTAAAGAATTACCTTCTAGTGCTGCATAGTTTTTACATGAAATTTGGGAAAAGGAAGCTTTTCTAGCATTTTCCAATAGTTTATTGTCCATTTGTGTATTGGGTCATGTAATGAAAACAGAAAGTTTTGGAACATGATTACCATCACTCTGTTACTGAGTGATAATTTCTCAGGAGTTCCTGGATGGAGAAAGGCAAGCTGAGGGCTAAAGTTAGATGTACTATAGAAGAAATTATTCTTTAAATGGGAAAAAACACAGTTGAGGCCACTCTTGAAGTACTGTGTCCAGTTGTGGGCTCCTCAGTACAAGAGAAACATGGACATACCGGGTAGAATCCAATGAAGGCCCTCAGGGATGATCTCCAGAGGGAGATCTAACTTCAGACATTCTGTGATTCTATGAAAGAAAAAATAAATAAAAATATGCTGCTTTGATTTCAAAGCTAGCAGATGTGCAGAAGAGAACTGTTTCTGCAACCTAACACCTTTGCTGTCAATGCTATTGAAGAGAGACTACAACAGCAGTCAGGAAAGACATTACCCATGGCCTGGTGAATGTAAAAAACGTGACACTGAGGATTTAGCTTTATAGCTTCTTTCATTCTATCAGGTTGAAAAGCAGTCTGATTTAAGTTATTGTGTCGATTGATGTCGTTGAATGTCTGGTGTTCCCTTGCATGCATCACTCCTTGAATAGCAGTGTCATTGTCTTCAGCCTCCTAAAGGTCAGCTGGGCTTTTTGTTCATCTCCAAAGCACTAACCTGTGGGGCTGAAGCGTACTCTACAGCATTCTACACTCCACTTTTACTCATACAGCATTTTGCACTCTGGTTTTAATACATGCTTTTAGAGATAAATAGCTAAAAGTAACTAAATGGAAGGAAAATAATTAACTATACTTCCTAACAGAAATATTTTAAATTATTTTCATGCCAAGAATCAAAATGATCTTTTGGGACCAACATGGCTAAAATGATACAGTGTTTTAGTGCGTAGCAAGGAAGGAGCTATTAAGAGCTATCAATCTACTCATCTTCAAAAGTGAACTGCTCTTTGCTTCATAACTACTTCTATTTTTGTGTTGTGATTTGGTTTTCTTGTTTGTTTGGGGGGTTTATGTTAAGGCTTACTGGAATTGTAAAAACATCTGCCCATAAAGCCAGACTGCCATGCAGTTACAAAGGGAGACTGCCTGGCACAAAGCTTGTTTAGCTGTGCACTGGGAATGTTCATCAGGGCTAGGGCATAGAACAGCTTGTGGGCTGTACATTTTCACTTCACCTTATTACTCTCTGATTCCTCGTACCGACAAGAAAATAGAGATCTGACATGGGGAAAGGAATATTTTCCCTGTTCTTCTGAACATTAGAAACAGAATGATAATCACTTCAAAAACATAAAGGCACAAGGTAATTTCTGTGTTATTCTAGGTTTGCCTTCAATCTTTCCCATTCTCAGAGCTAGTTTCTGCACTTCAAATGTCTCTGCCTAGTATTTTCAGTATTGTAAGTGTAGTGCTGTGCATAGAAGAGTTGCATGTAGGTCAGAAATGAGATTGCTGGTATGAATGGGGATTTACTATGGTGGCAAACTGAGATTTTCACTTTTTCATGAAGAAAATAATTTTTTTGTTCTGTTTTTGCAGCCTCCTTTTTGTCACAGTCATAGCCCTCTGCATTCATAGCACAGATACGTAAACCTGGGAGGAAAGTGCAAGCTTGGAACTTCAACCCTTTGATTAGAGATTAAGCCCCTGAAAGCATAAGCCAACAGCAGCTGTTCAAAAATGAAGGGAACAGAAACAAGCTTGTTTGGGGTGTGAGGATGAGGAGAAACAAGTGTATATTCATGGGTCCCTTCTGCTTCATTTTGTCAACTGGCAGTTTTCTTCAGGAGCATTTTAGGTCAATCCTTTAGGACACTCACACCTAATCTCCAACAGCTTCAAATCCTGACCACTCATATATTGAATGCCTGTGCCACTTTATCAGCCTCACAGCTACTGTAGTACAAAGGGGTCTTGAGAAAAGGCTGACACAAGTGACTATTTAATTCCCTGAGGGCTTAATGGTACCTAACATTTTTTTCTCTGGCTTGGAAAGTGCCTCACTAGAGTTTTGCTAGAACTTTAGCTTTGTTTTTTGGAATAGTCCAACTCTTAATGAAATTAAAATGTAATTAATGATTCCTTTACCTAATTTAGAAATACGATGGAACTTGTTTTCATGGAGAATCAGAGTTAATTTATCTATGATTAAATCTGCCTGCGGAAGTAAGAGAGAAATTCTTTCTTAATAGAAGGCTTTTATGGAGGACTAGAAAATATATCTTGTGTTTGGAAAAGCCTTTATCTTAACACCTCTGTAACTTTTGAGTAGAGGATAGGTTCATGTGTAGTAAGTTTGAACACTGTGAAAATTGCTCACTAAGTTTCTGATATAAATTGCTGTTTTAAATGTGATGGGTATGTTAGCTAGTGGATTTAGCTTCACCACATTTTTATACACTTACATAGCAAAGGACTTTTAGAAGGACCTAGCTGCAGACTTTTTAAAATCTTTTTTTTGGCTGTTATTTTAATGTGCTTACCCATGTCAGAAATGTGATGCAGTTCTCTATGTGAGGGTTATAAAAGGTATTTCTTGTGAAGCTGAGACATACACTCGCAGAAGCGTTTACATACTTAGCCATATGCTCTAGTTGTTTTACAGTAAAAAAAACCATTGCATTATCATTTTATCTAAAATGAATATCAGTGGTTCTCCCATAAATATGGGATATAAACACTAAGAAATATCTTTTAGAGTTTTGTTTGTTTTGACTTGGGTTTTTTCCTTGTTTGTTTCTTTCCATTATTTTTAAATTCAAAAGAGGGAAAGAAGATTGAAAATAAGCGTTATTTGCTAATTGACTTATGAAAAGAATTTATGACTCCTGGAAGAATAATATACTACCCATTAAACATACCCAAAATTTGGAACATTGATGTAATACTGACAGTTTTAAAATCTTTTAAAACCACTTTTCAGCCACTGGTATAAGAGTATAAAAAATGGACAAGCAAAGTATATTTTAAAAATTGAAAAGCTCTCTGTTCTTCCAAATTCTTCCATTTCTGAAACAAGCCCTTCTCATTTTATTTCGTTATATGCCTTCTGTCTGAGACCAGAAGCACAAATGTCAAAATAAATTAAGTCTTTCTTGCAGCATTTCTAAGTTGTAGAGAAGAGGAAACCATTGGCAGTCTTGCTGGGAAGACTGTGCTTTTAAGGTTAATTGGGCAGATTTTAAGAATCAGGAGTCACAGGTCTCCTTTCAGTTTAGTTTGACATCTGTGTGCTTTCGTCTCCTTCAGAAGAATAATTTCTTATCTTAATATGGGTTAATCCACGCTAACTGATGAAATAAGGCATTTTAGTGCCCAGCTGTGGAGTACGTTTGCAGAGTCTTTTTAAATTTTATTTATCATTACTTACCCAATATGAGAAAACTCATATATTTCATCATGTCTTTCTTAACTTCGTCTTTTGTTTTCTTTGCCTTTAGGGTGAACCTGGTTTGCCTGGCATAGCAGGAGAGAAGGGAGAAGCAGGGCTCAAGGTCAGTATTGAAAATGGATTAAAAACAGAAGCACTGAATGTGTGAGTGCATATGTAGATGACAGTCAGGCTTTCCAACTCGGCTTTATATTCTGACTGGCTTTTAATGATCTGCTCACTCCAGTGATCAGTGCTGTAAGAGGCTTTACACATCTCCCCATAAAGAAGCATATTCTTCTGCTGTGCATGTATAATTCCAGTCAGTGGCACTGACGCATAGACATCCACTCCCAGCTGAATGCAATATGCCTGCAAGTATTTGGGAATTTGGGGACCTTTTCAGAAAGGCTTTGTTTATGCCCCTTACAATGTGTTTCAGGGTTCTTTTCAAGAACTGCTGCGGTCAGTTCTTTGACAAATGTCAGGGTGAAGTCTTGAGGGCTGATCCTGCTATTATGGGAGTTAGCAACAAGCCTCATTAGGAGCATGTCTCAGCCTGTATTTGTTACATCAGACTGACTCTTTGCACTTACTTTATTGTCATATAATTTGTTCTGCTGTTCTAATATTGAACAAGTGAAATAGAACATAAAGCTTATGATAACTTCATTTAGAAGAAAACTCAACATGTCCAAGATGATGGGATCTGTGGGCCTCTTGGAAGGGGTAATGGTAAATTCTAATCCCATCAGCTGCAAGGGAGCGTGTCTGGTGCACATGTGCTCCTCAGCTGATGCTGTGCATTATGCTACGGCTGACAGACAAGCAAGGCAGCCTCTTTGCATTTACTGACTGGCTGCTTGTCCATCAGGAATGAAAACAAACCATTTGGGAGCATGACCTTTTCTTACTTTGTATACAGAAGAAGCCAAATTATGGCAGTTGATGCTTAATTCGTATTCACAGCTGTAGTCCCTGAGTTGCGTGGTGACTGCCAGCCATCAGAAGGGGCAAAGATGAGCCAGAGTGCTGCTCTGAGCCAGAAATGCAGAGATGAGTTGTCAGGGTCAGGCTGGTGTGCAAAAGTGCTTTGGCAGTTTCTCAAGCATGTTTTAATTTTGAAAAAAATAATGGCTATGAGCCATCTTTCTGTTACAGAGATTGTTACAGAGAATGTAAGGAGCACTGAAGGCTCTTTGCTCTGAAACAGTTATGAATTAGTTCAGGACACTTCAGGCATTTTCTCTCTCTTGAGGAACCTTCTGAGCCATTGACAGAATCATGAGACTTTCCCTTCACATTCAGACTTTGTGTTTTTCCTTTGTTTGTTCCCAAAACAAGGAGAACCACATGTAGGATTCACCTAGGTCCCTGCAGGCTATTTCTCAAAGACATACACCTGTTTGTCAGTGTCTATGACAAAATAGGGAGAGAGGTCTTCACATGCAAACTACTGAAGCTTTAAAAAAGTATATGTTGCAGTTGTATTATCCATTGAAATCTATTACATTTAAATATTTTTTTGTTCATTAGGGATTTTCTTGTTGGATTGTATCATCTGAGACATTGTCGTCAGTAGTGACATAATTATTAGTAATGGTAGTAATACTAACACTTTGATTTTTGCCTGAGTTAGTAACTTATGACTTCTTTGCTCCAATCATTTTCCTCAGGGTGACCCTGGAGAAAGAGGAGAAAAGGTGAGACATTTCACTTCCTTTGTTGTGGTTCTTTTTTGGATAACTTGCTTGGAGAATCGCCAGTGCACTGATTCCAAGTTTAAAAATAAAAAACCACAGCCACTCCCTAGAACTTGAGCAGCATTGTGCAGCCTTTCTGAGAGTCAGATAATACTAATGGAAGTTACTGATCTGTGATTACTGCAGTGGGATTAGTCACAGAGTGCAGTGATCGTGTGTTAAAGGCTGCACAGCTGAGCAATCAGGCAACTAATCCTAACTGTGGCGAGTCTCAGAAAGTGATGAGCCCGTCTGAATAAATTAGAGATCCACACATTTCTCATAACTTTGTTTTGATGCTCTGGCACCTGTGTGGAATAAAACAATTAGGTAACAAATGATAACTACACTCTAAGTGATACCTGGATAACCAGTTCTCAACATACTAAAAGTGGAATGCTCCATTTGTGTTTGGGTCAGTTTAAGTAAGAGCAAGGGAGTCTGCCCCGATGCCCTCAAGCAATGCTGTCTGGAGAGGCAGCAGCAGCACAAGTGGCATGCTGATAGTGCTCTTACTTGCAGTGAGTTAGCAAGAAATTGCTTCTCTGATGTCCAGTCACACCAAGACAAGACAAGGGGGTGGGATAAAACTCTGTGCTGCAGGAGAGTATAATTCTGCTCTTCCAGGCATAGCGGCTGGTAGGAGCACAATGAGTTTAGAGTCAAGCTTCTGCGCCTGCACACAGGGGCAGTTTGAGAAATTACGTAAGCCTTATTCTGAGTAGGAATCTGTGCACAGCCTCATCTTCTGCAAGTATACTGAGCTTACTTGTAAAAAGCAAGTTGCTTGTACTGTGGTGCCATTTGCTCTTGAGAAGTGTTTAGCTGTGTCTTTGCAGCTACAACTGAATTTCACTTCCAGATCCATGTAAATCTGTGTAATAGCAGCTGGAAGTATGCTTTGCCAAGGCAATTCATTTCACATTTTCAAAAGCACACCATAAAAATATTCCAGGGAAATCTTGGAAGTGTGTACCCTGCATGTAGAAGTATGTAATCATGAAATATGCATCATGAAATAATTTCTTCTGTTAAAATAATATTTTTAAAGTGCTTCAGTACTTTGTTTGTTTTCATACATGAAAGGAATAACAGTGAATTTTAACATGTGCTGAACTTTTGTTACTTAAAACCATTCTATTTTTCCATAATTATCCTTTGTCTTTTTCTGAAAAGTGTAGTTACAAATCCCCTCAATATGCTTTATCATGTCAAATGAACTCGGCATGACATTCCTAACTGTTACTCTTCTGTGTTTCATCTATGTTTCCTTAATTGAAGTGGTGCTAGATTGTTAGCTAGTTCCCATTGTATCAGTGACTGTGATGTATAAATTGCTCTCTAAGTCCTCTCTGAATGGAATTTCACATTAAAGTTTTCAGAACAATATGACAGGTACTGAATAATGTTATTTGAATAGTACTACTGGTTATCTGACCAAGACCAGGAATATTTTTTTAGTTTACTTAGGCTCTATTTTTATCAATATTTTTGGCATTTTAAATACTTCTTGCACTTTATGTGAACCTCAAGTCCCACAGAAATTTTTAGCCTATATTCTTAACATATAACAAAGACTATTTGGTGTAGTCTGGACTTCTTATGTAGTTACATGACTATGGGTGGAAAATAGGTCTTTTTGTAGATAAATATTGTGACATTTTTATTTAAAAATTTTGGACACTTTTTGAGTAGAAAGTATCTACTCAGCCTTGAAAAGGTGTTATCCAAACATCACTTTTTAAACAATAAAGAGTGCATAGAACTTGTGTAGAGAGCAAATCATTTGGTAGCTCCTTGGAGGAGTGACATTTAGTGAATTTTTTTTAGTTTGTGAATCGTTCATGGAGGACTTCAGACTCAGAGAGTAGATGCTATAAATGACTTGAGATAGATGCTATAAATGACTTGAGAATCCTAATAAAAAGTGCTGGAATTGTGTAACTGTCATCTGAGTTTTATTAGATGCATCTAGGTGAATGTTTCTGCGTTGGGAAGAAAAATGTATTGGTAATTTAAAGTGTTGAATCATCATGAAATCATTAAATCGTTCCTTCCTTGCTGAGCTGCAGTGAACTGGGAAAGTTGGTAGATTATACCAACAGGTGTTTTGATACTTTGTGGTGGGGCTTTTTTTCAGATCTGTGAAAGGGGTCGCAGTTATAGTGAAGTCTGTATAACACATCGCCACTTCCTGACCATGTCACAGAGAGATTGACTATCTGAATAACAAAATCAACTTGCTAATCATGTTGGAATGCTGACTCTTCTCTGCATACTGTGTGCTTACATAAAATCATTAAAATATAACATGTATTTTAATTATAGGGGGATGCTGGCGAGAATGGACTGAAGGGTGACACAGGAGAAAAGGTACACTGCTTCTTAGTTGAGAAGAAAATGTGTGCCTTAGGTGTGTTTATAGTATAACCAACTAACGAAAATAATAATTTGTTCAAAAGAAAAACGCATTTTGAGCTGGGGGTTTTTTAAAGGTGCGTGATTTAGTTGAGTTCATTTTTATGAGCAGCAGAAAAATTTTCACTATTCTGTTCAACTGAGCATAAGATTTCTGACTTCATACAGCAGAAACTCTAGTACAGAATACATCATCGTGTTTCTAGCTAGCACTCCTCTTTGTTGAAATTTTCATCATACAAAGCTTTGGCCACAACCCACCAGTTGGAACTGCTGTGTTGAATTATAGCCACGTTTTCTGATACACCCTTTAACTTTTCCCCTTCTGTGTTTCCATCAAAGAGAGGGACCAAACCAATATGGGACAAAAATTATAGTATCATGATAGGCAATTTCCCTCCAAAATTGGCACCTGGAAAATCAAGAGTTGACGATAACCACACTTCAAATCTTCATTCTACATGACATCAACAATAACCTCACTTTATACCTTCTTAGTTCATTGTTGCAAGGTACCAAGATATTGCAGAAATCACCAAAAAATAGCTTCTGTCAAAATTTTTATTTTCTTGAGTTTTCTTTTATGTGAGACTCACGCTCAGAAAATTGAACTGGAGTTTTCAATGTGGTTGCCTTACACAAGTCAGTCTTTAGCAATCAGGGTAAAGGCTGTGTTGCACATGAGAAAGGGTCAGACATACTGATCTCTTCTGCCATCACTTTTGAACTCATATATTTCTAAAAAACATTTATTTTAGTGATTACACTTGGGCAGAAGCATAAGCATTTTTTCTTGTACCCCTGCATGTGTAATGCTTAACCAACTTACATCATTTCCGTGCAAGGAGAAATTTATGATGGATTTATCAAGCTGGTAAGGAATGCATGCAAATCCCTCAGGATCTGTCATTTGGGTGCATTTAATCTGTACTTTGAAGAGCACAAATATTTTAAGGCATATTCTAAAATCAGCAATTAAAAATAGACATTAATTTTAAGAATAGTCAAGTTACTTGATTCTTGGAGTTAATTTAAATAATACTTTATCTGCAGTCATGCTTATTAACCCAGATGAAAGTCTTAAGAACCTTATTTACTTACTTACACAATGTATGCTGGTAACATAATCTTGACCACCTCTTATGTGATTTAAGAATATAATCTGCTACAAGTATGAGATTTTTGTTCAGGTAGTTCTACAACAAGTAAATCGTAAGTTTTTAATCTCTCTGGGTGGCCTAGTGCAACTTCACCTGTTGCTTTTCTACTTCATTAGCTGTGAATGCTGAGCTTGCATCCACTAGAATGCCAATATTGCCCATATCAGTGTGCACATCGCCCTGTTTGGGATCTTTTTTAAGGAAAGAAAAAAGTTCTCTCCTTCTTTCAGTGGGAGATCCTTTCTGCCCAAATATAAAGTTTTAAATACTGCTGTGTGAACTTTCAACAGTTAGGCAGTCAAGTTGGAATCAACTTGGAAGTATAGTTTGTCAGGAGACTTCCTATATATATTGCTGTATCTGAAGAAATTTCAAGACACCTGCTGAACTTCATAATGCAGAAGTCTCCCATCTCTTCTAGGCTTCATATGAGTTTCAGAGGTGGGGTGGTGACGTGGGAATATATTCTGTTTGTTTGGAGTGCGCTGCTTTAACCATAGCTGGTTAGAATCCTCTGCATTAATTTTTGCCAGATTTTCCAGAGCTGTGACTTGGTTGACTTTCAGTATTTTTCTTCTTCTTCCCTGCCTACAAGACAATCTGCCACCCAGGAAAAAAGATACCGTTCTTAGAGCAGAGCTGCAGCTTAAAGTTTCTGATAGATAGCTTTGCAAACGGCACTTTCTAGAGAGCTTACAAGGGTGGTTTCTGGCAGATAATTTAGGAGTAAGCATTAAACTTGGTGTCATTACTTTACACTTGAGCTACTTAGCAGGGTTTGTGTTCTTTCCTGTTCTTCAGCATAGGGGGAAGTTTTTGCTCTGTGATCATTCTGTATAATTCCGGCATGAAGATGCCCAGCAATTTCTAAGTGGCAGAGGAAATAAGAATGACTGTTTTGGACACATTTAATTAATTTGTTCATAAAGCAGACTTGACTATTTTTCTATATTTATTTGTATTTCTATCTGTATTGTAAGACTTATAAGGCTCTTTGTAGCGACTCTTTCTAAAAGAGCTGCTGAATGTGTTCAGAGATAAGCCCAGTATCCACTCAGTTCTGGGTGTTCAGCCACATACATGTACAGACCCCTCCTGCTCAGTAAACAAGCCATTAATTCTGTGTAAATAAGCAGAGAACATTGCACTAGATCATAATGCTATACATAGGCTTAGAGGATTTAATCCATCATTCATAAAACTTAAAAACATTTCTTTAAAAGCTTAAATAGTGTTTTGAGATAAATAATAAATTTTTGTTCATATGGTGGGAGAGTGAGATACCACGATGCAGCAGATTCAGATTTGGTATAGGAGCAGGTTCCTGTTTGTGCAAAAAATGTAGCTTTGTTTTCTGAACTGCTGTACCTAGTGACACTCAAAAACAGGGACTTGAGTCCTTGATTCTTGACCTGAGACTTTAGAATGAAAATGTCTTTGTTGAATTCTCCTACTTTGAAGACAGTATAAATGCCAAACTTGAGTTCTTGCTTCTGTTCTTCCTCTGTAGCCTTGGTCCCTAGAAACTACCAAGTATCTTCCTTCTTTGTACATGTTTCCCTGCTAAAGTTGCTTCATTTGCAAACTGTCTTGAACTCATCGGTGAATTGAGAACATACTGTACTGTAATTTTTTCTTTGATGCTATTTTTTATACTTGCATGAAGGTGGATTATAAATATTTTGTGTCATATCTTCTCCATATCTATCGTTGCCCTTCGAAATGTTTAACTGGTTAATGTGTCTCACTAGTTGCTTTGACCCTTTATAGCTATAAAAGGTTCTCGAGGCTTTCAGTTGTACATGCTTGTAAGGGATGTTAGCAGTGTCACTCATGCATGTCTATCAAAATGAGGCAGCTCAGGTTTCCATGCATGTATCAACCTCAATATTCTGATTTTTGTGTTTTCTTCACTCAAGAGCAAGCTGCACTAACTGTGTATTCCTGTTCTTCAGAGGCCAGTGAGCGTGTTAGCTGGTAGAATTTAATTTTATAAGATAATACCAAAAAGATGCTATAGCCAAACATCTTTCTATGGCATTCACAGAGACATCAGGAATGGGTGTCCTCTATCTGTATTTTGTACAAAGAATATTAAGCATTTATACTCTGCATATACATCTTCAAAGTGTATTTCAGTACTGGCTTCTATTTTGCCTATGTAAATCGCAGGCAGGCTTCTCAGGAGCTTGAAGTTGCTGCCATGCAGCAGCTTGCTCCTTTCAATGAACAATGTACAATTATTTTAAATAATGAACAGTTAAACAATTTTTCAAAGAGAAGCACACTAGTCATCTTCAATAGTATATAGTCTGACTAGCAAACTTTTCAGTAGGTTTTTTTTTCTTTTTTCTTTGACATGCTGTTTAAGAAAAAATCTGTCCTGTGCATATCACTGCCTATGAAATTCAGTCAACCCAGCAAAATGTAGGCAAATCTTTTTGAATGCTAAATGCCTTCTCAGAACAGAGACCTTTCCTGAATACGTAAATTACCGTAGCTGTCTCATCCTGTAAAGTATAACATTGCATGCTTTAATCTCTCAGTTTAAATATGCTGGAGTGTTGAGGAAATAGAGCTATGACCTAGCTCCTGATGGAGATAAACTCATAGGTCACTGGAGTTTTTTTTCAAGGTAAATCTTCATTAGCACAAAAAATTTTGTCAGTTGAGACCTGACACTTGCCATCTATAAAATTAGGTCAAAATGGTCACTCATATTCTTTGTGAACAGCAGTAAATTATTTTTAATGTAGATCAGCAATTTAGAGATGTCAAAGGATGTCCCATCTTCTGGCTTTGTGAAGTACATTTATACAACGTCTGCAATTATTACATCTACGTTATTAGTTGTGAAGTTTGAGGTTAACTATAATAGATGTTTGGGTGAGTGAAGCTGGATCTCTGTGCATGTTCTTGAAAACAATACTGTTCCTTTTCTGAATCACACTGATGTAATTAATTAGTTAAAACTCCTATGTAGCAGCACAAAAACCATGCAACCTTGCTATGCAGTTATTTTGCTATGTGATGTTGCTATACTCTTATATGATTTGTTTTATGTGTTTCCTGGGAAACTGTATATGTAGTAAGAATGATTATTTCTTGTGGATTTTGTATCAGGGTGACCCTGGCTCTTCTGCGGCTGGAATTAAGGTAATGTAGTTCTAAAGAAGTTGAGCAGGGAGAAGAGGGGTGCATGTTACTTTACAGTGTCACAGATATTTTGGGTATCATTAATGTTATGGTTTTCCACAGCTCAGCCTTTAATTCATTTTCTCAGATCTCATGTCTTTCATCGGTTTTCTTTTAGGGTGAACCCGGTGAATCTGGACGGCCTGGACAAAAGGTACTACTTGGAAATGTTCTGTTTCCCCTTTCTGCTGGATTTGTGATAATTTATGTTACATCTGTGTTACCAGTGGCACTTACCTGTACTGGGATGAGTCAGAGGCAGTACAATTTAGCAGCCCAATGATGTACACATTTGGTTTATGATAATTTAGTATTTTAAAAAGGCAGAGCAATGATGATACTAATGAACATGAAAAGCAATTTTGACTAACGCACCTTCCCTTCTAGCCACAGCACACTTCTTGCATTAAAAGCTTGCCCAGTTGCAGCTGGTGAGACTAACAAAGAATGGCTCTGCTTCTTGAGTGATCACAAGCTAACCCTGCATGTTTGACCACTAATCTTCAAACTCTGGTACATTGTTAGGTCTCATTAGGAAGAAAATAAATATTGGTCAGAATCTCTTTCACATACACCTGTGAGAGGAATCAAACCATAAGAGGTACGCAGTGTGTTTGGAAGGACACAGACCAGGTAATGCCACTCTGTTCTTCCTTCCAGTGTAAGAAATTCCCCCTGAATGCTGGGTGACTGAGGCTGCTTCTGTAAGGAAAGGTCCTGCAGGAGTTACAATGACTGTGCTGCGTGAGGCCCTCTGAAGCTGGGGAATTTGCTCTTTGAATCTACAGTACATCAAACACAGTGATTGCTGTGCTTTCAGCTCCCTTTCATAAGAGTAGGGGGCAGGTCCTGCAGGGAGAGCAAAGAGACAGTAGGAGAACTGGATTTGTGCATTGCAATACTTGGTTTCCCTCTGGAGCCATTGGCACTGTTCTTACCTCTTACAACATTGAAAATGATCTCCTGCACACTGCTGCCAGAGTGGAACAGAGTCCTTCTGCCAGCTGAGATATTCCAGACAGACAGTCAAGAGCTAAAATTCTATATAGTGGATGGCAGGACAACCATTTTCTAATACTCAAGGTCTTTTGGTGACTAAGAAAAACCCCAAGCCTCATCTAAATAAGAAATTAAGTCTTTTTATTTAAGAAATTATAATTCTCACCAGAGACTAAACAAAGACTATTATGGTTGCAAATGCAGTTCCTTAGTAAAGTGCAGTTTTAATTAGGAAAGGTAATCAAAGTAGTTTAAAGCTGCCTAATCCACAGAATCATTCAGTGTGTGCATTCTGCAGCATATGCTTTACTTGGGCAATAAACTAGAAAATGCACTTAAGCGCCTGTGGAGATTCATACTCTCATTAAGTGGCTGCCATGGAGGCAGAACTAGCAGTGATTTATCAGCAGGCTGCTGGTTCTCAGTCCCAGGCACTCAGGTTTGCTCTGATTCAGGCACCATGGATAAGTGAGAGGTATGCAGTTCAGACTTTCTATATTCTCACCTTCCTTTTCACACCAAAGGAGGGCTTAGTGTCTTCCTTCCATTCACCTCATGAGTTCCCAGTACGCCACACTGGTGCCCCAGCCCCGACCATCAGCTCCCATAATATGCCTGTTCAGTGTGCCTCCTCCAGACAGGTGGCCCATGTCTGCTGCTCTGCACCCCTGCTTAGCAGGGACTTGTTCACACCACCAGAGGTTGTGGGAGGCTCTTTTTCCAACTGGAGGCACACCTCTGCCACCTACCTCATCTTGATGCTTTTCCCCTTCTCTATGTCCTATTTGTATTTCCTTCCTATGTCTTCTTTTCTTTCTTATATTTTCCTTTTTTCCTCTTCTTCTAGTTGTCCCTTATCCATCTTCTAAGGACAAATATTTGTTGAGCTGCCCAGCTGAATACCATTTGCATGAAATGAAATGTGACAATGTTACAGCAGTCTGACAAGGCTGTTGTGGGCCATGTTGTGCTCAGAGGTGACAGAATGACCCGTGCTGCTGTTATGTAATAGAGTTAGTATACAGCTTTGGTTTCTTTAAAAGTCATTTTTCTCATAAATCACACTCAGAACTTTTATATTAGGAAAGGTCCAAAAAAAAGCAAGTACTATGCATTCATCTGCAGTGCTAGTTGTAATTAAGAAATAATGATTGATTTCATTGTGTTTCATATTGATGTATATTTTAGGGGCATTTTAATTGTTTTAAATTACTGTGACTCTGAACTGGCTTTGGTGGATCTTTTCTTCTTATTATATGTGAGTGTATGGGGGTTAGCTCTGTCCCAAGATTAAAGAGTGACCTATTGCAGCAATATATTACAAATTATAAATTTTCAAATTCTGTGCTTAAAAGTGAAATTTAGTGCTTCCACAATTAGGTGAGAAGAGTTGATGGTAATAAGCTACTCATGAAAAAAGTGGAAAGACAGAGTAAGGGTTTGGAGTTAAAATTTGGAGTTAGTGCAATGGAGCATTATTCTTTTGCAAGAGTAATAACCCATTTTCTGCTTTAGAAAGTGGTAGTCAACATACCAAAAAGTTAAGTGTCTGTTGAAAATGGCATCCTAGCCTCTATTCTTTCATCTGACTTTATAGTTAATATTTTGAGGCTGGAATCTTTCCTGTGCCTGTAGGCAATTTGAGCAGTTAGAACTTTGGAGAAACTAAAACAGACAAAGAAGCTGTTATCAGATCCTTCTATACCACTTAAAAATTATTCCATTTGGTAAAGTGATTTGCAGCCCCTCTATTGTGTTTTTCAGTTTGTGGCAGAATGCAACTTTGCCATGAGCATTTCAAGTCTATTTAATATCTCTGCCTCAAAGAAGTGTCTCTGGGTGGTGCAGTTTGATGAGCACCTATATTATGTGTACATGTGTTTGTTTGTGTGTGTATACACTGTGTACGTGAGTGTATGAGTGTATATAAGCATGTGTGTACATGGACACATAAAATATTTTAATAGCACAGCCTGTAGGTATCAGCCCAAACCACAGAGCTGAAGTCTGGATTTCTGTAAAGCTCATGAGTGTAAAAAATCTGGAATATAGTTCAACTCGTTATAAAGGTAGAATTTAGCTTCAGAGTTCAAACCTGAGCTTCCAGAAAGTTCAGGGAATATTCAGATCCAAGGTGCTGGTTAGAATCCATCTCTGTATTAAAGTAAAATCCCCAGCCTTTAAAATAATGTTTTCTTCATGTGTTATTGCTCTTTTTTTTTTTTCTGTTCATCATCTTTTTTCCCTAGACAACATTTTTCCATTTAGCTGATATCTCAAAATGACCATTTGTGAGAATGTTGTCATTCTTGTCTTAGACTAATTTCAAAATTAATGCATTCAGTTTTCAATACTTGTTACAAAATTACCTTGCAAATAGAGTTCTATAGGTCCTTTCATTGCAATTTTAAATAATCAAGGCTTTTCTGGGTAAAGCAGTAAAAGGTTATATTCCCACTATCCTTCATGACACTGTGTATATTCACAGATAAAGAACAAGCTCTGAAATGATGCTATGGATAGCTCTGTAAAACTGATGGCCCGATTATAATTAGGCAGTCCTGCTTGAATTGTGCAATTTAAAGCAAGCTCTTCTGAATTGCTTTGTAGCTAAATCAGACAGTTACACAGCACAATATCTAGCTCAGAGTTGAAAATGGAACAGAATTAAACATCTGTCCTAAGTACAGAACTTAAATGGCAGTGTGTAAAATGAACCAGTGCTGCTTGTTTTCTTCTCTATTGCTGAAGGCTAATGCGAATTCTTATTTGGCTTTCCTGACATGGATTTTCAACTTGGTTGTCATCTTCACATTGAAGGTTCCCGGAAGATACCTAAATTCTTAACATGACTCTTACTAATTGTACATTTAAGTCACTCATTTTGAAAAAACCAGTCCTGCTGGAGCTGACTAGTAATCATTCATGCTCTTTTATCTTGCTGCAGAATTTACAGGGCTGTTCACTGGATAGTGACCATAACTGGATAATGTCTGTAATATTATGTAATTTTCCTGTGTAGGGTGAACCAGGCCTTCCTGGGCTTCCTGGACTCCCTGGAATAAAGGTAAATAAACTGTAGTACCTGTTGTGTTGGGGGGGGAACACCACAAAGAGGGGGAAATGCAAGAATGTGGCTCAAATTGACTTAATGTATTTGTCTTACATCTTTTTCTGTGTCTCTGGTATTAAACTGGGGTTTATTACAGAAAGTTCTCACATGGAAAATTGGTTAAGTGTGTATGGGTAGGCAAACAGTATGTATCTTACGTTAAAATGTGAGGCAGAACATTCTAGTTGTTTTTTTTTTTAATATAAAATAGTAGAGGTTTTAAATTTTTTTTTTGTTCAATGGAAAAGTCTTGTCATCAAAAGTTTTACTTGGTTTCCACTTCGATGTGTGCTTTCCAGTAGCAATAATCTACTGAATTAGCCAAGCCTCCAGCCGGAGAACTGCATTAATTTTACACAGGCTGTGGAGACCTGGCTCTGTTGACAGAAATACTCTGTGCTCCGTTACACAGCAGTGATTTCCACTGACAGGTCAAAATGTTTTAATAATATTCTGTTCAGTATTAGCTGCAGTCCCTGACACAATACCTGGTTTAGTCCCTGGCTTCCAGTTTGTCTGGAATCTTTAGGTAAGCTGATACAAAAGACATATAGTTGGTTTAGTTCTGGCATAAGTGGTTGCATTGGGAGCTGCAGACATTTGCACAGTTTGAGCTGTAACTGTGTGATTCTGCACAGAGTGAGCAGATTCACATATCCTGAGTGAGCACAGATCAGAATGGCCACTTTTCCTTTGTGACAAAGACCATCCTTTCAGAAAACAAAATCGCTTTGAAACTTTTTCTTTGCCTTCCAGCATGAGCCTGCGTATGTCTCAAGGAGACAGTTTATAGAATTTCCCCCATAACAAGGAGGATTATTCAAAGACCAAACTCATGTCCACTGTGGTAGGATTCAGGATTTATCTCATGGAATGTAACACTTGCACTGATTTTCTCCAGGGACCTGTGAATTGCCACACCATTGAGGCATAATGTCCCTTCTGTGTTACTAGTGAATTATGGGAAGAATTGAATGTGCATATTAAGTTTTGTGTGTTGTAACAGCTGAAAATATATTTCCCATGGAGGTTGTTCATTTTCTGCAAGAATGAACGCCATATTGAGTAGTGAAGATCATGCAGAAGAAGAGTCTTGTGTGAATAAACTATTTTTATAAGGACCTTTGGCAGCAATCCCTATTCTGTTTACTTTAACAGTGAGCAAAGAGGTAGCTCAGTTGGAGGTCAGTGGGGCACTTGCCTGAGGCACTCGTCCTGGGGACACTTGCCAAAAGCAACTGGAGTCGTGGCTGGTCTTTGGGGTTTCCATGTTCATGCAGGCCACATGTCCATGCATATAACCACTAAGTAAAAAAAGTCTACATCTGAGTGGCTGCTCTGGGAAAATTACTTGTTGGCAATAAGAATGGCTCAGAAGGGGAGCTTCCACAATCACCTGAAAGACAAAATGTGAAGTGAAAAATGGATAAAGTGTGGGAGTTTTGCCCAGTGAAAATTTGTTTCCAAATTCAGTGGATACAGTGGAAAAACAGTGCAGAATAAAATGGAATAATTTGGTCAAATATTAATCATTTAGGAAAATACTTTCTGTTTAAGTCTAGTCCAGAGGGAGGCTGGTGATTTTTCAGTGAAGAAATTTCATCTAGTGCAATTCTGCATTGAGGTGGCTACCTGTGTGTGACCTGGATGGTGACAAGCAAACAGAACGTGCAAGGACAGAGCGAAGCGTATTTGGTCACATCAGAAGTGCAGGATGGGTGCTGTTCATTTCAAGGCATTTGTAAACTCTGTTTTATTAAGCAGTCTGTAGTAAAAAACCCTCATTTTTTCTGAGTCACTGAGTCACTTCTCACTTTGTGAGAAGTGGTTGCAGAAATCAGAGAATGGCTGGAATTAGGAATATGGGCACTCATCAGCAAAGGAAGAGTAGTAGTTCATTCCCTTTTCTCACCCTCCCTTTTAGCAACGATATATGTACCACCATGGTAGGATCGTTGTGTTGATTTACAAAAACAGCATCAGTGTTATCTTACAGAGGAACAAATTTCCAGTGATCTGGAGATTGATTGAAAGCTGCTTTGAAATAGCAGTGCCCAGATGAGAGACTTGAGCGTGGAGGAAACCCAACTGTCTGGACTTGGAATCAGTTGGTGCTGTCATCTTGTACAAAACTTACTTGAAGCAGTGACTTTTTTATCCTTTTTTTTTTTTTTTTCCCCTTGAGTGATCCTTGTTGTTTGTTACAATTTTTTCAGGGATTTTGAGATCTGTTCCCATACAGACTTTATAAACCTCTCAAAGATCTGTCTTTGCTATTCTGTCTTAATAGTGATTTGCAGTAGTGGTATAACATCAAAGACATAGCAGAAACCTCTCACAATGTCATTGCAACATCTAAGAACTTGCTACAAAATGTAAGTTTCCATAAGGGAAATTTTTCCTAACAAACAGATTACAGCATTCTTGTGCGTTTGCATGCCAGCCCAGTAGCTGTTGGCAGAGATTTTTTCAGGCCTTTTCCAAACTTTTTGGGAGGTAAGGAAAAGGTTACAAGGTACAGGTTTATTCTACACATTGAAAATTCCTGGATACAGTTCTTAAATGTTAAATATTAAGTCCCCTTTTCTTTAAATCTGTTAGTTGAACTTAAAATTGCTTCGTTGTGAATGTTTCTCTGCAGTGGCAGGCTGTATTATGAAATGTTTTAGGTAACTGTGCACATGCACAGCACTCTTTGCAAAAGCTAAACCAACCTGTGCAAACACAAATGCTGTGCCAGGCAGTGGACCATACTGTCCAGCTACATCTCATCTTTCTTCCCATGGCTGAACAAGCTTCCCAAGACATTTAGTCCTGTGTGCTTCAACGTACATAAAGGATTAATGAATACTAATCACTGAGAAACTTCCAGCTTCTTACAATGCCATTTCAATTAATTAATCAATGTTCCTGGGAACCTGTTAGGGCTTGGCTGAATGTGATACGGAGTCTGAATGAGCAGCAACATTGGACAGACAGGCGAGTATCATATCTGAATTCAGGGTATGCAGCAGGGCCTTTTATTTCTTACTTTTCTAGAGCCATTCACTATGCACATGTGGATGTTTTGGGAGTTCTTCCTGTTCCTTTTCGTTCTCTCCTCATTGTCAGTTGGTGCCATGGAGGAAACACAAGCGCAGTCAGTTATTTCCAAGACAGTGAAGAAGCTGTCTGTGACATACTGGAGAGGCATTTCTCAAGCACCTGTTGCTGTTTAGGAATGGCTGGAAACCTAATGAGCCCTGAATGTGTTCCACCTAAACTCAGAATATTAACTCATCGCTCTACTATCCCCCAACTGATGCCAAGCAGACACAGAAGTCTGTCTGTGAAACACAAACTTCGTGTGTCTGTTTTATCTCATAGCTTTTGTAGGAAGATACCTACAAAGCAGCACTTGCTTACTGTAATGGAAATCATGCATGCCCTCATTCATTGTAATGTCAGACATCTCTCAAATCCATTGCATTGCATTTTCTGGAATTTGGCCTGTACAGTTCTCACTTTCTTCACTGCAGCGAGAAGCCATCACAAAACACAAGCCTCTTCTCAGTAACAGAACTTTTTGCAGGATCTAGATTTTCTGTGGTGTTTCTGGCATTTGTCCCTCAGTTTTTAAAACAAATACTGAACCGAGGCTTACGAGCGCATATAAATTTTTATTTTATTGTGTTCAAGAAAACTGAACTGTTAAATGGTTTGACATGAGAAGAGAAAGGCTGCTTTTGGGAAGTATGGAAAGCTTTCTGTCTTGTAAAATCCAGTGGAAGTGGCTGATTCAATAGACTTACCAGTATGCAATGCCTTGTATCTTTCTATACAATTTCTTGGGATTGACTTCCCTGGGACTATGCCTGAGCAAGGTTTCAGAAAAACCTGGATAAGAACATGGGAATTTGAATCGATTTTATATCCTTTCATTTTTCTTTTTATGAAAGCAAAAGCAGCTCTAATTTTCTTCTGTACTTAAATTTCTTTTTTTTGTTCTATACCTACTCAGACATCTTACCCTCTGAAGACCGAAAGACACTCTGCTCCACAGAACGTACTTTTTTAAGGTCTAGAAGACTTGATACTGCTTTCAGCCAGTTAGTTCTGTTACAAAAGAGAAATTTCAAAGACAATGAGAGAGAATTTTCAAGCTGAATGCATAGAAGTTAGTTTCCTGTTTAAACTCCAGTAGAAAAGAGAGCAACTGCTGTTGAAGCTTATGTGTTTAAGTGCTGTTCTTACCATCTGGCAGCAAAATGAAAGGAAATCTGAAGCGAATTGTAGTTCTAAGCATTTTGGTTTCGAATCAATGCCATTTACCGCCTATAGGAAAGTTTGGTAAATTCCCCTTTTCTCACAGGAGTTCTTAGGAAGGCTGTTCACATTTTCCTAATGCATTTTTCATTTTTGGTATTTCCATTTTTCTTCCTGTTTTTGTTCCTTGATAGTGTTAACAGGAAACCTGCAGGGTCTGTCTCTCTCTCCATTTCCTCCAGTACTCAGATATTCTTGCCCAGGATTCAGTTCATCTTTATCTGATAGGTTACCATATTCAGAACTCTTTCTAGCCTGAACCCAGGAGCTGGAAGGAACCATCTGATTTTGTGACAGGCCTGTCCAAATCCTGGATACAGAGATGGGCTGAACATGTTAATTGCATCAATTGAAATTTGAGGGAATTTATTTTTCTCTGATATACACTTGCTGTAGCTGATACATATATATATAAAAATATGCGAGTGTGATCAAATTTCATCACACACATACAGTGTTCTTGAAAGTGGCTCCTCTGCCTGAGCTGCTGAAAATGCATACTGTAGTACAGGTTAAGTACTGGAGAGTAGGTGATAAGGATGTGTGTTCTGGGTGAAAATGAGAATTGATCTAAAAAAATAGGACTTAGTATCCGCCTTTGGTGGGCTAGGTTTCAGAAGTATCTCTTTGTGTGGGTAGGTAAAATACATTGCACACCTGTGCAATGTGTTTTGACTATTTGCTTTCCATAGTGGAAGTATATATCTGTATGTACATAGTTACATATCTAGTTTTGTTCACTGATTCCTAGCTGTCTGCTTTCCATATATTATGGCACAAATCAGTTTCATAGTGTAGACATGTCATTTCCCGGAGCTGATTTTGAGAATCAAAGCCAGAAGATGAAATCATCATTAACATTGGATAGTATGTGTGTGTCAGGAGTGCTTGTTTGGGTGTCCTTCAAGATACATGCTTCCAGTTCTTGTTAATCTCTCGGAAACTATATCCTCCAAATCTCTTATTTTCTGTCCTGGAAAATGCTAAAACATGAGGAAACAAAGCACAGAATGTTGCTTGCTCTAAAGCTATTACTGGTTGGAAGACTGAGCTTATAAGAACTACTTCACAGCAAATGTTTTATACCATAGTTTAATTTTTCTTTGTGCAAAAAAAACCCCAAATCAAAATTTTTTAAAATTGTTGAATAATTGAAGTCCAACTGTATTCAGAAATCAGGTACTTTGTCATCCACAAAGAAAATTTAATGCCAGTATTCTGAAATTATTTCTGTACCTCAAATACACGTTTTTATAAGGCCAGAAATGAGGGTATGCAATAAAGCTCCTTACCTTTCAGAAGAGCAACAAAAATTCCTTAGATTTGTCATCTAACTCTTTTCTAACAGAAACAATTCGGGGCCAAACACTTCTTCGCAGTTCAGTCATTGAAAAGAATTAAAAATTAGGTGCTCCTTAAAACAAGTGTTGTTATTCTATCCTCAGAAATAGTTACCATGCTGACTTGAATTATAATTAGCCTATAAGAAGTCCCTTATATGATGCAGAATTAATGGATGCAGAATTAATCAAAATCATTACTAGTTCTGATAGCACTCTCCCAAAGCAACATACTTTCTAAGCAGACAGAACTTAAAAGCAAGAAGAAAATGAGGCTCACTAAAAAGCAATGTATGTCATACAAAGTGAGGCTTGTTGTGAGACCTCAGGATTTTAGCCAGGTTGTTTAGCCAGGTTTTACTTCTCTAACTCCGAATGAATCATAAAGTCTAAATACGCATTTGGAAATTCTAAACCACAATTGTTTTTCTAAGTTTAGAGCCTGATTAGGGAGTAAAGATATTGTTTCAAATGCGATGAGTGAGCCAGACAACCTGTTTTAACTGGCAGTTTCTGGAGCCAATTCTAAAGTGATATGAAAAGCCTTAAGAAAGACCTTACAAAATGGGGTTAGGGTTGTTTTTTTTAATCAGATTTCCTTGTACCTTGTTCATTTCCTTCTTAGGAGCTGAATATTGTAGTCCTCCTGAGATTAAAATTCCCATGGACATCAGGCTATATATAAAGTCCCTCTAATGCCCTTCACAGTGACAAAGTACTCTGAATTGTATAGTCTAAGGCCAGCTGAGTTTCTGAGAAATTGCTTCACTGGAACTAAGTGCTGCAGGCAGAGGGAGGACATGAGCAAGCACAGCTTCACTGACCACCATGGATTACTCTGTTACAAGATCCTGAGAATTTGGCCCTCACTCATGTCCAGAGTGGAGGAGTGCATTATTTTGGTTAGATAGCAACCTCAAAAACAAAGTTTTTTTAGGACAGCAGATGGCAACTTCCGGAAAATCAGCACAGGTACCCATGAACCAAATCAAATTTGTTACAGCTTCACAGCTGTTCTCCAAATTGTCTTGCATCTGGGTTTGGGGTCTTTTTTGATAGCTCTTCTATGTAACTCCACCTTTGCAGGATTCTTTCAGTAGAGTTAGGTGAGAAAGGGCATCATACTGTTTTTGTTTTAAATATGCTCTAAGTGAGCCAGCGTAACACTGAAGACAAGCACTGGTCTCTTGATGTGATTAAAATGAGGACCCTTCCACATCAGTGCTTGTGAGAAAGGAACTTTGGCATCTCCCAAAGTCTGTGACTCTTGAAGAATTTGTGTGCTGGCCCATGCCAGACACAGGAATTTTTGGAGGACCACTAGACCTGCAGGCAGGTGTTTGTAATTTCCAAGCCTGTCCAAAGCGGTGTGTTGAAGCATGGTTGTGGTTTTCCTCCAGTCCACACAGCTACGTTTTCTGTTTATGGAAAAGGTGGGATGCATCAGCCTTTCCAGAATCCTCCACAGAAATTCGGGATGCTTTGGCATGGTTTGCCAACACAGAGGTGTGCACACAGGAGTCTTGACCTTGGTACGTTTGGATTTTCAAGAGTATGCTGGGGAAGGGTGTTTGTATGTGTCCTGCCTTGTGGCAGACCTGCAACTCAGCCAGGAGGCACAGAACTTCCATGGTCTTGGCAATGGGGCCAACACTGAACAAAGTATTTCAGGACCAGTGAACCATGTAATAAAGGTCAGAGTTAGACATTTAAATTTCGCTGGATAGTTCTAGTGCGTAGCACTAGATGAGAATAAGGATTGAAATTACATTCTCCTTTCAAAGTCATGGTCTAAAGGTTGGTTTAGTCACATTTCTGTAGCACTGAAGAAATAGTGTAATAATCTGATGTAGCTGTAATATAGTAGGGTAACCATGAGGCTTACAAGTAGGATAGCAATTTCAGAAATGAAAGTGAATTTATTTTATTGTTATAGGAAAGTTGTGGGTTGGATGGCTTTCTGCAGCACAGGTTTCTTTTTTAGGAATTCATTGACCTGGTTGTGAAAACGTGCGGTATAGTCATTACAAGAATGATTAAAGGAGGAAGAACCTTCTGTGGGATAACAGTATACCCAACAACTGCTGTTCTCTGCTGAGTGCATGCATCACCATAAAGCTTTATATTTCAGGCACTGGGAGAGGACTAGGTGTGTCTGTGAGAGCAGAGTTTCAAAGAATGGTGGTGGTGTGTGTCCCAGCTGTGCAATGAAGGCTAATTCTGACCAAATACGGTATTAGAACTACATTGTCAATAAACTTCTGCCAAATTAGTGATGTTTAAAACAGAAATGAACAGTGAAAATGGTATTTCAACTGCTGTACCTTTTTTAAGCAAAAGTCCAAGTTTTAGGCAATTATGGGTTCTGTAAAACTTAAAAGATGACACTGAGAGTGAGCTAAAGCGCTTCTTAGGGTTAACCTCTAATATCAAAGCTAGCCTCTGCTTCAGCCCATAAAAGCTTTGATCATCATGAAAACCAGTTATAATTATACCTAGATAATAATCCTCATAAAAAATCTGACTGTTGTCTGAAGCAAATTACAAGGTGACTTTTTAATATTAAATTCTGATCGAGCTCACATTACACTAGGTTTACAGCATTTTAGGGCCCTTTTCTGTTTCAGACTGTTGTAAGATGTGAAAATGAACATCAACAATGTTTGTGAGTGGTAGTATATAATTTGCTATCTGACCCATTACTATTTCCACAGTCAACAAATACTTGAGAATGCAAATGAGCATGCATGGAGGTAGTCTCTTAAAATATTAACACATAAAGGCACTAAAAATTATTCTTAATATCATAATACATCACTTCTGTAAACTGGTAGAAATTCACAAGCTTAGTTTTATTTTTTTTTTAACTAAGCTGCCTGTGTTGTGATTAATACAAATTACTCCAAGTCTAACAGTAGATGAAGTTTGAACGTTGAAATTTGCCTTGTTGGCATCTTGTGCAATGCGATTATTTCATAATCTTCAAAAATTTCATAAGCAGTGATTTCATAACTATGCCAAACATTTGAACTAAAATGAATTATAGAGTCATCACTTGCAGATGGCTTTCTATACAGCTGCCAAACAGTATTTCACATGGAGGAGTTCCTTACTTTTCTTTCAAAATGTAACTGATTAACTCCTCTTTCCAGATTTTGTGTTTCCTGCACCGGCTTTAGCAGGCAAAGAAGATTGCTGTACATTCTAACTAGATAAAACTTTGATTTTATTGTAAGAAGCTGTAGTGAGATGTTTGGAAAAGCATTACAAGTCTTAGTTACTCTGATTCCTTGTGTTCTTCTCAGCATTTCACGGTAGTGCAGAACAAATTCTGAGTTCATTTAAGTTAGAGACTTAAGAACAGGAGGTGCCTCAGCAAACACAAGAGCTGCAATGTTGTCAAACCACAGTGCCCTCCCAAGCAAGCCTTTGCTCTTGGCTTTCCTGCAGCTACATGCCAGCTAAATCATACATGTCATACATTCACAACAAAAAACTAAAGCCCTTAGTTCTTGATTTTCTAACCACATTCCTCTACTGCTCTGGAATCTTGTTTGTGTCATGGGCTAATCATAAAGGTCTTTTCCTTGACTTTGCATAACAGGGACACCAGCGTGCCTTACAGAGAGGAAACTGTTCTCTTTACATTTCCCCCAACATTGGCAGTGCCAATTTTGATAGATTCCTTTTTTTTTTCTTTACTATCTGAATGGCATAAAAGATACCATAAAGCATGAAGTCAGCAGTATTATGGCAGGATGCAGAAGTATATCCAATGAGCATTTTACTTAATGCCTTGTGCTGTGGTTACACTCAAGAGGTTTGAAATATTAGAGAAGACATAGCTTAGTTTCAAATCATTCAAACATGTCTTTCTACTTAGAAGCTTAGTTGAGATGGCAAATCAGATCTGTCTTTTAATCTACTTATCCTCTCTAGCACTGGATAGAGGGAGAAATGCATGTTTTTCTTGCTGTAGCCATGTTTTAACTACTGCAGTTTGTTTCATGTGGGATAAGAATGCACTGTTGGATCATGTTCAGCTTGGCATCCACCGTAGCTGCTGTGTCTTTCCCAGCAGAGCTGCTGCTCACCCAGTCAGTTCCTGGTCTCTGCTGACACACCACTTCTTCCACTCCACATTTCAAAACATTTTAAAGCTCTGTGTCATATGAGACCTGTATTCTACTTATGCTAATTGAGCCACAAGCTTATTCCATTATCAATTCCTCCAGCTTTTGCAAAGCATCTTTTTCTTCTCTTTTTAGAGATTTTGGGGGAAGGAGGGGCTTCTTCTTGGACTTTGGCCAGGTGTTTTCTTGTGGTATACAACTGGTATAGTCCAGAGCAGAGAGAAGAATTTGACTCAAAATCTGCATTAACCTTTGAGTGACTTCTAAGCCTTACCACTGAAAAGAATCACGTAGTCACTGCATATTTTTTCTGCCTGAAGTCATAAGAAGCCGGGCAAAAAATTAGCCCAGGCAAATTCAGTATTAAAACAGTATGGGGCTATTGAGTACCCTCTCATTCTAAAACAAATGATTGAAGCTGCATTGTTCTTCATTTACTGACATTAAAGTGCTTCCATCTGCATGACAACCTTATGTTACTCTTGCTGGTGTGTACTAATATGAAGACTCATATTAACTCTAAGTTTTTGTCATGTGAGAGCAAAAAAAACCCCACGTGCTTTGCTGTGACATGTTTGTCTCAGTTTATTTCTTTACCATATTTTGAACCATTGCCAGCTGGAACGTCATGTGAGAAAGCTCATTATTTACTTGTATTTTTTTATAATCTTAAGTGGAGGTCTGTGGGAGCTTGCTGTGGTCCTTGATATAACCACAGGAAAGATTTCTTTGAACTGTTAATGATGGATTGCTGATGAGAGCACAGATGAATGTGCAAGAATACTTCCTAATTTGCTCACCATGTGCAGCATACCTGTATTTCTACGGAGGGGAAGAGATGAAGAGAAATAGTAATTAACTGCTCATATGCACTGTATCTGTATATTGTCAATAGTGATATCACTACAGGATTATGATCTGTCTGTCTTCTAGCTATTCGATGGGTAATTTTTAGTCATTAAGTTCAGGGATATTGCTAAAAGGCTAATAAATAAATATTAAGTGGGTTACATAACTGATTTTAAAATATACAGTAGCTTGTGGATATATCTTCGTGATTCAAATATATCTGAAAAAATGCAATGTTAAATAGTAGGGAGCCTTCTTCGGTAGAGTTTGTGAAAGAAAGCATATGGCTTATTAATTTTGCATTATCTCCCTTTAGGCATGGAGATAGGTAATAAAATATAGCCTTACTCTTCTGCTCAGTGCTGCTTCTGCTGCAAGTCTACTCTGTTCTTGCTATTTGTCTGTCCTGTTTGTACAAATGAATGGGAAGGAAGGAGGCAGAACAGAGAGGGAATGAGGAGAGCTGTGCCTTATTCCCAGCTGTTCACAGCCAGAGAAGTTGTCTGGCTGCAAAGAACTGAAGTGTTTTACTGTCAGAATGAGGAGGGAAAGTACCATGGTACTGCAAGTCTCTGACTTGAAAGGAGATTCAGCACATCCCAGCAGTACCATCTCCATTTGTCATTGCTGTGTGACACACCATTTCTGCCCATCTATTCACATGCTGCAGCCGGAAACTACCTCATAACACATGACTGAAATGGACTGTCCCTTTTTAAATTTAGGAAAACTCAGATCTCTCCTCCTGCCTTCAGTCTTGCTTGGATATTAGTTTGGTGTGTTACATTACAGACCAGGTTGCATATTAACAGTCCTTAACCTCATAAACCCCACGTTTGACACCTTCTGCTTCATTTGCATCTCATGTGCTGCGTGGCGTCTTGCTACAGGAATTTATGGTGATGAAAGTTACCCATGATGAAAAGTACTTCTATATAACTATGCTGCATCACAGCCAGAGAGCTGCAAGCAATACAGGGGAAAATACTACCCAAAATAAACTTGTGTTATTATAGTTGCATGCTGCTTAATAAGTAATCCAGCATTACTCTCATATTGTGTTTTTAAAGGGTGAACCAGGTTTCATTGGTCCACAAGGAGAACCTGGGTTGCCAGGGCTACCAGGAACAAAGGTAAGGATAATGGGCCATTGCGCTGCTGTGTAGCCCCTAGAGCTGATGTCAAATTCAACTCCCCTCGGCAAGTAACAGATACTGAGACCACTGTTGGAGAAAATGTGAAAGTCATGGACCAGTGCTATGAGATAGATATATAGATATTCATACTGGTGCCCTCAAAAAATGTGAAGGCAGATGTTCCATCATAACTTTAATTAATAAAGCATCTTTTTTCATGTTAGAATCCCCAAATTTACTTGTTCAAGAGGCAGAATAGGCATGACTGAAGAAAGTATAATTTCATAAATGTGAGGGGTTTTAGGAAAATGGCTTAAAAGTGTGTGCAGGGAATAGAACTTTGATACTATGCACCAGATTCTGAAAATACAGATAGACTAAACCTCTGATTCTTCTGTTGTCTTGGTTTCTTTGATCCTGCTCAGTTGGTGATACGCTAAAGGCTGCCCAGTATTTTGTGATATATGTGTATCTGTTGCAATAGGGTGACAGAGGAGAGGCAGGCCCTGTTGGGAAGGGTGAGCGAGGTGAACCTGGAATCCCTGGACCAAAGGTCAGTCTGATTTTACATTGGAAATGTTTTCTTAGTTTTACACCTATGAACACATCTCTGCCTGCTGAAAGGTAGAACAAAACTTGGTGAGTGAGGTTTTAAATGAAAATTCTGTCTAATACTCTACTTCAGTCCAGAAGACAATGGCAGTTTTGTATTCACAGCTGTGAAACTGCAGTCTGAATGGACTCTTATTTGGTCTACAAAGTAAAGACACTACCTACATACACTGTCATGGAATTGGCCTAATTCGTTCCAGCTGAAGTACTGACCTTCGGGTCCCTAACTTTCAGCATCGAAGTTTGAACTCTTTGACCAATGTATCTATTGAATGCAGAGAAAATCCATTTTGCATGCTGTTTTCTAACTCTTTAAGAAAGAGATCTGTCTAACTACATTTTAGCATTGTCTTAATATTTCCCCTGGTGTTGATCCTGTCAAGTTTTTCTTTCCTATTGCATTTTGAAAACAGTAAGGTTAATTTTGTGCTCCTTGGCCAGTGAGTTTGTATTCACCTGGCCTGTTGGGAAAAGAAGTTGTGTTCATATTTTATTTTAATCTCCTTATGTTAGAATATTTAACTATCTTCTCTATCTCTTGGCTATCATTTCTCAGGAGCAATGGAATGACATCATTCATTCCTGAAAACCAGTGATAATGATGCCTACTCTTTACTAATGCCAATACTACTTTTCCTTTGGAAGGGTGGAATCTATGACCATTGCACTCTGGAGTTAAAGAATACATTAATCTGGGTGCTGTTAAATTAAATGCCTTTAAAGATTATCTTGGTAGTATCAAATAAAGTATTTCTGCTGTTCCAAACTGTAGTTAGCCATTACTAATTTCTTTTTCTCTGCACTCCCACTTCTCTACCATTTTTCTCCCATCTTGCTTCGAACAGGGGAAAACAGGTGAACCTGGATCTAGAGGCCCCAAAGGGTCAAAGGTTAGTAGTAGAGAAACTGTCTTTAGGGAACTAATTAACACAACGATTTTTAGGATTAATTATTTGCAACATTTCACAGACACTTCACTTACCTCTTTCAAAGAACCTGTCACAATCTGCAGTGTTCTTTATAAGTGAAACCTTCTGACCTTCAATTGTAGCTAAAAAATTTTGTCAAGTTATTTGGGGTTTGAACACTGTGATTCTAATCCTTCTTCTGTTATAACGTCCATTCCACTCTGTTGTTTTTTCCCTCCTGCAACTTGGTTTCTCTCTGTGTAACTGATGTGTGTTAGTCCTCCCACATGCCAGGACCCAACACCTGAGTGTGCTGTTACTGGGTTTGCAATAATTTTGTGGATCCACACTTCGGTGAGGTAGGAATCAGTGGTATTCCACATACTGCAGGCTGAGATATGATGGCCAGAAGTCCTACAAAAGCAAGAGTTGTTGATTGCATTACTGTTTTAAAAAGACTACTTTGTTTATATCTATGTACCCATCTGTCTGTCTATAGGTATAGCTGGTCCACATATATGGAGAGAGAGAGAAAATGTACATTTTTCTATTGCTTTATCTGCTGTGCAAGTACTGTTCCCACTGAATTCCTTCTTGTTACATGATGGAGTCAAAGCAAAACGAAAATGTGTTTGTGTAGGTGATTACTGAGTCTAGTGTCAAAATAAGGGTGACAGGACAATGTAGGCTGGCGTGATGCTGTTTGCAGGACTTGTCAAGTGCTTGAAGGGTGGCCTTAAGTGCTTAAGGATGTGATTAAACAAGTGCCATTTAGCCTCATTCATTCCCACCAGAAAGAAGCACTGGAAGGCAAGGGAACTGATGACAGGATTAAAGTATCAGAGTGAGAGTAGAAGAGTAAATCAGCCTCTCATTTGACTGCAGTACCTGGGCATCTCCCACATGCACCAAAATTATAAATATATCCCCTTTAATTTCTTTTTTATCAAGAAAGGATATACAATTTTCATTTTACCTGCATACCTGTGATGAAAATCTGGCCCACTGAAGTCGGCCTAATGGTTGGGAACTGCATTTTTTAACAGTTCCAGTGACATGTTCACTAGCTGCTGTGAAGGCAGCACCAAAAGGAAAGGCAGATGGCACAACCCTGATCATGCCCTGCCACCAGCCTGCTCTCCTTCATTAGCTTCATTATGCCTCCATTAGCTCTATGAAAGTTTTCTGGTTTCTTTGTGTTCCATTACCACTGGTGAGTTAATGATTCTTCCCTGACTTTTACCAAAAAGTTCTCTAGATTTCAACAGGAGCAAAAGTTGCAATTTTTACCCATATTAATTTTGAGCAATATAAAAATATAAGAAAGTAACCATGAAATATAATTAATTGTGAATGCTGGGTTGTGAATGCATACATGTTTGGAATTCCCATAATTTGAAACGTACTACAAATAGCCAGGAAAAAAAAACTGTGCGTAAGCTGGTAGTGATCTTAAGCCTGTCACAGAAAGAGCATCAAGAAACTCTAAATCTGACAGCACTGTTGTATTTGTAAGGGTGGCAGTGTCTCAGAGAAGTTCAGGAGGTTAGTGGAGGCATAATCACAGAAAGAAAAGTTTATGCATTTTGAAACACACATGTGAAGAAGTTTTTGACTGCTTTCAGCCTGAGTGATTTCATTTCTCTAGTATTCTCTTCAAGCTTTCGGTAATAGTGTCATTAGGAATAGGGGATGTTACACAAATAACTGCCCATTTTTTGGTTCTTTGGGATTTTTTTATTGCAAACCGATGTGATACTCTAATAATTCACACAGAATCAAATACATCATTGTAAATTCTACCACTACGTAGACTTTGAAGGACTTTTTCCTTTCATTAAATAAGATTCACATTCTGTTTAGGATGAGAGGCCCTGTAAACCATTTCATATAAGAAGACATATTTTAAAAGGGAAGACTATGTCATACATTGTCAAATGGCGTATCTGTTTTTTCAAATATCGTTTTTACATAGGGTGATACAGGTGAGAGAGGTGACACGGGATCTGCAGGTCCACGGGTAAGTCTGCTTCTCATGTGAGCTCTTTGTTTTGTACTCTTAGATTCAGTCCATGTGAACTGAAATTGTAGCAGTAGTTAAAACTCCAGGTGAAACTGAGCACTTGACACTGTTGGAACATGGTTGCCAACTGGCCTTTAATATGACTAACATCACTTGCCACTATTTGAAGCAGTCTCACATCCACAGTTTGTGGGCAGGATGTTACAAGCCAGATGTTCTGACGTTGTTCACAGCCACTACAGAACTGGAGTGTAGGAACTGCTTAAATGTCTCCCCTCAGAGGTTTCATGTATTTGCTTTCCTGCCGCAGCACAAGTCACTGGGTACTGACCTGCTTATTTATAATTATAAAAAAAATGTTTTCCTTTAAATGGTAACTTCCATGTTTTGTGGTAGTATATTGTAACTACGTTAAGAGTCCAACACCACAAAATAAAGTCAAAGCTTGTGTCAATAGTTAAGAGTTTAAAATAGTCTTTGGTTGTCTCCAGATTTTAATGGAAAATGTATTACAGGGACCACCTGGACAGAAGGGTGATCAAGGTGCAACAGAGATAATTGATTATAATGGCAATATCCATGAAGCTCTGCAGGTATGCAAACATAACAAGGGTGAATTGGCTTACTCTGGTCTGGGAAAAAGTCATTTGACAGCATTGTATTTCTCTTTTGCCTAGAGCTTGAAAACATTTTGTGTGCAAAATTGTTGAGCTTATTAATCAGGAATCGCTTTCTATATTTGGAAACCAGGTTTTCTGTTTGGTGCTAGACAAACTGTTTCCCTGATACAAATTAGCTGAGTGAATTAGTTTCATGTTCCCTGGAGAGTATTGACATCATCTAATGAGGACAAAACTAATTCATTGCTGGCTTTGGTGTTCAGTGCTGAATTAGTGTAATAAACTACATACACAGGTTTAACAGAAGTGTCTGCTTTTCAATTCATGTATTATAATATTGACATTTCTCTTTTCCCTTGTTTTCCTCCTCCTCTTCATATAAAATGCAAAGAGCAGAATATTTGGGATTTGGAAACCATGTAACATGGCTCCATTAGCAAGCTGTGGATTCAATCAGCAACTTGAGTACATTAAGTAGACCAAGTACCAGTCTTCTCACTTATTCATTTCTGGAAAACCTATTTTGACTGGTGTGCAGAAAAGTGTGGAGGATTAAAGTGGGGTTACAAAAAGAGTGAATGGGTGTTTGCATAAAAGCAAAGGACCAAGATGACATATGTCATTGCAGTCAAGGTGATTTACATTGCAGCATACTCAGATGCAAATTCTTTGCAGTATAACTCCACGAAAGTGAATGGCTTGCTTATGTGAAACTGAAGACTGGATTTGGCTCATTGTGCCTCTGATCACTTTCTCACTGCAGCCGGTGAACTTTTTTTCTTGCGTTTACTCAGTGGGAGTGGGCAAATGTCTGACCAGTCATTTGGTTTTCAAGACTCTTTCAAAAAATAAAAAATCTCACTGCCTTTACTAAAATCTCAGAGCCGTGTATGTCTCTAAGGCTGCATCCACTCTTTCATTGTGTCTTTGGGGAAGTCTGCACAGGCATGTTGTGAGGCTCTGCATTATGTTTGCCTCATTTGGTTTGCTTGTAAGGGAATTCAGACACACAACTTTCAGTCATCCAAATCCCTCTCTAAAGTAGCCTGAAATTAATGTTGTGTATTACCAGACAGAGATTTACCAGGGGTTTCAGCCCCTCTATCTCCTGTATTCTCTCTTTGTATCGTAACTCTGGCATCAGTCTTACTTTCAAGCTTCCTCAGAAAAGCTGCAGCACATAAAGAAGCCTTAAAAGTGGACTAAAGCCTTTTGCAGTGGTTGAAACATATTAGAAAGCCTTTATCCCATTGCAAATCATTCCAAATGTCATCACCTTCTGATCCAGGGCAACAAATAATTGATATTAATGGGAATGACTATGCAGGGAGGGTATAAGTAAGATTATATAGGATCAGTCGAAAATATCCTTGCCAAATCCAGCACAGTCCTTTCAGATGGCAAACACCCATTCCTAAGTCTCCTGGTGCCAAATTCTTAGGGGCTCTGAGATTTGCAGTTCTCTCACAGAAGTACATGAGAACTTCCAGTGCTCAGCACTGAGCTGTGAACTTGCACAGAATTTGGCCTGCAGATTTAAGAAGTTGACGAGTTTGCAAGATCTGAGCTGCTTGTCTCATGTTAGAATTTAGTAATAAATCATGAAGCAGTCTAGCAATTTAGTTACTTTGCCTTGTGCCTCCTATTCAATCTTAAGTACAATCTTAAAATTGTCATCGTGGTTTGAGCAAGAGCCCTGCTGCGAGTATGTGGCTTTCACTTGCAGGACCAAATACAAAATTAATCTCTCTGTCAAAATTACTCTTCACACCTATGCTGCGGAATTTCCCAGGGCAAAAAGCAGTAGTCTCAAAATTTTAACCTTTGTAGGAGCTACAGCATTAGATATTAAAGTATCTGCCACTGTAAAGAAATCTGTTACTGTGAACACGTAAACAGTACTTGCAATGGTTATTTTAGGTTTTCATACCTAGATAAACTGAACTTCTCAGTGTTTTTAAGGTTACTGATATATTTCCGTTAATATGCTGAAATTCAAAGGATATGAGTATATTAAAGCCATGTGTTAGAGAACAGTTTTGTTCAAGTGCTTTGTATTGAGTAGGTTCCAGATCTTTGCCAACAGTATGTATTGTTGCACTGAAACATGGAGACTCTTTTACAGCTTAAAACAGAAGATCTGCAAACATTTATTTGCACATTGGATAACAATTAGAAAAGCAAATATTTCTTGTTCTATTTAGGCCAGTAAGTTCTTCACAGGCAAGCTGCAATATTTGGGGTTTTACTCTGTTTAAAAATATAGACAAGCATTTAAATTACATTTAAATACTTTTCCACTTGCTTTTAGATTCTTTGGCAAAAAGAATAGTGACAGGTCAAGATATTTTGCTTCCTTCCATGATGAAAATATCCTTTGTCTTTCCAAGCATTTAAAGCAGAATTGTAGTATACATAGCTGGGTTGTGGACTGGTAGTTTTAGTTTAGAACTGCATTTTTATATGAAAAATAATGTTATATTTCCACTCCAGGAATCGTATTTACTGGTTAAGCATTGGTGCAAAACCTGCAGGCATCACAAAACATAGGGCTGGTCTTTTGGTTGACTTCAGACACCAACCCCTTATGTTTTCTTAAAAAGTTTAAAGAACACCTTTTTGAAGACTTCTGCTTAGATTTTGCTACTTAGTCATCGTTTATTTGATCTCTTTAATTATACGAAACTACTGTCTTCGTCTAATTCCCACAGAAACCAAACAGCTAATCCAACACCAGGAGTTAAAATTAACAAGGGTTTTATTCATGTTTGTGAAGGCATGGTGTCTCTCAGATACAGCATAGTTTCTGTGGAGATTATAACTGTAGCAAACAGAATTATTTATATCATTGTTTAATTCTGCTACTGACAGCTCTTTAATTTTGCCAACAGAGGGTTGCCACCCTGACTGTCACGGTAATTCCTATTGCATGACTTACTGTGCGTTGTAGAACTTCTCCTCTGTGTTGCAAGCATGTTCATAATTCTTCTAGCTCAGGACATGTCTTCATTGGATGTCAGCCTGGTTCATCATAGCATGTATTGATTTCTTTGCTTGGTGTTCCCATAGCAGAGAACCCATTGTAGAAAGCCATCTAACAATGGAACCAATTCTGCTCCTTCTGAATTAATAGCAAAACTTCAT